>NW_006399793.1:11421522-11431709 GCF_000299155.1 Elephantulus edwardii | reverse complement strand
GGATGGCGGGGAAGAAGAACAAATTGGGAAGGAGGGTGGAGAGAATGGTGCGGCAATGAAGGAGTGAAAGCCCAGAATCCCTGTGAATGTTCATTGAAACTAATAAAATTTAATAATAATTAAAAAAAATAAAAGCATATGCCAATTTTAAGTAAAAAAAAGAATTGAAAATGGACACTTCCCCATCTGACAGTTTACACTGTTTGGTAACATTTACAGGCAGATTCAAGAATCAAGTATTTTTGTTAGCTGTTAGTCAAATCAACCCTTGATTATGATGACTTCTTGCATAACAAATCAAAACATTGGCTCTACCTACACCATCTTTATGATTGGTTGTGGCTTTGACTACTGTGATTAAAGGGTAGACCACCACACCTTTCTTCCTATTTCATCTTAAGCTAGAAACTTTCCTGAAACTGGTTCAGAATCATAGCAAAATGAAATCCATCACTGATGAAAAAGTGAGGACTATGCTTGAGATGCAGCGGCCAGAATTTAACCTTGAGTCTCATATAAAGTAGATGTTGTTGTTGTTATGTGCCATCGATGAGGATTCTATAAAGTACCAATATCCCCAAGAATACAATATAAGGATGAAATTGTGGAAGTCAAAAGTGATAATTATAGACAGAATTTATGACTAGTGGTAAGAAAAGAAGGCAGAAGAAAGGGATAGTTCTAACTGACAATGGAAAAACATTAAGTGGATGAGGAAACACACAAAGCAACAATGCAAGTGTGCTCATGTGTGTGTGCACACATTATTAATTTTATCATTACTTTATCCTGGCCAGTAGAAGATGAATTTTCTTCAGTTCCATAAAGGAGTAGTCACTAAAACAATGATTAACAGGATTGACAGTGAAATTTTTTTCTTTTATTTAGTCATAAAAGGGATCTAACAATAAAGACTCAGAAGAAGCTTTATTAAATATGATATTTATGCTATTTAAATTGCAATTAGTGTGATAATCTAGACATACCATGTTCATTTACTAATAAAATATTTCCATGATCATCATCCTACTTAAGAGCATACTTATTCTAATTAATTAGCTAATCAATTGACATCTTTAATGAGTAGGATATATACTTGGACAATAATAATCAAAGTAAAGAAAATATTGTTTTTTACAGTGTTTATAGCAGATGAATGAGCAAATACTAAACAAGTAAATTGAATGCAACTATAAGTTGTGATGAACAATAATTTCAGAACTACTGATCTAGGTCTCAAACTTTAACAATAGCATGATCTAATTCTCATAAACTATAGCAGTTAAGTGCTTGTTCTTGTGAGAATAAAGTTCTTTTCCCACTTTATTATTACTATCTAACATTAAAGTGCTTTGTATTTATGAATACTATGTTAAATGTTTTATTTGGTTACCTTATTGAATTCTTGCAGTTAATTTAATGTTCTGTATTTATGTTAAGTGATGTTTCCAGGTACATATTGTTAACAAAACTGGATTCAAACTCAGAACTAGACTATTGCTCTGCAGAGCTTCTGTTCCTCATTGCTCTTCTATCCTACTTCTATTGGAAGAAAATACCTAGGATGTTATAGGATAATATTTCTTGTTCATTGGCATATATATATATTAGAATCATGTATGAACAATCAATTAAAAGAACAGAATTTCTCCAGCAAGGGTCCATCCTTACCATTTTGTTTTTCTGAACACACAGCTGGGCTGTTGAATATTGCTATAGAAAATCACAAAGCTATTCTGACAGATCCGTGTGGAGTCATGCTTTCTAATTTTGTGACACAATTCTTTTGCTGACTTCCTAACACATTTTCTACAGCAGCATTTCCATTCCATCTTCCATCTCAGCAAAAGTCCGTACTTTATACTTGGCTCATACTAAAATGTGCAAGTATACTCATTCCTTATTTATTGATATATTTAGATGCCGATGACAAAGTCATTATTCTACAATTGGTACAATTTGAAAATGAGAAATGAGCATATTAGATCACAAAGTGGAGGATAACTACATCATTTTCTACCTACAGATTATATCAATAAATAATAAAAAAACCACTGAGAACAGTGGCTCAGAACTATTAGCATATAATGTTAACCATTACCGCTAATGTTACTCTGATCTCACACCTTGGTGTTTGTGCATTAATGAAATACCTTTGGTAATAAAAAACTAGGCAGTAGATTCTTTTAGTATTGTCATAAATGCAAATTGCTTGATAATAAATAAGATAGGATAGGTGATAGGGGTGATAAAGGTGCATGCACTATTTGGAGAGCACTCTTTCTAGTTTTTATATTTCCATATTTTTCAATAATTAAGAGTACTGGAGCAGTACTTCTTGGTTCTTCTTTCACTCTTCATTGTACTTGTGAGGAGAAAAAATTATTATATAAAGATAGTTTCTCACATTCACATGTTCCTGTTTCTTTCATGGTCAGATTGGGTGTTTGGACTGTCCCTGAGCTTGTCCTTTTATTTTATCTCCCAGAGTGGCCTGTTTTCATAATGAATGTGTAGTTTTCACATGCCATCTTATGGGCAGGCATAATCACATATATACACACACAAAGTCTGTTTCTTTAACATAAACCTATACAGTCACTGTTAGTCATTATACATTAAGGAACATCTATAAATATCGGATTACCTCAAAAGTAAGGGAAGCCACTAGGGTGCTCTTTTGAGGCAAGAATAATGAAAATTCCTCTAACATACATTGGGCATATTGTCAGGAGAGACCAGTCCTGGGAAAAGGCATTATGCTTGGAAAGGTGGAAGGTGAGAGAAAGAAAGGAAGACTTCTACTAAGGTGGATTGACAGATGACTGTAACAATGGACTTGAGTATATCGGAGATGTTGAAGATGGGGTTGGATATATGAGTCATAATCAACTCAGCAGCACTTAACAACATAACAATAAGGCAAATGTAGGCTTACTTGTGCTTACTTACTAATCTAGAATGAACTGTCATATTTTTTCACCAAATCACATATTTTACTGCTAAGTGTGGGTCGAATCTCTCTCTTAACCCCACAGTGTCTTCTGACAGCATGCAAAAATTAAAAAAAAAAAATTTGGTGCCTGGCAGGGAAAAAATATCCAATAAGTAAGATAAATATCCTGTGAAATTGGATAAGCAGATAAATAAAGTATAAGTAAGCCCAGGCTTACCTTGTTATTTGGCAATCTGCCCCCATATTTATTACATGTTTATGTTTCTTAAGTGAATAGAAAAATATCTAGGACCAAGAGGTAGTCATCAGAACAGAGCAAGGAGACACTACATGGTTCAAAATCAGGAAGGAAGTCTGTCAGGAATGTATTCTGTCTCCATCCCTTTTCAATCTTTATGCAGAACAGATCATCAGAGATGCTGGGCTGTATGAGGAGGAATATGGCATAAAGATTGGTGGAAAAATCATCAACAATCTGTGTTATGTAGATGACACAACCCTGCTTGCTGAAATTGAGGAGGACCTGAAGCGCTTACTGTAGAAGGTCAAGGACTGCAGTCTTCATTATGGATTGAAGCCCAACATCAAGAAAACAAAGATTCTCACCACTGGGCCAATTGACAGCATCACATGGATGGTAAAGAGATTGAGATAGTTAACAGTTTTAGTTTACTTGGTTCCACAGTCAGAACTCTTGGTAACAACAGCCAGGAAATCAGGAGATGAATTGCATTGGGAAAGTCAGCTATGAGGGACTTCTCAAGAGTACTGAAGAGCAACGATGTCAGGCTGGAGACCAAGGTGTGCCTGATCTGGGCTATAGTCTTTGTAACTATGTGCTATGCATCGAGAGTCGGACAATGTATAGGGATGATAGAAAGTGAATTGATGCCTTTGAGCTGTGGTGCTGGAGAAAAGTGTTGAACATAGCGTTGACTACTAGGAGAACAAACAGGTTTGTCCAGGAGAGGGTGAAGCCAGAATGCTCCTTCGAGTCAAGGATTCTGAAGCTTCATCTGACATACAAGGAGGGACTGGTCCTTGGAGGGGGACATCATGTTTGGGAGAATGGAGGGATGGCGCAGGAGAGGAAGACCCTAGAAGAGATGGATTGATTCTGTGAGTGGAGTGGTGGGAATGAGACAGCGAGGTTGGCACAGGACAGAACGGCATTTAGGGCTTTTGGACATAAAATCGCTAGGAGTCTCAAGCAAGTCAATGGCACATAACAACATCAATAACAAGGACCGTTACAGAGTATTGCAGCAGACTTAAATAGGGTGATGAAAACATGAAGGAAGAGAACTGAAGTTGGAATGGAGTGTAAATATGTGGTTTAGGAGTGAATGTACAAAACGAAAAAACAAAAATTAGGACTAATTAACACATGGATTATTTTTTCTATCCTTTTTTTCTTATACCATTGCCACTGAGTTAGTTCCAATTCATAAAAGGTTCAACAGGGCAAGATAAAATTACCCCCATAGGATTTTCAAGGCTATTCCATCCATTTCTTGCAGAATAGCTAGCTAGTAGGTTCCACTATAGACCTTCTGCCGACTCATCAGAGTTTCTTTTTTTTTTTTTAAGTAAAAAATTCTTTCTAAGGATCATTAAAAATAGAAGTCACATTAAATATCCAAAATATTTTTTAACTCTAAGTAAAATTAATTCACAAAGTCTATAATTCTAAGGACATTTTGACATGCTCAAGCCAAACAACCAGAATGACTTTTCAGACTGGTCATTTGGTCAGTTCCTAACACAATAACTTCATCCAGTAGTCAATTAGTAACTGCTCTTTGTTTATAATTTTTCAGTTCAATAAATGTGTTTACATTTTATGTTAAGTTGCCCTGTTGAGAACAGTGACTCAATTTAATCAAAACATTAAACCAATTGTAAAGTACACGCTGTGTGCGGCACTGTCAAGTCAGTTTCCACTCTTAGTGACCCTCTGCACAATAGAATGATACACAACTTGATCCAGGGCCACTCTCAAAATTACACCTGTGTTTACCTGTTGTGGAACTACTGTGCCAATCCATCTCTTTAAGAGATTCCCACTTTTTGCTGACCATCTACTAAAAATGATGTTTTTCTCAAGGAATTGGCCCTACCTTACAATATGCCCAAAGTGAGAATAAATCTTTTCTTCTACATAGCATTCTGATTGTACTACTTGCAAAGCAAATTTGTTTATTCTTTTGGCAGTCAATGGTATAATCTATATTCTTTGACATCATCACAATTCAAAGGTATAGATAGATTCTCCTGCACTCATTGCCAAATTTTCACTTCCATATAAGTCATTTAAAAACATCTTGGTTTGGGTCAGGTGCACCTTAATATTGAAAATGTTATTCTTGGTTTTTAGCCCTTTTAAGAGAATTTTTTTAGTGCAAAAAGTAATTTTTTGTGTGCTGCTTATATCCTTTTTATGGATGGATCCAAGCTAAATTAATTTCTTGACAATGTCATCCTTTTCTTTCTGTTTATCTTAATGTTATTTATTGTTTTGGTTTTCTCCATGTTAAGGTGTAGTTGACTTCTCGTTGACTATTGTAAATGGTGTTACTATTTCCATTTTCCTTTTCTGTGCTTTATTTTTGCTGTAGAGAAATCTAACTGATTTTTGTCTTAATCTTACACCCTTATGCTCTTCTAAATTGGTCTACTAGGTCTAACAGTTATTATATTGAGCTTTTTTTGGTTTTCTTTGTACACTATCAGGTCACCTGCATATAGTGACAGTTTCACAACTTCTTTGCGAATTTGGATGCTTCTAATTTCTTTCTTCTGACTTATTGCCCTAACTCGAACGTCCAGTACAATATTGGAATGGTGATTGATAATAGGTCACCTGGTCTGGTCCTGTTCTTAAGGGAATGTCTTTAGTCTCCCTTCATTTAGACTGATGTTGGCTCTTGGTTTTGTGTATATATTTTTCCCTATGTTGAGGAAATTCCCCTTCATGCCTGTTTTGCTGACTGTTTTAATCAGGATGAAATACTGAAATTTTTTTAAGGCCTTTTCTGCATTCATTGATTAACTTACATGGTTCCTGTTCTTTGCTTTAATAATGTGATGAATTACATTGTTTATGAATTAATTCATTATGCTGAACAATCCTTGCATTCCTATTATAAATCCCACACTTGATTGTGTTCAGTTAGTTTTTTTATATACTGTTGGATTCTATTGTCTAGGATTTTGTTAAGAGTATTTACATCTATTTTCATGAGAGATATTGGCTTATACTTCTCTTCTTTTGGCGATTTATTTGTCTCGTTTTGATATTAGGGTTATATTTGCTTCATAGAATGACTCTGAAAGTGTTCTTTGTCTATTTTTTAAGTTATTTAAGTATAATCTGTCATAGTTTTGCCCAGAATGTTTGATTGAATTCATCTGTGAAACCATCTGGGCCAGGACTCTTATTTTTGGAGTATTATTTTTTTTTTTACCTACTCAGTTTCTTCTTTTGTGTTGGGTCCACTCTAATTATCCACTTCTATCTGTATCAGTTTGGGTAGTGTGTGAGCTTCTAGGAATTTGTCCATTTCCTCTAGATTTTCAAATTTATCAGAATTTAACTTTTGATAATATTTCAATATTATACATTTAATTTTGACTGGTTCTGTTTTGAACCCCCTTTTCTATTTCTTATCTTAGTTATTTAGGTTTTTCTTTTGTTAAGTTTGTCAATAATTTGTCTATTTTATCAACCTGTTTGATGAATTAGCTTCTCGTTTTTTTGATAAGTTCAGTTGTTTTTCTGTTTTCTATCACATTGATTTATTGATTTCAGCTCTTATCCTTGCAATTTTTTTTCTCTTTTCTTTTAGAGTCTTTGAGATTAGTGGATTAGTCTTTTTCTTTTTTGCTAGAGGTGTTGAGTTCTGGGACTGTACAAAGAGTCACTTTTGATGGGGAGCTCCATTTTTCAGGAGAAGGGAGACCAACTTGACCTGTCTAAAATCCTTTCTGGAGCTGTGGCTGACAGAAATTCCAATTCATTTTTAACAATGTCTAATTTTCCTAAATTAACACTTCATACATTCCGTATTAGTGGATGTTTGCCATTGTCAGAAAATGTTAAAAAAGAGCTGGAGTCAAAAAATCAAAAGGGAAGAATATGATCCGTATTTCTCAAGCTGAGAGGCCTGAAGAAAAATTCGTCTCAAGTTGCAATGCTGAGAGATACCATAGATAAAATCGTGAATGATTCAAGTAGCATTAAAAGAAGATGGAAGCAATACACAAAATTGCTATTCCAAAATAATTTGCTTACACTAAACCATTTCCATTAGTAGCTATAATCAAGAACAAATGAAGGACTGTAAGGAACACAATGTAAATATATGAAACACAAGGTATATGAATGATAAAAATATTAACAAAATAGAGTTATACACACAGAAACTGGATTAGGGGGAAAACATGAGTTGGAAATGTTATTATTACAATTTTCTATTGGGACAATGTTCTAAGATGGCATTGTTTACAACTTCAGTCTTTTCTGCATCTATCATGATATTGCTTATTGACTCATTTGTGCAAGGAAGTGAACAGGTACATGAGGAAAACAACAATAACAACCAACAAGGTTAAATTAGACAAATTCAGCAGGTGAATAAAGCTTTAATTTGGGCTAAAATTTAACTATATTGTCATTAATAAAACTTCACATTTACACTAAAATAAATTTAAATCATCCAAATTAACAATTTGGCACTGAAAAATAATATAGAATATCTCATAGACTGCAAAAAGAATAGACAAGACTATCTTGGGAGAAGTGCGTTCAGTGTGCTCCTTAGAAGCAATAATGATATAGTTCTGTCCCTTATACCTCAGACATGTTTCCAGGAGGAACCAGTCCTTGTGAAGTTAGAAGGAAGAAGGTCAGAGAGAGTGAAGAAGACCCTCAACAAGGTGAACTGACACAGTGACTGCTACAATGAATTTGCTTATATTAGAGATTATATGCATGGCACAGCATAAGACAAAGTTGAGATCTGAGAGTTATGAGTTGTCGATTTGATGGCACCAAACACAGATAATAATTTATATAATGATATTTCCCCCCCTACGTTATTTCTTTTCTTTCCTGCCTATTTTTCTGAAAACTTCAGCAAAAGTATAATTTTGTTTTGCTTTGAAGTACTTTATTTTTACATTATTATTGATAAGCGCTAAAAAAGTTTATAATTCTTACAAAAAATTGTGGAGACTATTAATCACTAGAGTTATGGGTAAAAATCTCATGATAGGTCTTCTCTGACATTTTATGTGGTAAACCTTGCATCTTTGGGAACACTTTTACACTGCATCTTTATTTATTGTTCTGCTCCTTGAGACCATTTGCTCCTGGAAACTGGTACCAGTAACTTGTTAGCTAAGATAAAATTTTGTTTGTTCGTTTGAGTCATTTATCAAAATGTATTTTTGTTGTGACTGGAGTGAAAGTTCATAAATTGAATTTCCATTCAACCATTTACACACATGTTATTTTACAGTATTTGTTATAACATCCACCGAGTAATCCAGCTTTTCTGGTTTACTCCCGGTTTTCCATTAATTCTTCCACTCATCCTCTTCCTGACCTTTGGACTTTATCCTTGGGTAACAGCTGCTTTTTTGATCTTATATAGTTGATTATTTAAAGAAGTGAGGGCCTTCCTAGTGTAACTGGTCACCTTATAAGCATGTTCACTGTTTGGTTGAAAACTGAACAAAGGGTTTTGTGCCTTGTTCTAGATTAAAAGAGTAACTAGACTGTAGTTTCAGGGGTTTCACTAAATTCTACCAGACCATAAGCTGTGACAGTATTATGTTTTGGAGTTTAATCGCTCATTTTATCCCACTATCTCCAGAATGTTCTTCAGTCTTCCCTTTAAGATTGGTCAGTGGTGCTAGCCAGACCACCTTGTCTTCTGATCATGGGATCATGGAAATTGAGGATAATTAATCCTTGAGGTCCATTAATCCTTTCAATTAATTATTTCAATACATCTTTATTTCCCCCTCCCCTTTTCTTTGGGATAGAAGAGACCAATCGTTGCATCTTTTGCTTTCAACCTCATTTCTTTAAAAAAAAAATTGATTATTTTTCATATAATAATACCTTTACAGTATGTTTCATTCATATATGTTGTGTTTTATACAACCTTCAATTTATGTTGTGTTTCATACAATCATTCACATTCATTCTATTTTCTGTTATTTTTTTAGTACCAATTTATTTACAAAATTTGAATACATTGTTTTCCACACCAGATCCTTCTCATTTCCCTCACCACTCCCCATTAAATTGTGTGACCCCATGATTAATCATCTCCCCTACCCCTGCCCCGGCCACATACCTTTACCCCTCTGCATCCACCCTCTCCCCCTTGGACCATCATGTTCATTCTACAATAATGGTTTTTATATAGTATTTATCCTTGTGGGACTGAGTTAATTCACTCAGCATAAAACTCTCCAGTCTCTCCCAAGTTGGGTAGTAATTTATAAAAGCTTTGCTTCTGCATGCTGTGTAATATTCCATTGTGTGAATATACCATAATTTCTGAATTCATTCGATTGTGGTTGAACATCTGGGCTGTTTCCATGTTCTTGTGATGGTAAATAATGCTGCTATTAACATTGATGTGCAAGTCTTGTCTGAGATGGTATTGTCAAATGTTTGTTCTCAGTCAGTAGGTTTTCTTTTCACCCTATTAGAAAAAGTTTTGATGCACACAGGGATTTAATCTTCAGAAGATTATATTAAAAAATTTATCCTCTCCAAATTGGGCATTTCTGGCTGTATTTGGCAGTCTCTTTATACAATCAACTAGGCCTTCTAAGCTGGATCTCAGTTTGTCTCTGATGAACTTTAGGGTTTTGGGCTTTACTCTCAGGTCTCCAATGCACCTTGAGTTGATTTTTGTGTATGGTGTGAGATGTGGATTCTATTTCATCTTTCTTCAGGTGGCAGTTCCATTTTGCCAGCTCCCTATGTTGAAAAGATTGTCATTTTCCCATTTGATAGTTATTATTTCCTTGTCAAATATTGAATGATCATAGATGTTGTTGTTGTTGTTATGTGCTGTTGAGTCGCTTGCGACTCATAGCAACCCTATGTACAACAGCCCTAAACTCCGCTCTGTACTGTGCCAATCGCACTGTCTCTGACACTCCCATCCCAATTATCCTAGTCACTGAATCAATCCACCTCATAGAG
>NW_006399793.1:11419770-11421422 GCF_000299155.1 Elephantulus edwardii | reverse complement strand
CATGGTAATGGGCACCCATGGTGGACAGTGTTGGCTGGAGCTTCCCGACTAAATCAAGCCTGGAAGCAGGAGTGGCATCCACTTCCAAAATGGCTTGCCTCCAGAAACTCTATGTACGAACAGTGCTCAGGCTGTTCGTTCATAGGGTCGCTATGAGTCGTCTACGACTCGACAGCATTAAACAACAACAACAACATATTATACTATACTTTGTCCCTCTGCTGGAAAGTAGAATCTAGTCTCAAATAATACCTTTTTAATTGTATTCTCTATATTATAGATGTAGGACCTTATTACCTCTGTGATCATAAAATATCTTGCAGTTGCTTTATAACATCTGCAGTGACTGCTATATCAGAGCTTTTTAAAAAAATGATGTTATTCTAGAGTGTTTTCTTTCTAGATGATGATTGAGAAGCTTAAAAAAAATGATGCCAAGTACCACACTAGTAACAGAATTTTGTTGCCTTCTGAGGATTCATTTTGTACTTTTTTTTTTTTTAAATAGGGTGTGCTGGATGCCTCTATTAGTTTTGTTCCAAAGACTGCAGAACCTGGAAAAGGTGTTACTGCTATTGATGCATAACCCACTGTGATTGATATTTTAACATACTTATATAGATATACAAATATATAAAAGTTTAATTTTTGGAAGCTAGCTGTACTGTCAACTTTGGGAAAAGTATCCCAGTTATATCATGCTAAGTTGGTATTGGACAGAAATTAACAGCCATTTTAGTCTAGAAATGTTAAACTTAATTTTTATTTCTTTTTCCATTTGTACAGAGGTAGCCGGGACTTCTGGCAGCTCTCTGCTGATGTGCTGTTCCAGTCGTTTTTGGATAATCTTCAGTAGAATCTTGCTTGCATGTGAAATCAATGATATTGTCCTGGAGTTTCCACACTCTGTTGGGTCACCCTTCTTTGGAATGGGAAAAAATATAGATTTCTTCCAGTCAGTTGACCAAGTGGGTGTTCTCCAGATTTCTTGGCACAACTTGGTGAGCACATCTAGGGCAGCATCTGTTAGCTGAAATATGTCAATGGTATACCATCTATTCCAGGGCCTTATTTTTTTGCTGTTTCCTTCAAAGCAGCTTGAAATTCTTCCTTCATCATCATAGGCTCTTGCTCAAATGTTATTTCATTAAATTCTATATCTGCCAATACCTTTCGATACAATGACTCAGTATATTCCTTCCATCTTCTTTTAATACCTCCTGGATCATTTCATATTCTGCCTAAAGCATCCTTGATTATAGCAACTCTAGATTTGAATTACTGCTCTTCAGTTCCTTGAGCTTAAGGAATGCTGAACGAGTTCGGCCCTTTTAATTTTCCGACTCTAGCTTCTCATACATTTCGTTGTAATATTTTGCTTTGTTATTCCATGCTGCCTTTTGGAATCTTCTGTTAGGGACCTCTCTAAAGTACTCAAGAGCAACAGTGTCTCTATGGAGATGAAGGTACACCTGATACAGGCCATGGTCTTTGCAATCACTTGTTATGCATCAGAGAGTTGTACAATGACCAGAGAGGATAGAAGGAGAATTGACGCTTTTGAGCTGTGGTGCTGGAGAAGAGTATTGAATGTACCATGGACTGCCAAGAAAACAAACAGATTCATCCTAGAGAGGGTTAAACCAGGCTAC
>NW_006399793.1:11413801-11416315 GCF_000299155.1 Elephantulus edwardii | reverse complement strand
TGGTGAGAATCTTTGTCTTCTTGACATTGAACCTCAATCCGTATTGTAGGCTGTAGTCCTTGACACTCTACAGCAGGCACTTCAGGTCCTCTTCAGTTTCAGCAAGCAGAGTTGTGTCATCCCCATAACGCAGACTGTTGATCATAGATAGCTATGTCTGTTTCTGGATTCTCAATTTTGTTCCATTGGTCTATGTGCCTGTCATTGTACCAGTACCATGTTATTTTGGTTCCTACCATTGTGCAGTGGGTTTTGAGGTCAGGGAGTATCTATCCTATCTATCCTTCCCACTTCATTTTTGTTTCTCAGAAGTGTTATGTTTATTCAGGGTCTCTTTCCTCTCCTAATAAACTTGAAAATTTCCCTTTCAACCTCCTTGAAAGATAAATTTGGTCTCTACATTGGGATTGCATTGCCATACCCAGCAGCCTCCCTGCGTTAGATGGAGGGTCTCCCGCAGAGTGGCAGGGAGTGGGACCCGACAGCAGGGGTTCAGGTAATATAAACTGATTTTAGTACGACTGTCATTTTCACAATATTGAGTCTTCCTATCCATGAACAGGGCATATTTTTCCATTTCTTTAGGTCTTTTATTGTGTCTTGCAGAAACATTCTGTAACTTCCTTTGTATAAGTCTTTTGTGTCTCTAATTATGTTAATTCCTAAGTATCTCAATTTGTGGTTGGCTATTATAAATGGTATAGATTTCTTGGTTTTCTTCTCTGAGTTCTCTTTGTTACTATCGAGAAAACCCCCTGATTTTTGAATATTGATCATGTATCCTGCCACTCTACTAAATTAGCCTTCTAACTCTAACACGTTTTTGTTGAGTCTTTGGCTTTTTTTGTGTATGCTAATATATTGTATGCATATAGCTATCGTTTAATCATCTTTTTTTTTTTAAAATTTGGATGCCTTTTCTTTCCTACTCTAGCAAGCACTTCAAATACAATATTGACTAGAAGTGGTAACAGTGGGTATCCTTTTCTGGTGCCTGTTCTCAAGGAAAATTCTTTTAGTCTTTCTCCATTTAGAATAATGCTGGCTCGTGGTTTTGCATATATGCTTTTCACTAGGTTGAGGACATTCTCTTCCATTGAAATTTTACTGAGTGTCTTCATTATGAATGGATGTTGGCTTTTGTCAAATGGTTTTTCTATATCATTGCTAAGATCATGTGGTTCTTGTTATTTACTTTGTGAATTACATTGTTTTTTTTATATTGAATCATCCTTGCATACCTATTAGGAATCCCACTTGCATACCTATTATGATTGGTCATGGTGAATTATTGTTTTATTTGCTTTTGAATTAATTTGGCTAGGATTTTGTTAAGGATTTTTGCATCTATAGTCATGAGAGATATTGGTCTGTAGTTTTCTTTCTTGGTGATATCTTTGTCTGGTTTTGGTATGGTGATTATGCTTGATTCATAGAATGACTCTGTAGTAGTTCCTTCTTTTTCAATTTTTTAAAATAACTAGAATTGGGGATATATCCACTCTGAATGTTTTGTAGAATTCAGCAGTGAAAACTTCTGGTCTAGAACTTTTATTTTGGAGAAGTCTTTTTATGATTTGTTCAGTTTCTTCTATGGTGATGGATCTGTTCAAGTGTTCTGTTTCTGTCCTTTTCAATCTGACTTTGGTATGAGTTTCAAGGAATTTGTCCATTTCCTCTAGGTTTTTTAATTTATCACAGTATAGCTTTTCATAGTATTCTAATATTATTGGTTTAATTCCATGTGGTTCTGTTGTGATGCCACTTCTATAATTTCTTAGTTGAGTTATCTGTGTGTTCTACTTTTTATTTTCTTTTCTTTGGTAAAGTTTGCCAGTGGTTTGTCAATTTTATTGACCCTTTTGGAAACCAGCTACTGGTCTTATTGATGGTTTCAGTTGGGGTTTTCTTGTTTGTTTGTTTGTTTTTTATATCATTTATTTCAGCTCCTGTTCTTTTACTTTTTTTTCTTCTAGATGTTGTAGAATTAGATTGCTGTTCTTTTTCTATTTAATGAAGGTGTCAAGTTAGACAATTGATTATTCTTCTTTTTCTTTTTGTATGACTGTACCTATTGCTATGAATTGCCCAATGAGGACTGCATTAGCTGCACCCCAGAGATCTTGGTAAGTTGTATTTTCATTTGTATTTGTTTAAGGAACTTTTTAAATTTAATTCTTTAATTCTTTTATAACAACATCATGTTCTACCAGAGAGTGATTTAGTGTCCACATGGGTGGTTTTGAAAGCCATACTCTTGTGTGGTTAATTTCTAATTTTATGCATTGTGGTCTGAGAAAATACTTTGTATTATTTCTATAATTGTGATTTGTTGAGGCTTGCTTTGTGTCCTAATATGTGATCAGTTCTGGATAATGTACCATGTGCACTTGAAAAGTAAGTGAATTGAGTTTTAGTTGGGTATAGTATGCTGAATACATCCACAAGGTCAAATTTGCTGATTGTATAGATCAAACATGCAGTCAAGATGCATTGATAATAATGGGTGACTGG
>NW_006399793.1:11409462-11411734 GCF_000299155.1 Elephantulus edwardii | reverse complement strand
AAGGAGAGACAGGTCTTTGGAGAGGGACATCATGCTGGGTAGAGTGGAGGGACAGCGCAGGAGGGGAAGACCCTCTATGAGGTGGATTGATTCCGTGACTGGGGTAATCGGTATGGGTTTTGTCAGAGGCAATGTGATTGGCACAGGATAGAGCAGGGTTTAGGGCTGTTGTACATAGGGTTGCTGTGAGTCACAAACGACTTGATGGCACATAACAACAACAAATAACATAGTTTAGATCTTTTGCATCTTTGTCAAGGGTTTTTTTAATTCACCTTCTCTTTTGGTGATAGTGGTGTGTTGAAATCTCCTGCCTCTTTTGTGGTGCTCTCTATTTCTTCAATTCTGTTAAACATTGTTTTACAAATTTTGTAGGTCCATCATTTGGTGCATAGATCTTTACCAAGGTTGTCTTCTTGATCTATTGTGTCTTTAATCAGTATTATTCTTTATCTTTGATGGTGGTTTTAGCTCTGAAATCTAATTTATCAGAGATTAGTATTGCCACTTCTGCTTATTTGAGGTTTCCCTTTGCTTGGTTTAGTTTTTTCCAGCCTTTTATTTTGAGTCTATCTTTCTCTTCTTTTAGATGAGTCTGCTCTAGGCAACATATTGATGGGCTTTGCTTTTGTATTCTGCTACCCTTTTCCTCTTAATTGGTGCACTTAGTCCATTCACTTTAAGTGTGATTATTGTCAGGCCAGGTTTTATTTTTGCTATTTTGCCATACTTCTTTTTACAATGAAAAAGAAATTCTGATTACACTGGTCCATCCACTTTCCTTTGGTATCTCCCTGTGAAGGAGTTTACTTAAAATTTCTTGTAGTTTTTATCTTGTTTTCACAAATTCCTCAAGTTCCTTCTTTTCTGCAAAGAATCTAATTTCTCATTCATATTTAATGAAGTGTTTTGCTGGATATAGAATCCTTGCCTGTTCATTGTTTTCTTTCAACTTTCTATATATGGCATCCCATTGCCTTTTAGCTCGCATGGTTTCTTCTGAGAAATCAGAACTTAATCTAATTGATTCCCCTTTGTAGGTAACTCTTTGTTTTTCTTGTGCTGCTTTTAGAATTCTATCCTTATCTTTTAATTTGGAACCAACTGTATTTCTATTCACCAAAATAGGATGCAGAATGTTCTCTTTATATTATACCATTGATGTTGATGTCTCCCAGAAAATGGTCACAATGTTTTAGAACCAGGAGCTTATTCTAAACCATTGCACTGTTAGCTCTCTTATATACATGGGTGTATTTATAGCACACATAGTTTAAATATGATGGTTCTCTGGTTGACTAGTGAATTTCTATAATTTATTCCATGGGAGAAATATGGGCAATCTCCTACCACACAGTTTACAGACTCTGAACACCTACTGAAGAGTCAGCTATGAGTTGGTTTTCACTCGAGGGCATATAACAACAAAAACAACTGTCTAAGTAACAGAAAATGGATAATAGGAGTGCAGAGCCATAAGTGTCTCTCTGAAAGGTCTTGGGGAAGTGAGAAAAGCACAGTATCTCACTACTTTAAAGCAGAAAGTAGATAAAAATCCTGTAGCCCAGCCCCCACAGTGCTTCTAGAGCTACACTAACAGCAAGAATTTTATTTCTTCATTGCTGAATCACATATGATTGTAGAACCAACAATGGGGATTACCAGGGAAGGAAGCTGGGGAGTGAGTGAGACAAAGAATATCTCACTATATGAGTCCAGGTTTTAGCCCAAATTCCAAGACACAATTCTTCAAATAGTCTAGGCACTGGTTTCAGTTCAGCAGTCAAAATCATCAAGCAAAGTTTGCCTCCAAGCAAACTAGCATCCAATAAGTTATAAATCAGCTTCTCCTTCATGCATCTGGTAAGAACAGCAAACACCTTTAACTGTGGCCTTTATCTCAGGACTCCTCTGCTTATACTTTGCCACAGTTTCTCCACAGCAATTCCACAGTCTTTCCAACTCCATTACCAGGGTCTTGTCAACAGGCTCTTGCTCCAGTCTTTCTCAAATCTTGCTGCCATAAGTCTTGCCTGCCTCAAGTTTTCCTGCCCCATGTGTGAAAACACACTTTTTCTCTTATCCTAATTCATAGCTCTTGATGATTTGCAAGTCCATGCTGATTTGCAAGACCATGTATTTCCAGTTAAGGTAGCTAGATACCAGAAAGGGGTAACTATATTGGTAAAAGAAAAGTCAACTTTTAGGCTAACAGCACGGTAATTAGTATGAATATAGTGATAGCCATAACTTTTTATAAATTTTAACTATA
>NW_006399793.1:11395476-11409362 GCF_000299155.1 Elephantulus edwardii | reverse complement strand
ATTTTTTTGTAGAAAATTAACTGGCCATAGCTAATGGTAGAAACTAAAGAAAGATGGCAGTCTCCTCTTTTGCAATATATAGCTTCTGAAACCTCACTGAAGGATCAGTATGAGTTAGTTCCAACTCAATTACACATAGCAGTAATAGTAGAAATATGGTTTTATCCTTTGTATGAAGTAAAGAAGAACTACAAAATATTAGCTGACATGTATTTGATATATTCTATAGATTCTGTACTTCCTGGTTAGTATGTGAATTGGAAAATATTATAAGATCAAAACTTGTCAGTACAGAAGTGTCAAATCCAGTCTGGAAGATATAAAAAGATACATGAAACAATTTGGATATATCTGATCTTGCATACAACATGGCCGAAACGGATGGTACAGAGTATTCATGTTTTCAAAGTAGATGAAAAATCATAGATGACTATTGGGTCAAGGGAGAGGTCCTGAAATTTGAGCAAAGTTCTGAAAAATAGGGTGAAGTTTAGGAAGATGTAGGGAAAGCACTGTTAATCTGAGAAAATGAGAAATTTCTTACAGAAGATTTTAAATGGGAAATATAATTTTAAATCACAGGGGAAAAAAAAATCCCAGAATGTTTTGAACTATTTGATTCTTCATATGTTTTCTGGTTAGGTTAAAACAGATTCTACCTAGGGATGCTGAGTGACATAGTTATTATGTTGTTGTGTTTTTGATTGCCTTCAAGTCAAGCATGACTCATAGCAACCCTATGGCCTGAAGCAACAAAAGTCCTGAAGCCTTTCTACACTATCAACATTTATCAAAGTTCCTAGAGTTTCAGGAGGCATGTTGTGTAGGAAGTGGATGCCACTGCTAGTGAGAAATATTTTCAGGGCAATAAGGTAATCAGAGTAACGACTATTCAAGTCGGTAGGCCAGTTTTAATCTTTATAGCTAGAAGATATTCAGTGGTCAAAGACTATAACTTATAAATGGAGTGAAATAGTAAGTACCTTCCAGGAGAGAGAAAAACCAACAAACAGAGCAGTATTACATGTATGTTCCTAAGTTGCATAATCCCCCAAATCACAGAAGAGCAGTGAACTTATTAAAGAAAGTACTTCTGGCTAAGGATTCTGCTCTTCTTCACCACTGCTAAACATATGGACGTGCGTAAATATATTGGAAAGATTTTTGCCCATGTGTAAATTTAATGTGTAAGCGTTTAATTATGCAAGTCATGCATTTTTGGTATATATTTTGATTACATGATTTATGCAATGCTGGCTCTTGGAAAATTGGCATATGTACATATGCTTAGGATCTTTATAAACATAAATTATAATATAAAAATATGTTTTGCATACCCCAATAGGTCTATCAATCTTTCTAACACATTTAAAAGAAGAAGCCTATTTTCACTTTGAAAGTCACAAGAACAAGCAGAAAAAAAAATGTTGTAAAATATAATTCTTTAATTTCTCTGGAAAATATTCACTCCAATTCTATATTTCTTGAGCTTTGTAATTACTTATGCCTCAATCAAAATCATCCAAATTTTAAAGGTTATGTATTCATAATGTCACAACCACAATTTAAAATCCATCAGAAAAATAAAGGAATGGCCAAGTTCATTTCTCTGATCTTTCTCCATAATCCATTACCTATTTATATGAATGGTAAAAATTAATAGTTTGTTTTATATTCTTCTTAATTACCATACAGACTGTTGAAAAATCAATTACTTATTCACTGTAATTTTTAACAACACACTGTGTGGATCATAACAAACTGTGGCTGACTCTAAGAATGGGAATCCCAGAACATTTAATTGTGCTAATGTGAAAGCTATACTTGGACCAAGAGGCAGTAGTCAGAACAGAGGAGGGAAACACTGCATGGTTCAAAACTGGGAAGGGTGTACACCAGGGATGCATCCTGTCTCCATACCTTTTCAACATGTATGCAGAACAGATTATCCGAGAGGCTGGGCTCTATGAGGAGAATTGTGGCATCAGGATTGGTGGAAGATCTATTAACAATCTGCGTTATGCAGATGACACAACCCTGCTTGCTGAAACTGAGGAGGACCTCATGCACTTGCTGCGAAGGGTCAAGGACTGCAGCCTTCAGTATGGACTGAGGCACAATGTCAAGAAGACAAAGATTCTCACCACTGCACCAACTGGCAGCGTCAGGATGGATGTCGAAGAGATTGAGATTGTTCACAGCTTCAGTTTGCTCGGCTCCACAGCCAACACTCTTGGTACCAGCAGTCAGGAAATCAAAAAGCGTATCGCGATGGGAAAGTCTGCTGTTAGGGACCTCTCTAAAGTACTCAGGAGCAACAGTGTCTCTCTGGAGACTAAGGTGCGCCTGATACAGGCCATGGTCTTTGCAATTGCTTGTTATGCATCAGAGAGTTGTACAATGACTAAGGAGGACAGAAGGAGAGTGGATGCTTTTGAGCTGTGGTGCTGGAGAAGGGTACTGAATGTACCCTGGACTGCCAGGAAAGCAAACAGATTCATCTTGGAGAGGATTAAACCAAGCTACTCCTTGGAGGCAAGGATTCTGGGGCTTCGTCTGATATACTTTGGACATGTTGCCAGGAGGGACGGGTCTTTGGAGAGGGACATCATGTTTGGGAGGGTGGAGGGACAGCGCAGGAGGGGAAGACCCTCTATGAGATGGATTGAGTCGGTGACTGGGGTAATCGTGATGGGTGTGTCAGAGGCAGTGCGGTTGGCGCAGGATAGAGCAGGGTTTAGGGCTGTTGTGCATAGGGTCGCTATGAGTCGGAAACGACTCGACGGCACATAACAACAAAAACAACATTTTTTTTAACAACATAAGCTTTAACTAGTTCCCCGGTGGTGTATACAGTCTATAATATGGTGCGTTGTTAACTGAAAGGTTGGCAACTCAGGCTATTTGAATTAACCAGGCACTCAGAAAGAAGAAGATGGGCAATCTATTGTCATCAAGATTTATAGCCTTGCAAATCCACTGAAGACTCCCTATGTGTCAGAATTGACTTGATGACAGTGAGTTTGACTTTTGACTTTCATATATATAGAACTTATAGGATAGAATACACATCAATTAAATCAACTACATTTATTTAAAGAAATGACGAAAAAGTTCAACATGAGTTAGAATAAGACAAATGACTAACTGTAAGTTCAAGATGAAATTGCTAAAATTTTAAAAAGGTATATAAGAGCCAAATTATAAAACTCAGTAATTGCCACCTGAATTTAGAATCCATTACAACAATAGATTTGTTGCATATAAAAATAATGACCAAAAGCTGGTGGGATATCACCAAGGACATCATACTTGAAGGGTGGGGGGAAAGTAACAATCACTAAAAAAAAAAAACAGGAAGGAAAAGGAAAATAAAAATTGATGTCAGAAGAGGTTTGATTTTTAATTTAGAGTAGCTAAAGTGTATGGCAGCAGGAGTGGTATCCACTTCCTAAACGACATGCCTCCAGAAACTCTTATGAATTTTGATAACTGTCCATAGTTGTAGGGGAGCTTCAGACCTTTTGTACATATGGTTGCTATGAGTTGTGCTTGACTAGAAGGTGATCAATAACAACAAAGTGAATGGCAGGCTATATACATGGATTTCACCTGATGGTATGCACAGGAATTAGATTGATTATATCTGTGGAAGGAATCATTGGAAAAGCTTAATATCAGCAGTGAAAACGAAGCCAGGTACTGATTGTGGAACAGGCCATCAACTACTCCTATGCAAGTTCAAATTAAATTTACAGAAGGTTAAATCATATCCATAGGATTCGAATTTGATCTTGAATCTACCACCCCTGAATTTAAAAACCAACTCAGGAACAGGTTTGAGACCTTGAACACTAATGAACAAAGACCAGATGAGTTGTAAGAATATAGCCCATGAATAATGCAAAGGTCATTATAAAAAGGAAGAAGACCAAAATGGATGTCAGAAAAGACTCTGGATATTGCATTAGAGAGCTGAAAAGCTAAAGCAAAGAGAAGAAATCAGGAAGTTAAGGAGCTGAATAGAGGATTTCAAAGGGCAGCATAGGATGGTAAAGCAAAGTATATTAATGAAGTGTGCAAGGAGCTGGAGTCAGAAGACCTAAAAGGACCGAACTCTCTTGGCATTTCTAAAGCTGAAGGAACTAAAGAACAAATTCAAGCCACGAGTTGCAATGCTTAGGGATGCTATAGGCAGAATATTGAATGATTCAGGGAGCAATAAAAAAGAAGATGAAAGGAGTATACACAGTCTCTGTGCCAAAAAGAATAGGCTGACACAGAAAAATTTCAAGAAACAATATAAGATCAAGAGGCAATGGTGATAAAGGAAGAAGTTCAGGCTGCTCTGAAGACCTTGGCAAAAAATAAAGTCCCAGGAATTGATGGAATATCAATTGATATATTTCAACAAACAAACGCTGTCCTTGATGTACTTAGTAGGTTGTGTTAAACCTGGAGGACAACTACCTGGCCAACTAACTGGAAGACATCATATTATTTAACAATATCACTAATGCCATGTGCTAGCCAAATCTTGCTGAAGTTTATCCAGAAATGACTGGAACAGTGCATTGACAGAGAACCACCAGGAATACAAGCTGAATTTAGAAGAGGTCGTGATAGTGGAGACATTATCCCTAATTTTAGATGGATGTTGGCTGAAAGCAAAGAGGACCAGAGGAATGTCTATTTGTGTTTCATTGACTAAGCAAAAAGATTTTACTGTGTGGTCACAAGTGGCTAACTTTGAGGAAAATGGCAATTTCAGAACACTTGATTGTGCTTATGCAAAACATATACTTGAAACAGGAAACAGTCCTCAGAACAGAGGAGAAAACATTGCATGGTTTAAAATAAGGAAAGATGAGCTTCAGGGATGCATTTTCAATATATTTGTAGAACAGGTCATTTAGAAAGCTAGGCTTTATGAGGAGGAATGTGGCATCATGATTGGAGGAAGGCTCATCAAGAACCAATATTATGCAGATGACTCAACTGTGCTTGCTCAAAGTGAGGAGGACCTGCAGTGCTTGCTGCAGAAGACCAAGAACTGGAGTCTTCAATATGGACTGAAGCTCAACATCAAGAAAACAAAGATACTGCACCAATTAGAAGTACCACGATAGACTGAGGAAAAAATAGAGTTTGTTAACAGTTACAGCTTGTGAGGCTCCACAATCAACACTCTTGGCACCAGCAGTCAGAAAATAAAAAGATGAATTGCATTGGGAAAATCTACTGTCAGGGACCTCTTCAGAGTACTGATTTGCAACGATGTCAATCTAGAGCCGAAAGTGTGCCTGATATAGGCCATGGTCTTCACAATTACTTGCTATGCATCAGAGAGCTGGATGATGACTAAGAATGACAGAAAAAGAATTGATGCCTTTGAGTTGTGCAGCTTGAAAAGAGTCTTGAACATACCATGGATCACCAAGCAAATAATTAGGTCTGTTTTGGAGAGGGCTAAACCAAGTTTCTCTTTGAAGCTAGCATTTTGAATCTCTGTCTCACATATTTTGGGCACATGGCCAGGATCATGCTTAGAAGGTTTAGGAACAGTGCAGCAGAGGAAAACCCTGGATGAGATGGATTGATAGAGTAACTAGGGCAATGGGAGTAGGTGTGTTGGAATCGGTGAGACTGGCTCAGGACAGGGCAGGATTCAGAGCTGCTGTGAATAGGGTCACTATGGGTGACAGGCAACTTGACTACACCTAACAACAACAACAACAACAACAAAGTGAATGGAAGAAATGATGATAGACTAAAATAACCGAAGAGACTATTTCGTGGGTTGGCTTGATAAAACAAGGTAAAGTATTATGAAAAAAAATGCATGAGACCTGGAGCTATAAAATCAAAAGGAAGAACGTGGTTGGTATTTCTCAAGCTGAAATAATGGAAGGAAAACTTCAAGCCATGAATTATAATATTGAAATATTGGAAACTAATCTTCATAAAGATGGACTGACACATGAATGCAACAATGAGCTTGAACAAGGTGTAGTAATGAGATGATTATGCAGCATAGAAGAAGCTTTTGATCTGTTGTTTATGGGCATGCTATGAGTCATAATTGACTCAGTGACACCGAACAATAACAACATTGTTAATTTAAAAGAGCTCTGGTAGCATAAACCTGAAAAGCTGGTAGTTTGGATCCACTCCTTGAGCAAATGACAGATGGGCAGAGTCTCCTCCTGTGAAGATTAATAGCTACAGAAACTGGATAGAGTCAGGCTCACCATGATTAAAAACTGTCTCTCAGGCAGTGGGTTGGATTTGGGACAACTCAAGAAGCATTAAGAGGAGATGGGGCGGGGGGAAACATGGATATGTTCTACCAAAAATGAATTGATTTTCAGCCTAGTAAGGGGATTAGCATCTGATCAAGACCTGATGATATTGAAGGAAGAAACCCAAGTATTACTGATGACATTGATGAAAATCAAGGCACTAGGAATTGCTGGAATACAAATAGAGATGTTTCAACAAATGAATTGAACACGGGAAGCACTAGCTTTTCTAGGTCACAAAATTAGAGAGAACTAGTTGGACAATGGGCTGGAGGAGACCTATATTTTCATCTATTCCCAAGAAAGGAGATTCAAGAAAACATTGAAATTCTCAAACAATGCCAATTTTGCTGAAGATAATCTCAAGACGGTTGTAGTTAAAAATTAACTAATGTAAAAATTAACTGAAAACGGTTGAAACTGGAGTTGAATCCATGGAAGAGTGAGAAAGGAGAGATATTGTTGATTTCAAATGGATTTGGGCTGATAGCAGAGAATACCAGAAAAATCTTTGCTTGTGACTTATCAAGTATGCAAAAGTATTCAACTGTGTATATTATAAAAAATTATGGATAAAAATACAAAGGCTGAGGATTCCAAATACTTAATTGTTCTTTTTATTTTGTTAATTTTAATGAAAGTTTATGGAGACTTAAGGTTTCTAGTCATTCATTATTGTTCTTATGCAGAGCCTATGTGATATACAACTAGAAGAAATACTTCAAAAATAAATAAAAATACACTTCATAGTTTAATATCAAGAATAAAAGGGAAGTATGTGTGTTAGGGCTGTTTCCTATTAAAAAATTTATTCTGTCTGTCTGATGAGCAAATAATCTCTCATGATGGACTGTAAGAAGAAACAGCTTCAGGATTAGAGGAAGACATTAAAAATCTATGTTATGTAGATGATGTAACTTTTCTTTCTGAAAGAAAAGAAGACTTGATACTCTTTCATATATAAGATGGAAATTTATTTTGGACAGGCTAGCAGTCCCTGGAGAAAGACATACTAGTTGTAAAATAGAGAGCAATAAAAGTGACTCTCAACAAAAAAGAGCTTCACACAGCGGGTTCAACATTGGGCTTATTTACAGCAACGCTTGTCAAGATTGCGGAACAACAAAGTTTCATTCTGTTGTAAATAGATTTGTTAAGCACTGGAAGCCACTTGAGAGCACCTAACTGCAACAACAAATGACTAGATTGGCTGGCTTTCTTCCCGAGGTCCCTAGAGTCTTTGGGAATGCTGACGCGATCTCATGTGAAGTAGTAACCCCTCTGATCACTAATTGTGGCAAGAATGGTAGCTGAAAACTGTGCAAGGCCGCTGTACCATTGCCATTTATCTGTGCGCCACATGCTAACTTGAACATTTTGTAAAATGCTTTCTACTTGGTGTTTGTTTGGTCTGTGACTTTTGGAAACAAGAAACTTTATCGTCAAATTAAGAATGATCTTGAATTTTATGGTTCTTTCTATTTGCATCCAAATTTTCAGCAGCTGGAATTTGTTTTGGTCATGTTGGCAACACATGACTTTCTGAGTCTGAGACAGACTAATTAGAAGGTTGCATGGTCATCAATTTGCTAACCACACATTTAGGGAGCTGAGGATAAGTTAATCAAAATTGTATGAACTAAATTTATTGAAAACTACATGTGAATTTAAGAACTAATGGGAAAAACCACTGCCAAAATGACCTGTTCCTTTTCTCAAAACCAAAATCACTTAAAGTCATTATTTACTGAACTTAAAATTATAGTTGGGCTGGCAATTTCCTATTGGCAGGAAAAGAACTTCAAGACAGCAAAGCGTTGAACCAAAAATATGAATCAGAAGCATAGAACAAAAGAATATTCCAACAAAAAAACCCAATTGACAACAGAAAGTCATGTATTTCTTAAATAATACCTTATATAGAATTTTCCTATTTAAAAATAATAAAATGTTGTTTCATGACTGGAAGAGACTTTAAAGATGGTTCACACATGGCCCTGGACATTTAAACTTGAACTATTTCCATACAGAGAATCCTCTATTTCTTGAGGCAGCCCATTTTATATTTAATGGACTATTAGGGAAAAAACAAACAAATATCTCTGGGCTTGCACCAACTGGTGTCTATTCCTCAAGATTTTATGAAGGTGGTTTAATTCTTTATTTTTAAGAATTTGTTTTGGTTTGTAGTTATTTTCTTTGAAAGAGCAGAAACACATAAATGTTCAACAAAAAGTGGCTTTATTTTAAGCACACTATAAATTAAAAACAGGACATTAGCAGATACTAGAACTAAAAACAGAGACGATAGAATGAATGGAGTCAGTCTTCCAAGACCCCATTTAATTCTTCTCTCCCCTATTCCATTCGTTCCTACAGTCCCTCTCAACATCTTAAGTTCATTGCATTTCCTTCTCTTTGCTACTGAACTTTCTCTGTTTACAAGGTTTTGTTCCCTCATCATTTTATTATTTACTTAGCCTTGGTTTGCGTGGTAAACTCTATCTGGTTTAGTTTCACATTCTACTCTACTACTAGTCGACTGCCTGGTTAATGCATCACGTATTCAGTGTTCACTATGAAGAAGGTATTTCTCTAAGTGTTTTGTATTTCAGGCCTAGAATCCAAGACATTGTAAATCAAATGTTTTATGACCCATTAGGCCAAAAACTCCACCACGTTCACTTGGCATCTGAGATAAATGTGAGGTTATTGATGTGTTTAGCTGCTGAACTGTTGATGTTTGATTACTAAGTGGTGCTCTAGACCTCATTGGGATTATTGTATAATAGATGATATACTGTATACCTTACAGGGAGCACTGGTGTCTTAGTGGTAAAAAGTTGACTTGTCAACCCAAAGGCAAGTGATTTGAATCTACGAGCTGTTCCATGGAATAAAAGTGGCAATTTCCTCTGCAATTTATAGCCTCTAAAAAGACATTAGAGGGTCAGTTATGAGTTGGTTCAGACTCAACAGTACGTAAAAACAACACCATACCTTATTGGATTTTACACACACACACACACACACACACACACAAACACACACACGTATTATCATATTCTTTATGTGTGTGTGTGTATTGCTGTTAAGTATCAAATCAAGTAGTAAACCACCCATAGCTGACCCTCCAGTGCTCCAGAGGTTTTCAGAGGCAATAAATTGCACAGCCAGAGATTGCCTATCTTTTTGTTACAGACAAAGTAGATCAGAATTACTTGTCTTTGCATAGGCAGCACAATTCCTTATTAATAAGCCACCAGAGCTACACACACACATCATGTATTCTAAAATAGAACTTAAGTTCAGATACTCAGTTGTGCACGAAATGAGAAATAAAAAACTGCCTTAGCAAGTTGTTACATGCCATCAAGTAGGAACCCACTCAGAGCTGACCCACCAGGAGGTTTTCCAAAGCAGTAGATCATAACGGAGGAGGTTGTTCATCTTTCTTCTGCAGAGCATCCGGTGGATTCAAACCACTGATTTTGGGTTGGCAATGCAAGTCCTTATTACTTGGGCAACAGAGCTCCATTTTTAGTAAGTAGCATGCACAAAAAAGGACTTACAAGCTTTAGTCAACAGGTTCTTGGAGTTGAAGAAGCTGGATGATTGAAATGGATTGAATCTTGGGGGTGACATTAATTGAAGGAAAGTATTTGAACAGATTCCAAATTTCACTGGTCTTCATTCTAGCACGGAATGGCTTAATAATAAATCTGTTGCCTTCATGCATGTAGAAATCTATTTCTGTTTATCAAGGAGGAATCATCTTTTCAGAGGAGGTTCTTATCTAAATACTGAGAATTTAGAAACTGTAACAGCAGGGGGAAAAAATTTAGAAATATTGCCCTAAGTTTTCTAGTTCACCCAATATGTAAATCATTCAATGGCAATGACTTATTCTCTAGAAAATTAGAAGTCTTCCTTTGCAGTCTGGCTGACTTATCAGCCAAATTGTTAGTCTTCTGTAGAGACCATCAAGATCAGTATTTCTGATGGAACCAATAGGTTACATTTGTCTTGAAATTTGAGCTCAAGAGTAAAAACAGAATTGATATTTTTGTTATTAAACTTTAAGATAGTTTTAAAATGCTCTGAAAAACTAAAGTGTAGAAAATCTTTAATAAAAATTGGGATTGAATCTGTTTTTATTAAAATTAGATTACTTAGTACACATATCATAAATTTCCTATCTACTTCTTTCTTGGCTAGACCATTGCTTTTCTTATTCACATATGACAAATATCAAACGTTAAAGCACATATTTGTGACTAATTTTAAAAAGAATTTTGGAAGACCTGACTAACAACACTCTTAAAGATCTCACTTATTAAATATTATAATACCAGAATTAAAATTCTTGGAAAAGAATATCTGTATTTTTCTTGGCAAGATTTTCTTTTTTTTATTTTCTGTGTCTTTGTGGAGAGATTTCTCTTGGAACTACTTCAAGAGACTTGCAACCTTGTCTTCTCTGGACCTGATTGCTCCAGAGGTAGCAACATCTCTCACATGAGCTATCTACAAGGGGCTCAGTGGATGGCGGGATTTGTGTTCTGCTCTCTCATACCAACCATGCACTACACTGGCAAACCATTTACTAATGGTTATTAGAAAGGTAGATTCAGTAAAGGAGATGAAGAATCTCAATAATATAGATTGGCACAGTGACTTTTAAAATGGGCTTATACACAGCAGAGCTAATGAGGATGGCACAAGACCAGGCAAGGTTTCACTCTGAGTCAAGGTTGCTTTGAATCAGAGTTGACTTGATGTCACCTCCAAACAATAACAACAATAAATCTCAAACTCTTAAAAGCAAATGTAAAAAAAAATAAAAAAAAAAGCAAATGTAGTTCTCTTTCCTCAAGCTCCTGACTGTAAACATAAAGAGGCTGGCCTGCTCAACTACCAGTCTATTTTCTATTACTCCCGACTGGATAGAACTTCACTCACTGCCATTCAGCCAAAACTTACTCATAGCTGATCCTTCAAAAGGTTTTCAGAGGCTGTAAATCATCCTGAAGGAGACTGCCCATCTTTCTCCCAAGGAACGTCTGGTGCACTGAACCACCTATCTTTGGGCTGGCGGCACACTCTCTACTGACTAGGCCACCAAACTCCCAAGTTTCTTGGTACAGGATTTGAGGGGGAAGGAATAAATCAGAGATTTCTCTTTCCCCAACAACTGTGCCAGACTCCTGTGGTCACTGTCAATATCCCCTTCTTTTTCTACCAGCCCTCTGTAGATTATTTCTGGGAAGTTGACTTAATATGGTGTATTTTATTTCAGAGTCTGACTTATAACCTACTAGCAAGAAACTCCACTGCAAACCTGAAGGCATCCAGTTTGAATCCACCAACTGCTCGGCTGTAGAAGGAGGCATAATCTCCTTCTTTGAGATTAAATGCCTCTGAAAACCTTCTGGAGGGTCAGCTATGGGTCAGTTCTGACACAGTGGTACTTGACAGCAACAACAAAAAATAAAAAACTATTAATTTTGGGTTTTCACAGCTACAATAGGGAACGCTAGTGGCCTAGTGGTGAGAAGTTATGCTACAATCAGGAAGGCATGTGGTTCAAATCTACCAGCTGCTGCACAGGAGAAAGATGGGCTATTTCCTTCACCGGTAGTATAAAGTGGAGGTAAAAAGCAACAACAACAACAACAACAACACTGCTACAATAAGTATCATTGGTAGGTGACAATTAACTGACTTCCAGCTTTTATCTATTTAAGCAATAGTAAACGTTTTCTTCACTTTCAGGTACGTGTGTGTGTGTGTGTGTGTGTGTGTGTGTGTGTGTAGTCATACATAATTGTTAGTTGTTGTGGGCTAATCAGCTCCCAGATAATGATGACCCCTTTCACAGCAGATCAAATTATTGTGATGTTGCTGTTAAGTGCCTTGAGTCACCTACGACTCACAGTGACCCTATGTACATTAGCTTTGAACCCTGCCCTATCCTGAGGCAATATTACCTTCTCTGAAAGACCTAAGCCCATTTCTCCAGCCAGTCCATCTGATCCTGGGTCTTCCTCTCCCGTCCTTTCCATCCACTCTTCGAAGCATGATATCATTCTCTAACAACTGGTCCTTTCTGGCCACGTGCCCAAAATATGTGAGACAGACCTTTTAAATCCTTGCCTCTATGAAGCAGCCTGGTTTCACCATCTCCAGGACAGAGCTGTTTGCTCTCCTGCCAGTCCACAATATGTTTAACATTCTCTAGCACTACAGATCAAAGGCATTATTCCTTTTTCTATTGTCCTTAGTTATTGTCCACCTCTCTGACACATAGCAAGTAATTGTGAAGACCATAGCCTGGATCAGGCACACCTTACTCTCCAGACTGACTTCATTGCTCTTCAGTACTCTGGAGAAGTCCCTGACAGCAGGCTTTCCCAATGCAATTCATCTTTTGATTTCCTTATTGATGGTGCCAAGAGTGTTGATTGTGGAACCTAGAAAGTTGAAATTGTTAACAATCTCAATCTCTGTCTATCATGAAGCTGCTAATTGGCCCAGTGGTGAGAATCTTGGTTATTAATATTGAGATTCAATCTATATTGAAGACTATAGTCCTCGACCTTCTGAGGTAAATGCCTCATGTCCTCCTCAGTTTCGGCAAGCAAGGTTGTATCATCTACATAATGCAGGTTGCTGATGAGTCTTCCACCAATACCGATGCCACATTTCTCCTTATAAAGCCCAGCCTCCCAAATGGACTGTTCTGCATATAGGTTGGAAAGGTATGGAGATAGGACCCAACCCTGACATACACCTTTCCTAATCCTGAATCATGATGTAGTGTTTCCCTGTTCTATTCTCATTACTGCTTCCTGGTCCAAGTAAAGTTTTTGTGTGAACACAATTAAGTGTTCTGGGATTTCCATTCTTCTCAAGTTTTGCCACAATTTGTTGTGATCCACACAGTCAAATTGCTTTTGCATAGTTAATAAAAACATATACATTCCTCTGGGCCTCCCTGCTTTCAACCAAGATCCATCTAGCATTTGCTATAGTGCCACACCTCTTCTAAACCTAGCCGGCACAACTGGCTGTCCTCTGATTGGCACTGTTCCAGTTGCTTTTGGCTAATAGTAATGAGTAAGTGAGTTTAAAAATATTTTGAGTCTAATCCTGGATAGCATTGCCAATATGAAGCATGTGGTTTGAATCCATCAGCTACTCTGCAGAATAAAGATGAGCCATTTCCTCTGGTGAAATTTGCTGCTTCTGAAAACTTGCTGGAGGCTCAGCTTTGTATTGGTTCCAATTTGATGGTACCTAACAACAACCAAAACAAAGATTATAAGGTTACAGATAATAAGTACTACTATATATATGACTATTTATTGGTGTGTATGTTTATGGCTATATGAGAAGCTAGAGGTCCCCACTACTCATTGCTGTAAACATATTCGAGCTAAGATAATGGCTTAATTGAAACTGAGGATAAAACTCTCAATATTTGTGACCAAAAATCCCTCCAAAATTTTGTGAAGTTAAATATATTTGGAGAAAATGTCATTCTCTTGCAACTAAACAGAGAAGAATTCAAATATAAATTTA
>NW_006399793.1:11372010-11392181 GCF_000299155.1 Elephantulus edwardii | reverse complement strand
ATAATTGGGATGGGAGTGTCAGAGACAGTGCGATTGGCACAGGACAGAGCGGAGTTTAGGGCTGTTGTACATAGGGTCGCTATGAGTCGCAGGTGACTCGACGGCACAAAACAACAACAACACATAGAAAACACCAAATTGAAAAAAATACATGTGTGAAACAGTTTTAGAAAAGCATACTCTTTGAAATGCATTTTTATTATTTTCATTGCTGACTTCTGTTATTCCACTATCACATACCTTGGCCCAGATTCTCATCCCCCCAGGGCCCAAACCCAGATTAACAACTGTCTCCAGAGGGCAGACCTCTAGAGATTTTGTAGGTGGGAGTCGAGAACTGAACGTTGTATACAAGCTTGGAGGTTGGTTCTGGGACTTCTACTCGCCTCTGATTCCCACAGGCCATGGAAAGGAAATATGAGCTGAGACCCTTCAATTAGTCTAAACACTCTGACATCCCTCTGAGAAAGGCAGACGACTCCTTCCAGGATGACAGCTAGAAGATATCGTGCTTTAAAAAGAAAGTGAGATACTATGAGTGTCTAAAAAAGATATAAGCCAGATAATTAAATGTAATCAGCTCTTCTAGCCTTCTAGAACAAAAGGACTGGAAATCTACAGATTGAGTAGATAGATATTTTCTTATTAAATATTCATTCTATGTTTTCCTAAGTCTGACATTTTCCATATAAATACAGTATATGAAACCAGAAGTCTTGCAATGAATCCTTCCCCTTAATAACTATGTAGTCTTGGTCAAGATATTCAATATCTCTTAAATTTTCTCCTCATGTGTAATGTGGGATACTCAATATTGCTGTAGTGAGGATTAGATGAGATAACACAGGCGAAACATTTAGAATGGCCTCAGTGAATATTAGTTGTTCTCAACTTTATTGAGACTTTTGTTATTTCTCCTATCTTCATTTGAATGTTGGCTATGAAATTTAGTCGTTGGTGGTTTTTGGTTTATTGCTGGAACTCTCTGTGCTTCAGTTTCTTCAACTGTAATATATAGATAACCGTATTACTAATATAAAAATTGTTATAAAGATAGACTATCAAATTCATTAGAAAAGTGCTCAACACATAAAAAGTATCATATAAGTACTTGTTAAATAAATAATTAATATTATTATCAATTAATATTATTTTCAATCTATACACAGAACAGATTATCTGGGAGACTGGGCTGTATGAGGAGAAATGTGGCATCAGGATATTGGAAGATTCATCAACAAATTGCATTATGCAGATGACACAACCCTGCTTGCTGAAACTGAGGAGAACCTGAAGCTCTCTCTGCAGAAGGTCAAGGACTGCAGCCTTCAATATGGATTGAGGCTCAATATCAAGAAGACAAAGATTCTCACCACTGGGCCAAAGGCAGCATCAGGATAAATGGTGAAGAGATTGAAATTGTTAACAGCTTTAGTTTGTTTAGCTCCACAATCAACACTCTTAGCATCAGCAGCCAGGAAATTAAAAGGCATATTGCAATGGGAAAGTCTGCTGTTAAGGACCGCTCCAGAGTACTGAAGAGCAATGAATGGTGTCTCTCTGTAGATGAAGGTGTGTCTGATACAGGCCATGGTCTTTGCAATCACTTGCTATGCATCAGAGAGCTGGACATGACTAAGAAGGACAGAAGGAGAATTGTTGCCTTTGAACTGTGGTGCTGGAAAAAGAGTATTGAATATACATAACATGGACTGTTAACAAAATGACCAGATTCAGCCTTGAGAAGGTTAAACTGGGCTGCTCCTTGGAGGTAAGGATTCTGAAGCTTCGTCTAACATTTTTTGGACATGTTGCAAGGAGGGACAGATCCTTGGAGAGGATCATCATGCTTGGGAGGGTGGAGGGAAAGCATAGGAAAGGAAGACCATGAGGAGAATTGATTCAGTGACTGGAGTAAGAGGGGTCGGTGTATCAGAAACAGTGTGATTGGCACAGGACAGAGCAGCGTTTAGTGCTGTTGTACATAGGGTTGCTATGAGTTGCAGGTTACTTGACAGCACATAACAAAAACAACAACATGGTATGATCAGCCAGTATATACCATGGAGATTAAGGAGTTATACTACACTTTAATCAGCTTATACCCCTGATTTCATGTCATGAAAACTCTGTGGTATGACCTAATTAATATCTTACTTTACAAGACATTAAAGCAGAGTCAAGTGAACACAGAGAGAAGGAATATTATCTGCAAACAAAACAAAGCTGGGAATAGCACACGGTTTATACATCCAGGATCCCTGTGCCGTGAACCTCCTGGACACAGGAGAAGACTGATGTTAAGACTAAACATAGTGATCTTCAAGGAATGCTTGGTCCACACATATTGAAAGGCAATAAGGACTTTTTCCAGACCCAGGAGAGAGAAGATCTACCACTAGAGATGTTATTCTGAATTTAGATTTGCATTCTTCTAAATTGTGAGAGATTAGATTTCTGTTTGTAAAGTCATTTTGCTTGATATTTCTGTTATAACAGTACTGTATAACTACATCACCTTGAGATCCAAAGTGTGTCCAACACAAGTCATGGCATTTTCTGTAGTCTTATATTTAGGTTATGATTAAGAAGTTAGACGAACTGATGCCTTTGTCTTAGTGTTGGCAAAGATTACTGAATATACTCTTTGTATAGACTGTCTGAAAAACAAATATCTCTGTCTTGGAAGTACATAAAGAGAATGCTCTTTAAAAATGAGGGTGGGAATACTTCATCTTTTGTACTTGAGACATATTACCAAGAGAGACCAGTACATGGAGAAGGATATTATAATTGGTAGAGAGTCAACAGAAGATAAAAATGTTCTCAATGGAATAAATTTGCACAGTAGCTGCCACCATGTTGTTGTAATGAGCCATCAAGTTGCTTGTAACTTCTAATCACCCTATGTACAGCAGCTCTGAAGCCTAACTTGCCCTGAGCCAGTCTCCCCCACTGCCCCAGTTACCCTGTCAATCCATCTCATCCAGAGTTTTCCTCTCCTGCACTGTCCCTCCACCCTTCTGAGCACGACGTCCTTCTACAAGAAATGGACCTTTAAAATCCTTATCTCCAAGGAGAAACTTGGTTTCATCCTCTCCAAGACAGACTTATTTGTATGTTTAGTGGTCCATGGTATGTTCAAGACTCTTCTTCAGCACCACAGTTTAAAGGCATTGACTCTTCTACTGTCATCCTTAGTCATTGTCTATCTCTCTGCTGCATAACAAGTAATTGTGAAGACCATGTACTGGATTAGGTGCACCTTAGTCTCTAGACTGACCTTGTTGCTTTTCAGTACTTTGGTCCCTTACAGCAGATTTTCCCAGTGCAATTAATCTTTTGATTTCCTGACTGCTGGTGTCAAGAGTGCTGTTTGTGGAGCTGTGCAAGCTGCAGCAATAGGCTCCGACAATGTTGATTGTGAGGGTGGTTCAGGCCTAGGGAGAGTTTCTTTCTGTTGCATACAGGGTCACTCTGAGTTGGAACTGACTTGAGAGCAACTAATAAAAATACTCAGCATACTAATCAAGTAGAAGAGAAATCCTCCTTCTTACCTATGGCATTCAAAATCAAGACATTTAGTTCCAATGAAATATATTTTAAAGGTCATAAAAGGATTGATTCAGTTAAAACCATCATAGATAATCTCCTAAATTTTAGGACAATTTTATTAATGATACAAAATCAGTGTTGAAGTCATGAACATATTGCACTTTATAGAATTAAAATTTTCATAAATATTAACCAATGTTAAAATTTCCTTTTCGTCAGCTTGCAGGCAAACCTTCAGGCAATCAAAAGTTTGGTTCAGCAAAATCTAAAATAATAATAAAAAAAGGACATTGCACTATGAGAACTGACTACATATGCTGAAAAAGGAATTATGTAGATTGATACCTAAGTTTCAGCAACTAAAGCCACAGTATTCACTAATTTAAAAATTCTAAATTTACTCTTGTCATGAGGAAAGTATGAATTGCAGTTTAATTGGGGAGGCTCCAATATCGTCTACTACTAGGTTATTAACTGTGATGTGTTTAAGGGTAAAAGAATTTTCTTAGGGTCTTAAAGGAGGGCTTCTAATCTTTCTTTGAGACCCATTCTTCCTGGAGTCTTTTGTGGATCCTCTGTACCAACTTTACTGAGCCTTGCTGAACTTCTTTGTGATATTAAGGGTTTAATCGTCAAAATAGCTTCTCTATTCATTTACTTCCATATTTGTTCCCATTTCAAAGAAAGGTGATCTGACAGAGTGTGGAAATTGTTGAACAATATCACAATATCTTATACAAGCAAAATCCTGCTGAAGATTATACAAAAACTAAACAGTGCATCGACAGAGAACTACCATTTAAAAAAAAAGCTGGATTTATAAGACGCCTTGGCACTGGGAACATTACCGCAAATGTCAGATGGATTTTAGCTGGAAGGAGAGAGTAGCAGAGGGACGTATATATGTGTTTCATTAGCGATGTAAATGTGCTTAACTATGTAGAGCACGACTACTTGTGATTTTCCTTGAAAAGAGTAAGAATCTCAGAACACCTGATTGTGCTCACGTGAAACCTATTTGTGGACCGGGAAGCAATCATCATAACAGAACAAGCAAAACATTGCATAGATTAAAATCAAGAAAAGGGTGTGTTAAAGATGAGTCCTGTCTCCATACCTTTTCAATCTACATGCAGAACAGATTATTTGGGAGGCAGGATTTTATAAGGAGGAATGTGGCATCAGGATTGGAGGAAGATCCATCAACAACTTACTTTATGCATATGACACAATCTTGCTTCCTGAAACAGAATATGGATTCAATATGGATTGAAGCTCAAGATAAAAAACAAAGATTCTCACCAATAGGCTAATTTACAGCACCATGATGAATGGAGAAGAGATTGAGGTTATTAACAACTTTAGCTTGCAAAGTTCCACAATCAATATTCTTGGCACCAGCAGTCAGGGTATCAAAAGACAAATTAATTGCATTAGGAAAATCTGCTGTCAAGAACATCTCCAGAGTGTTAAAGAGAAATGATGTCAGTCTCGAGAGCATGCTATACCTGATCCAAGCCATGGTCTTTGAAATTACTTGCTATGCATCAGAGAGCTGGATGATGATTAAGGATGACAAAAGAAGAATCAATGCCTTTGAGTTTTAGTGCTGGAGAAGAGTACTAAATATTCCATGGACTGCTAAGGAAATAAATAGATCTGTCTCAAAAATGGTGAAACCAAGCTGCTCTTTGGAGGCAAGGATTTTGAAGCTCCATCTCACAGACCTTGGGCATGTGGCCCAGAGAGACCAGTCTTTGGAGGAGGACATCATGTTTGGAAGGATGGAGGGATGGTACAGGAGATGAAGACCCTAGATGAGATGGATTAACACAATAACTGGGGAAATGGGGGTATGTGTGTTGGAGTCAGTAAGATTGGCTCAGGATAGGCCACGGTTCAGAGTTATTATCCAAAGGGTCTCTGAGTTACAGGCAACTTCATGGACATAGCAACAACAGTAGCAACAATCCATTTACTTACTTTGCCATATGGATGGGCCGGAATATGCTAATAGGATGTATTAGCCCATCCACAGTGGTATTGGCTAGTCTTGCTATTAAATTTAGTGGATTCAGCAGCAGAATTAGAGAACCTCACCACCAAGAAAAAAGAAGTAGGCATACAGTGCGTACACATCAGAGCCAGATGTTCCTGTGCCAGCTAGGACTACAGCAGCAGCAGCCATGGCCAAAACAGAGGACCAGAGACCCAACATGAGATATAACTGACCTTGGGACTGCTTCCCACCACAGAATCAGAGTTTAAAGCCTTTGTCCAAGTTTGTTGGACAACTGGGGCATGGGAGGGGGAGTTATTACTGACAGGACTGAGAGTCTTTAACACTGACCTATATGTTAGCAGCTTTCCTGACTGTGTGATTATTCTGAAGTCCAGGCTGGGTTTAAAAGGGCTCTTGATACTAGGAATATTGCAGCTGATGTTAGATGGATCTTAGCTGAAAGCAGGGAATACCACAAGAATGTATATCTGTTTCATTGACTATGCAAAGGCGTTTGACAGTGTGAATCAACATAAACTGTGGCTGACTCTGAGAAGAATGGGAATCCCAGAACACTTGATCGTACTAATGTGAAACCTATACTTGGACCAGGAGGCAGTCGTCAGAACAGAGCAAGGGAACACTGCATGTTTCAAAATTGGGAAGGGCGTACGCCAGGGATGCATCCTATCTCCATACCTTTTCAACCTATATGCAGAACAGATTGTCTGAGAGGCTGGGCTTTATGAGGAGAAGTGTGGTGTCAAGATTGGTGGAAGATCTATTAACAATCTGCGTTATGCAGATGACACAACCCTGCTTGCAGAAACTGAGGAGGACCTCATGCACTTGCTGGAGAGGGTCAAAGACTGCAGCCTTCAGTATGGATTGAGGCTCAATGTCAAGAAGACAAAGATTCTCACCACTGGACCAATTGGCAGCATCAGGATGGATGGTAAAGAGATAGAGATTGTTAACAACTTTAGTCAGCTTGGCTCCACGGTCAACACTCTTGGCACCAGTAGCCAGGAAATAAAAAAAAAAACAACCCAAAACAAAAAACAAAAAAACCCACAGGTATTGTGATGGGAACGTCTGGTATTAGGGACCTCTCCAGGGTACTGAAGAGCAATAGTGTCACTCTGGAGACTAAGGTGTGTCTGATACACGCTATGGTCTTTGCAATCACTTGTTATGCATCAGAGAGTTCGACAATGACTATGAAGGATAGAAGGAGAATTGATGCCTTTGAGCTATGGTGCTGGAGATTAGTATTGAATGTACCATGGACTGCCAAGAAAACAAACAGACTCATCCTGGAAAAGGTTAAATCAGGCTGCTCCTTGGAGGCAAAGATTCTGGGGCTTCATCTGATGTACTTTGGACACGTTGTAAGGAGGAACAGGTCCTTGGAGAGGGCCTTCTTCTTGGAAGGGTGGAGGAATGGTGTAGGAGGGGAAGACCCTCTATGTGGTGGATTGATTCAGTGACTGGGGTAATCGGGATGGATGTGTCAGAGGCAGTGCGATTGGCACAGGATAGAGCAGAGTTTAGGACTGTTGTACATAGGGTCGCTATGAGTCGTAAGTGACTCAGCAGCACATAACAACCACCACAACAACAACCTGAATTATAGTCTTGCCTTCCCTAATATGGTTCTGTGTGGTTTGTGAGCTACTACATTAGCTTTCGAACCCAGAAGAGTAGTAAGGATAGTATTGGGATGAGTAGAAAGATGTGTGGGAACCTGGGAAACATGTCAGGCTTCATGCAAATTGGTTTTGTGTTGTTGATGTTGATGTTGATGGGGACCATTCCCCACTGTGGAGTTGGTAAAGGTCAGATGTGGTAGTCCTACCATGGCTCTTGCTCTTTATACACTCCCCCAACCTTATTCCATTTTCTTAAAAGGGAGCTCTGAGGGGAAAATGGGTAAGAAGTTGTTCTGTCAATTCAAACGCAGATGGTTCAAATCTGAATCCATTATCTAGCTGTTGTAAGGGAGAAAGCTGAGCAATCTCCCCAATGCACTTTACACCATCCAAGAGAGCTCAGCTATGAGTCCATTCCAACTCAATGACAATGAATGCTTGAGTGGGTGAGTGAGTATTCTTTTATTTGAGAGAGATTTACACTTTCAGAACACCAAATGGAAAACTCTAAATCTACTGCCATTCCAAGGTGTGCATGGTCTTGGGGTATGAATGGGGGGATTAGACTTTTCTGTGATCTCTGCAACTTCTTTTAACTGTTTTTGTGGAAATTTGAAAAATTACTCTTGAAGTTCAACATGAAAGGTACTTTGATGACAGATGAATGGCGCCTTGGCAATTGTGTATGTGTGTATACACATGTATGTATTGAGTTAGGTCACCAGCAATATTACTTCTGTGCATTTGAAAAGAAGTGTTATTATTATTATTATTAGGTGCTGTTGTATTGGCTCTGCCTCATAGTAATCTGATGTGTAACAGAATGGGAATTTTACCTGATCCTGTGCCATCCTCAAAACTTTTTCCTTTACTCAGTCCATTGCTGCAGTCATTGTGTCAAAACATTTTTTGAATGCCGTGCTCTTTTCCAGCTAACTCTCTAGTTTCCCAACCATCATCTTCTCAAAGGACTCACCACTCTTGATAACATATCCAAAGTATGTGAGACAAAGTATGTGCTATGAGCTAAGTAATTATTATTTCACTCTTGTAAACCTTTGAGGCAGATTTTTTTTTATTTTTCCAGCCTACAAATAAGAAACTTGAGCCTCATAGGAGGCAGGTAGCATAGTTAAAGCTGGTGTCCATTGATCTAGAGGTTGAATCTTTTGTCCCAGTGTCTTCACTCTTCCTTTATGGAAAGCAACCAGTTCTTTTATTCATTCCTAGTCAGATCTTGAAGACTTCAATGGAGGCGATACTTTCAGTAGAATTTCTGTTTAAAAATATTTTAGAGTTTTATTGTTTTCTACTGTCATATTTTATTTGTGTATATGATTTTACTTTGTGAGCTCTTTCTTTTGGTGAGAAATAATAATAATGTTAATTTGATAACTTTCTTCCAACCAACATTGACAATTCTAAAATTATTTAATGATTTAAAACATACTTTGAGAGAGTTGAATTATATCTTATTTCCCAAAAGGTTTCATTGATTTTCCTTATTAAATAAAATATTATTCCACGTATGCTAAACCAATTAATACATAAATCAGCAGATATTGAGAACCCACTATATGCTGTATCTATCTATCTATCAATCTTTCATCCAGCAGCTAAATATGTTACACACTACACCAATTTTCAAAACTCATTAACATTGAGTTACTGCCAACTCATAGCTGAAACCTAAGTTGGATATTTTAGGCTATAAAGTACACAGGAGGAGATTGCTCATCTTTCTCCCTCAGACCCACTGAATCTATATTTTAAGCTGCTACCTTTAGGTTGGTAGCACAGCTTCCTACAGATGAAGTCACCAGAACTCACTCCTTCCAGGTTAATTTGTATTTTCATTGTGCATTTTTATAAACAGGGAGATTCCAAACACAAGATTTTTCAGGAATTTCAGTGATTATGATTATAGCTACCATTTGAAGACCTGTGGTTTCATGTATAGCAGAGATGTTGAGGATGGCACAGGAAGAAGAAGTCTCAGATTGGTCACTCAGAGTCACCATAGTTATAGTTGACTGGCACCTCACAATGGCAACAACATTAGTTATTCTGGTGGTTATTAGGAAGCACTTGATTGTAATCAAAAGATCTGCAGTTTGAAATGACCTACTTTTCAGCTTTTCCATGAGAGATTAATGTGGTACTTTTCTTTTGTAAAGATCATTGTTGAGTAACATCAAGTTGGAACCCACCCAGAGCTGACTTCCCAGCTGGTTTTCAGAGGCAGTTAATTGCATGGAAGAAGATTGCCCATCCCTCTCTCAAAGAGCAGCTAATAGGTTCGAACCCCGTGCCTTTGGGATCACAGTTCAGCTTCTTATCACTAGGGCACAAGAACACTAAGATCTAGTTCTACTCTATCTTACAGAGTCTCTATGTGTCTGAATAGATTTGGTGGCAATGGGTTTGGTTTGATATACTGAGTTTAGTAATCACTTAAATGGTGGAAGCACTTAATATGTTTGGCTGGTAACTGAAAAGAAAAATTCAAGTCCACACGGAGGTACTGCAGAAAAACGACTTGGAGTATACTTCCAAACAAATCACCCATTATTTCCATTGCAATTATCCATTGAAAGCCCTATGGAACACAGTTCTACTCTGAACGGCATGAAGTAACCTTGTCAGAATTGACCTAATAGCAACTGGCTTATGTTTGCCTGAAAGAGCAATTCCATCTCCTTCTGTCTAGCCTTGTTCTTAGGTATTTTTACATATGGAGGGAAAGGGCTGATCTCTACAGATAAGTTCTTTTAGAATCATTTGCTTGTGGTTTCAAATTATGTTTGGCCAATGGGAAGACAAGCAGAGGAAAGAGCCATGATACTCAGCACATTCTCTCCCTTCCTTGCCAGGTTTGGCAGTGTTGAGATCCTGTACTGCTCTGCACAGCCCCAACTCTCTTGAAGCTGTGTTTTGTTTCCTTCTCTTTTAGGTCTAAGACTGATACTGGCTTCCCCCTGCTGCCAATCCCTGGCTGCCTTGCTGTTCTGTATTGGCTCCTTTCGCTCTGCCCACAGGCCTGTAAATAGTCCTTTATTTTGAATATGCCATCTGCTTCCTTTAGCATCCTGACAGATACTGCAAATTACTCTGTGCCAAGCACTACACTACAACTTCTACATGGATAATCTCATCTAATACACACCTACCCTAGGCAGGCAGCTCTAATACTCCTATTTGAAAGAAAACTGATAAAATAGGGACTTTGAACAATTCTCCAAAAATAACCCAGCCTGAAAATGATGGGGCAAAGATTCAAACCCAAGCAGTCTTATTCTAGAGACTATTCATTTAATCACACCATCTCATTAGTGTGCCTCACAAGGTCAGGTTCCCCGGGGAGGGGAAGCAGACTCTGAGAAGAAAATGTGCAGGCAATTTGGGGACTGAGTGCTCCCCAAAATAACACTTGTTGGAGAGTGTAGGGAGCAGATCTGGACAGAAGCAGCAGTGAAACTACAATGTAGTAACAACAAAGGTCTAGCATGAGCTATGGAGCATAGAACACTTGTAAATTTAGGTCGGGAAGCTTGTGTTTTCTAATTCTGTTAACCAGCTATTTATTGCAAGAACTTAGGGCTTCTTCAGCCAAGTCAAAATTAAAGAAGAGACTCCGTTTATTGACTTGCTAATACTCCTTGCAACAAGGAGAATAAGAACACAATACTGGAGGGTGGATCTGGATGGAGCATGATGTCTTCCAAAACACTGTAACACTGTATAAAATACTTGTGGACATAGTGAGGTAGCAGCTTACTCAATTACGTGTAACCTTGGAAAATTTTTATTACACTTATGTACGTCTATATTTTCTTTCTCATGTGCCTGTGTGTATATGTGCATGTGTGTGTGCATGAGTGTTGTGGAAAAATACTGAAGTAAGAGTCAAGAAGCCTGGATTCTATTTCCTGTTCTGCTGTTAACTAACTACGTGACTTTGTTCAATACACTTAAGGCTTCTAGATTCCAGTTGCCTTATTCATAAATTGAGGAGCTTTGATTAGATGGTCTCTAAGGCTATTTTGAGCTGTAAAATTCTATGTTTCTATTAATTTATTATCTTTCTGAAAGCCAGGAATAGCAAAAATAAACATGTTGGAATGCTTTTAAAGTAAACGCTGCAGAATATTTCTCTCAACCTCCGGTTAGTGACTTCCTCAAGCTCTCTCAATAAATCATGATGGACCTCATGAAAATTCACACAGCTCAGGATTACCCAGTGTTCTCTGAAGAGTGGAGATGCCCTCTTTCCCCTCAGCATGTCTTTATTTGGTATATATGAAATTTTAGAGCACTAGACACTTCTCATTCTTTCTGAGCATAGCTCATACAGCTGTTTTATTTTAAGAATTGTTTTGAAATAATTGCTCTTGCAGGGTCATTGTTACAGTTTGAGCAGGCATGGTCTTAATTTGGAAAGATATATCTTGATCAAAGTAAGGAGTGGAAAATGCCCTTAGCTTGGGTTGATGAAATAAAAGTGATTCTCCAAGTATAGAAAAGCTAGAGAAACAAACAAACAAATAAACACTTAAAACTAGGAGATAAAGAGAATGCACATATTGTTGACAGAATTATAAAAGTAATATATTAAATATGGACTCAATATTGTGAACGTCAATTAAAAGTAATGAAAATATATCTTTGCAGAGTTAAAGTTTAATAGTGAACCAAGAAACCATAGAAACCCTTTTAGATTGATTTTTTTCTGAGCTGTGCAAACAGCTCAATGAAAATGGGAAATAAGTGTTATTGTCAGTCATATATGGCCCTGCCTGTATGATTTCCCATTGTAAGTCTTATGGTCGAAGCTGCTTGAACCATAAATAAATAAATAGACATACCTTCACTCTGGCTTCCTTACCTGCCTCTCGTTAAACCTTATCAGCCACTGTAGAGGGCCAAAGAAGCAATTTCAATAAATATTTCATTACATGGGAGCCCATTTGCTGGTATTTCAAATAAATAAGTACATTTTCTGACTCAGTGGACACTAGAAGGTAAAACTCTCCAGTTTCCATTTTCAGACATTCTTTCACTTTCTGAGGAGGTCAGTCATTTTTGTTTTCTGGTGCACAACTCGATTATTTATTGGAGGAAAATGTTTTAAACCAGGAAAAGGGGGGGAAAAGTCCAACCAAATAATTTATCGAAGACTGTCTCCTGGCAGATTAATCCCTACTGCTTGGCCAGAGTTCATTCCAGAGTGATCAGCCTGGTCAAGCTTAAATTGTATGTCCACAGGAAGTTGCATAAATAACCCCAAATACGGTGGACCTCTTTTCACTCGGTCATCTCCATGACCTTCAAAGAAAATGTCAGAAAGGGAGTAAGAAAAAATATAGCCTAAGACACTCTAGTTATGGTATTTTCTAATAAATAACAACCTTTTGGGCTCCTTTCATCTAAACACATTTATCAGTTAAGACACATATGCTTGTTTCAGGTAAGTTGAGTGGAAATACTGACCTTTTCTTTAGGGGTGACCAGGAGGCATAACTGAATGTATTTTAAAACATAGACACAATATTCAGAGCCTAGTAGCTCTTGAGCAATATTCTTATTCCATCATTTTATCAACCTGGAAATAATTTTTAAAATGTAATATGGTCTATTCTAAATTTCCCCCTTCTTAAAGAAAGTGTGCATGTGGGTGTGGTCTAAGAAGCAATTTCCTGAGAGGTCCAGCCTTCCATCTTGCTTATCGAAAGGACAGGCTGTGATTTATGGTTACTGAGAGATAAGAGCTGTCTTAACTAAAGGCTTTGCCTGGTCACTTTTTGTCCAGAAATCTCAGTTCAAAAAGGACATCGTGCTCTCTGTTAACACTCCTTTTTTAATTTCTCAATTGTGACTAGAGACATCGTGAGTGGTCAAGTCTTCTAGACCAGAATTGATAAAGTCAAATAAACTCCTGTAACGTGTTTTATCTAATAGGTTGTTACCTCTTTCTCAGTAGGTCCTCAAATCTGTACCCCTCCTTTTTTAAGTGAAAACGTATCTAGGAGCCCTGGAAATCTAATATCCCAGATCTGCCAACCATGCAACCTGATAAGCTACTTGAAGTTATAATTTCTTCACTTGTAAGATTGTTGTTGATAGGGGATAATAATGGCTATTCTGCTGAATTCTCAGAGATGTTTTCATAACCAAATGAATGTAAATTGTAGGTATTGCAATGTCAGTGATGGGGAAAAAGTGGGGATAATCTGAAAGGATTGCTAACAGTTCATTTTAGTTCAATCCCCTACTGAATACTTGCTTTTCCACCACTGATACATCAAGTAAGAATCTACAGTTTAATATGATCCCCCATGTTGCTCTTAGAGAACCCGAGCACGATTTAATTTGAATCTACAATTTAATACAATTCTTAGAGAATCACTTGAGGCGCTTGTTAAAATGTGGATTCTGATTCAACATTGCTGGTGTTGAAAAGCAACTGTGAGCAAGAGATTGAACCAAAAGGAACCAGTTCGAAACTCTGTCCAGAATATAAAAAATCAACTCGCCTGTCCACTCTTCACTCTCATGCATTTATCAAATTAGGTTTAGGGTGGATTTCTTCTTACCCCTTGTTACAAGTCACTACCTCTGATCACAAGGTTTTAAATCCTCTAAAGTTGCCTACCAAACTGCCCTCCCCTGTGAACAAAGGGAAAAACATCCCCACCTGCTAGGACCACTGTCACTGAGCATTCCTTCCAGGTTGCAGTGAAGCCAAAGTTGTGCAAAGAACTTGCCATCAAAATAAACAGTCATTTCTTCACATCTCTTGTTTCCCTCAACTATCTGCTGATCATCCCTTTTTGAACTTTCCTTAGCAACATCAGACTTGACATGCCTATAAAATTAACTTGCTCTCTATTCTTATTATTTCTCTTCAATGCCATCATCTTAGAAATGGTACTCACTGGACCGAACCAGCAATCTGGGGTGGCTCTCACTCTCACCAGTATCTAATTTAAACACTACATCCCTTGAGTACATTGCCTATGTATGGGCTTTTAAATTCTTTCTTTTCTTCACCTTTACTGATACCGTTTCCAAGTCACCATCATTTCTCATCTAAATTACTATTGCAGCTTCTTACTTGCCTCTCAGTCTCGACCTATTTCTCTACTTCCTTCAATTTTATCTCCACATTTTAGTCAGTGTTATTATTCCAAAATGTATATCTGACAATCTTACAGACCTGATTTACTTTTCTCAGTGGATTTATATTGTCTTTAGGATACTGTTCCAATTCAGATAAGGTCAAATTTCTGATGTTGCACACAATTTTCCTCTTCCCATTCAAGAAAGTTTATAAGTGTATTAAAGAGTTCATAAACTTGAAGAATCACTTTCAATTCTAAGAATGATTCATGAGCATCTTTGTGACTTGTATTTGCTATTTCTTCTCACATTCATGAACTCTTCACATCTACTTGGTTGGCCAACTCCTGGTCATTCTTTGGATATTATTATAACTACTACTTCCTTTGGAAAGTTTTTCTTATTCAGGGAGAATGCTCTACTTATGCTATAATAATACTCACCATATTGATAGATACCTATATCCTTAACAATACTTTAAAAAGGAAGGGGATATATCTATCTCATTAACCACTTACCCCGGTAATCACTAAAAAACACCTTGCTTTGTTATTGTTAAGTGTTGTAGAGTTAAGTGTGACTCATAGTGACCCTAGAAACACAGATCAAAATCTTGCCGACTATTTTGCCATCTTTACAATCTGCTTCAACCTCAAGTCCATTTTTTAAAAAATTTTTTCCCATTTTTTAAAGTCCATTTTCGAAGCCACTACGTCTATTGATCGCCGTCTTCATTTTCCTGAAGAAACAGATTGATGTAATTTTTTTTTAACAGGCCTATATTCCAGTCCAATTTCTCGTTCTTGAAAGTATGGATAAGCCATTAAACTTTTCTATAAAATGGAATAATAGTATCTTCACTGTTGTTGTTGTTGTTATGTGCCATCGAGTCATTTGCGATTCATAGCGACCCTATGTACAACAGCCCTAAACTCTGCTCTATCCTGTGCCAATCGCATGGCCTCTGACACACCCATCCTGATTACCCCCGTCACCTAATCAATCCATCTCATAGAGGGTCTTCCCCTCCTGCACTGTCCCTTCACCTTACTAAGCATGATGTCTCTCTCCAAGGACCTGTCTCTCCTTACAACATGTCCAAAGTATGTCAGACGAAGCCCCAGAATCCTTGCCTCCAAGGAGTAGCCTGGTTTAACCCTCTCCAGGTTGAATCTGTTTTTTTTCTTGGCAGTCCATGGTACACTCAATACTCTTCCCCAGCACCACAGCTCAAAGACATCAATTCTCCTTCTATCCTCCCTAGTCATTGTCCAACTCTCTGATGCATAACAAGTGACTGCAAAGACCATGGCCTGTATCAAGTGCACCTTCATCTCCAGAGAGACACCATTGCTCTTGAGTACTTTAGAGGGGTCCCTAACAGCAGACCTACCCATCGCAATACGTTTTTTGATTTCCTGGCTGCTGGTGCCAAGAGTGTTGACTGTAGAGCCAAGCAAACTGAAGTTGTGAACAATCTCAATCTCTTCACCATCCATCCTGATGCTGCCGATTGGTCCAGTGGTGAGAATCTTTGTCTTCTTGACATTGAGCCTCAATCCATACTGAAGGCTGCAGTCCTTGACCCTCTGCAGCAAGTACATGAGGTCCTCCTCAGTTTCTGCAAGCAGGGTTCTGTCATGTGCATAACACAGATTGTTAATAGATCTTCCACCAATCCTGACACCACACTTCTCCTCATAGAGCCTGGCTTCTAGGATAATCTGCTCTGCATACATGTTGAAAAGGTATGGAGATAGGACACATCCCTGGTGTACACCCTTCCCAATTTTGAACCATGCGGTGTTACCTTGCTCTGTTCTAACGACTGCCTCTTGGTCCAAGTATAGGTTTCACATTAGTACGATTAAATGTTCTGGGATTCCCATTCTTCTCAGAGTCAGCCACAGTTTGTTATGATCCACACTCAAACACCTTTGCGAAGTATCTTCACTAGACTGTTTCAATAACTTTTTTATGATCATGAGATAATTAACATAAGTGTATTTATTGTAAAATACACAATTCCCTGTTAATAAAAGTTTCGCAATTCAGGAAGCTCTAGCAGTCAAGAGATCAGGAGATGTATTGCACAGGGAAAATCTGAAGTCAGGGAGCTCTCCAAATTACTGAGGAGCAATGATGTCAGTTTGAGGACTAAGGTGTGCTTGATTCAGACCACAATTTTTTCAGTCACTTGCTATGCTGCTTAAAGTTGGACAATGAGTAAGGATGACAGATGAAAAAATTGATGTCTTTTAACTGTGAGAATTGGAGAAAAGGGCTGAATATCCCATGGATTGCCAAAAGAACAAACAGATACATCTTGCAGAAAGTGCAAGCAAAGTGCTCCTTGGAGGCAAGGATGGGGAAGCATTATTTCACAAGCGTGGGCATGTTGCTAGGAGAGGCTATTCCTTGGAGAAGGACGTCATACTTGGAAAGGACATTATATGTGGGGGACAGAGAATGAGAGGAAGGACACCTCAACCAGGTGGATTAACACAGTGCGACTGCAGCCACAGGTTTGAGCATGTAGGAGATTGTGAGGACAGAATTCAGCTCTGCTGTTCATAGAGTTGTTATAAGTTGTATTTGACTTGAGCACATAACAACAACTAATAGAAGTTCTCTTTTTTATCACAGTGGCCATGTCTTCATTGGAAAAAGTGAAGTGTTCTGGACCTTTTTTTTTATATTTAGTCATTTTTTTTTATAAGAAAGATGGGCAATAGATTTAACCTGTATTCCACAGTGCTCTGGTGACTTAGTAAGGCATTGCACTATTAACCCAAAAGCATACAGTTCTAATCCACTGTCTGCTCTGTGGAAGAAAGACAGGTAATCTTCTGTGCTATATGTCTCTGAATATCTAGTGGAAGGTCAGCTATGAGTCAGTTTCAACTCAGTGATACACAACAACAACAGCTATGTTATACTTGTTGTCTATTGCTGAGTAACAGCTTCATTCCAAAACCTAAATGGCTTAAAACATCAACTGCTTATTTAGTTCATGACTCATTAGGTCCATAACTGTTTTTAGTTTCCCCTGAGAAATTGACCTTAGGTATACTCTGTGGTTGGCTATCAGGTGAGATGGGAACTAATTAGGAAAAGATATTCTTAGCTAGGAAACTTTGCTCTCATTGACTAGATTGTTCTTCTACAGCCTAGGTTGCTCACATGGTAGAGGCAGGTCTCCTTAAGAGTAAGCGGAGGCATATAAGATCTCTAGGTCAAGGCTTGGGCTGGTAAAATATCACCTTGTTGTATTTTGTTTTTGTTGCTAAGTGCTTTCAAGTAAGAACTAACTCATACCTGATCTTCCAGCAGCTTCTCAGAGGCTATAAATTGCATGGGGAGAGATTGCCCATCTTTCTTCCATAGTGTAGCTGATGGGTTCAAACTGCCAGCCTTTGGATTTACAGCACAACTTCTTACTGACTAGGCATTTTATTAGAGAAAGCACATTGAAAACCAGCCTACATACAAGAGGTAGGGAAATATGTCCCTCCTTATAATGGGAAGACTTCCAAAGACATAATATTAAGAGATATGGACACAGGAAATGAAATGATTGTGAGCATTTTGCAAACAATCCACTCTACTCCATCAGTGTCTTAATGATTACCAAGCCACAAAGCTGATTTTGTTAATTTTAATCTCAAATTATTACTATCTAGTGAATCCTCATTGCCTATAAAATAAATTCTAGATCTGTAGTAGTTACTCCTGTGTGCTTTCAACATTGCCTTTATCTTCTAGCTCTTTTATGCTTTGTGGAGTTTAGATGCTGTCAAATCTACTCCAACTATTTTGCAGAGTAGAAATCTCCATAGAGTTCTTAAAGGTGTGGCTTTTAGGAAACAGATCACCAGACTTGTCTTCTGTAGTACCTCTGTATGAATTTGAACCATCCATAACTTAGCTAGTACTGATAATTTGTGACATCTAAAGCTTTTCTTTTATATGTCAGAAATTGAGGATTTTTTAATAGTTATTGTGTACCACTTATGCTATTGATAGACTTTGCATTGTCTACAGCTCCTTCTGCTGATAACTCCTTCCATCTCTCATTTCCTAGATAATTTTACTCATACTAGTAGTAGCAATAATAGGGACAATCTCTAACATGTAGATAGAGCTTGTGCGCTACTGTCAATTGTTATACTCTTGCTCTTTTTCTCTTTTACTAAGGTGTAGTCAAAACTGACTCATACTTGATCCTTTTGCTGGTTTTTCTGAGGTTTCAAACTATCCAGGAGAAGATTGTCTTCCGTGGAGCAGCTGGTGGATTCCAACTGGAAGAAAAGCTGTCTTTGGGATACCAGTGCAACTCCCAGTAGTCTATGCCACACATCTTCTGTATAGCTGCACCCATCCTGTACTCCACTACTCCCCTCCCTCACATGGGAGAAAGATGGGCAATCTCCTCCTATGTGATGTACAACTTCAAAAAAATCCCTGGAGGGTCAACTATAAGTGAACTTGAAGTGGATGAAAATTAATTTTTTTAGATATAAATGTATCTTGCTGAAGATTATCCAAAAGCAACTAGAATAGTTTATTGACAGAGCGCTTCCAGAAATATAAGCAGACTTTAAAAGAGGCATGGAATTGGGGATATCATTGCAGATATCAGATGAACTTTGACTGAAAGCAGAAAGTATCATAAAGAAGTCTAGTTATGTTTTATTGACTGTGCAAAGGCTTCTAATTGTGTGGACCACAAGAAATTATGGCTAACATCGAGAAAAATGGGAATCCCTGAACATTTGATTGTGCTCCTGTGAAACTTATACCTAGGCCAGGAAGCTGTTGTCCAAACAGAGAAAAGGAATATGGCATGGTTCAAAACCAAAGAAGGAGTTCTTCAGGGATGGACCCTTTCTCCATACTTTTCTATCTATATAAGGAATAGATCATTCAGGAGGCTGGACTTTATGAAGAAGAAGGTGGCACAAGTGTTGGAAGAATACTCATGAAGAACTTTAATTATGCAAATGAAGCCACCTTGCTCATCAAAACTGAGGAAGACTTGCAGTATTTGCTGAAGAAGGTCAAGAACTGCAGCCTTCAATACATCTCAACATTAAGGAAACAAAGATTCTTACTACTAGGTCAATTGGCAGTATGATAATAGATGGAAAAAAGATTGAGGCTGTTAACAATTTAATTGTTGCTCAGATCCATGATCAACACTTGAAAGTTGCAGTCAGGAATTCAAAAGTGAAGTTGCTTTAGGAAAATCTGCTGTTATGGACCTTTCCAGAGTGCCAAAGAGGAGCAGTGTCAGTATAGAGAGTAAGGTGCGCCTGACCCAGGCCGTAGCATTCTCAATTGCTTGCTATGTGTCAGAGAGCTGGGCAATGAATAAGGATGACAGAAGAAGTGATGCCTTTAAGCTGTAGAGAAGAATGTTGTATATACCATGAATCACCAAGAAAACAAACAGATCTGTCCTAGAGAGGGTGAAACCAGGTTGCTCCTTGGAGGTGAGGACTTTGAAACTCAGTCTCAGATACTTTGGCCATATTGTCAGGAGGGACCAGTTCTTGAAGAGGAACATCATGCTTTGAGAGTTACAGGGTCAGCATGGGAAAGGAAGATACTGATGAGAGGGATTGACAGAGTGACTGTGCCAATATGGTCAGGTATATCATAGACAATACAGACAATGAGGTAGGCGGTAGGCCCAGGAGTGGGCAAGTTTCAGAGCATTGTTCACAGGGTCACTAAAAATGATAATAAACTCAACAGCACATAACAATAACATATATATACATATATACATATATACATATATACATATATACATATATACATATATACATATATACATA
>NW_006399793.1:11361738-11371910 GCF_000299155.1 Elephantulus edwardii | reverse complement strand
TATATACATATATACATATATACATATATACATATATACATATATACATATATACATATATATTTTTTTTTTCCTACAAAGAATGCATTATTCTTACCTCCATCTTACGAAGACAGAAACTGGAACACAGAAGTGAAGTCTACCTAGAAATCTCTGGATCTTGAGTTTGCATTTAAATCCTAGAGATTTTTTTGTGTGCTAGGATTCAGTTTTTTAAGATTCAGCTCAGTTTGGCCATTTCTCACCTGTATCTTTCCCTGTGCAGTTATCTAAATATCTGATGTCCCGATCATATAATATACTCTCCAAGCAGAGAGAACACACCTTACTTTCATCACCATCAAATCTAACACAGCATCATATACGTTTTGCCCTGTCCATGCTCATCAAGAAGCATCTTTTATATCATTCCAAATTTTGTTCCTACTTGGAAGACTCAGAGTGAAGACTATTAGTCCTCACAATATCTCCAAGAAAGACATGATGAGTGGGAAGCTCTACCTCATTTGCAAACAGGAAATTTAGGCATGTGGAGATGAAGTCGCAGAGCACCGTGCCAGGATTCTTTTTTGGGGTTTCCAATTGCTAGTTTTGTCTTCTATCTACCAAAAAGTGGTATCCGTCTATGCAGTGCAGTTGATGGTTGCTTAATTTTCCCCAGAACCAAGTTACAAAACATAACAATTAAATTAAATCGCCCAAGAGGGATGCCTCTTTCCATTGTAAAGTTTTAAGGGAACAAACTTTTGGGGAAACTTTTGTCCCTAGAGTATAGTGCTTTCTTCTCTTTCAGCAGAATATATTGTGTCTGATGGAGCAAAAAATTGTTTTTAAGAAACCCTGCACCAATCTGTCTGCCCCAGCTCAGACACATGCTTGCACAGAAAATTAAATTCACAGAAATGAGAGGAAATCAAGAGAACCAAAGGAGCATGTCTTCTGTTTCCCAGAATCATTCTCTAGTGTATTTAGTGGCCTGTTGGTTGACAGGGTGATGAGGGGAGAGGGTTGTTTGGATGCAACTAATTTTTCATGCCTATTTGTCCAGTTCATCAAAGTGTCTTGAGCAAGTAACTATTATGCACATTTGACCTGCATACCTTTCGCTTGTAAGAAGCGTTATAAGAACTTAAGACAGTTAACACAGGTTTGTTTTTTTTTCCAGCTTGAGTTTCATTGCTACCATTTGCTTCATTAACAGCAGTAACTTCTTGGATGCGAAGCTTGCTCGAAGTAGTAAATACCTAGAGAAACTGGAGACAGGAGGAGAAATAAAAGAGGCTTAAGGAATAGTGTCGTTCCAACAAATTAATGAGAAAGAAGAGCCAGAGGAAGATGCCTACAATCACTTCAAATGTTTCTCCTGTTAAACTTTTCCTGGGTTTGATTTTTTTCCTCTTGGTTTCTGTTCTAACCTCTAATTATTTCCAAAATTATGATCTATAAATGCCTTTGCAATCAGTCATCACAGACACCTAATTTTGACCGTGCTTTAGCTGGATATTTAACTCATCTCTCAATAGTGATTTGCTTTGGGTTGTTTTGTTTCAGAGTCACTTCTCCAATTTATTACTTTCCTCTGGCTTGTCTCTCTTTAAACTGCATTTGCCTGTGTGAGTACTTGGCTGTCTGCTCAGTTCAGAGGGGAACTTTGCCATGTCTTGGAAACAATGTGCATAAGAAATGTAAGATGACGGTGATGAAGATGATGCTAACCTTTCCTAGTAATCTATTTTTTGAAGTGATTGTATTTGCAGCAGTGACTAAAAACATTTCCTTCTTTTTGGCTATTGCTGAAAAGACCAAAATACCCACTAGAATCTGTTCTTTTCTTCTCTTGAATTAAGAAAGTGGTTGAGAAACTAGAAACTCAGTCCCTCAGGTCACTGCCCACACTCCTCTAGCGACATATGAACTGGCAATTAAAACTCGCCAACTCCCGAGCGTTGTCACGGAATCTTCCACCAGATCTCTTCTCACCTCTATTCTCAGAATGGCTGGTTTGTTATGAAACTAATTCTTTTCTAGGCCAAGTTTCTTTGAACAGGGTGCAAAGGCATATGATCCTGTGGATTAGAAGTGGGTTGTCATCAAAATGATATAGTTCTGTTCTTCTTCGTTCCTTTCTTGGAATGGCTGAGAACAGACTTGCTAAGAGAAAAACTTGTTGGCGTTTGGGAGCTGCCAGGTTTTAGAGAGCCCAATTATGTCTTTTTTGAACTAGCATTTTTTTAATAGAGTTTAATTTAATTTTTTCCATTTTTGACATTTTTTGAGTTTTAAATTCAAAACCATGAAGATATGTTTACTCAGGGGAAAATCAAAACAGTGTGGGTGAGTAAGCAGTATCAGCTGCCTAATTGGGATGGTATTTAAGTGGACACCAAATGTCCCAATGCTCCAAAAATGACCTTTTAAATGCACTACTCTTTAAAATCCCAAAGCTTTTGCTTCACATTGTGTTAAATAATTTCAATTCTACTGGAGTACAAGCATTACTATTTGTAGTTCAGCATATGTTACCTCTGATTCTTCAAACAAGAAGTCTTCTTTGAAGAAGCATATTCCACCTTTGTTTCCAGACTCGCCAATCAATCTAGTCTCATGAACTGGCTAGAAGAATTGGTTCACCTATGTGGAGATATAGTCCAAGTCAAGCAGTATAAGGAGGACTTTCCTAAATTTTTAAACAATATTTTTAGAGGAGATTTTTGTTGTTCAAGGAAACTATTGGGCACCTAATCTGTTAGCCATTTCAGTTGCAGTGGAAGAGACTGTGACCATAGCCTTCATTTTGTATCACCCACGTCTAGAATCAGGGAGACCACTGAGTGTGGTCTGAGGTTCGAACTGAGCTTGAATGCAGCAGAACGGGAGGATAATAACACATTTAGTCCTTGGTGATAAATTTAAAGATTGGATTAAGCCTCACCTTGAACTCAAAGCTGTCTGGAAAGTTTTTATTAAGTGGGCCAATAAAATCTCCTTCCTTTTCAAACAAGTTTGAATTTGTATTCTATCACTTGCTAAAAAAACTTAAAAAACAAAAAAACAAACCAAACAAGCCAACAAAATTTTACATAAAGACATAATTTACCTATTCAAAAGTCTGCTCCTTGGAGGCAATGATTTTGAAGCTCCCTCTGACATATTTTGGGCATGTTTCATGGAGAGACAAATCCTTGGAAAGGGACATTATGCTTGGAAGGTAGAGGGACAGTGCAAGAAAGGAAGACTCCAGATGAGATGGATTGACTCAGTAATTGGGAGTAGGTGTGTCGGAGACAATGAAGATGGCTCAACATAGAGCAGGGTTCGTTCAGAGCTATTATACATAGGATCACTAAATCACAAACAATTTGAAGGCACGTAACAGCAACAACTGGTCCTTAACTTTTTTCTTTTCATTTGTTTACTCTACCCAGTAAATTGGTTGCATCTATAACATATCCCTACTCTTTTACCTATTGTTGTTAGATGCCATTTACGTTGATTCTGACTCAGAACAATCCTAAGTGTAACAGAAAGAATACTGCCTGCCGTGAGTTACCCTCAAAGTTACTGTTGTGCTTGAGTCCACATATTTCAACCACTACACCAATCTTTTATTGAAGGCCTTTGTGGTTTTTGTTGTCCTTTTTCTTTGCCATGCATGATATCCTTCTCTAGGGACTGATCTTTCCTAATAACATGTCAAAGTAAGTGAGACTAGTTATCATTGCTTCTAAGGAGCATTCGGGCTGTATTTCTTTCTTATATCACAATTTTGTTTGCTACTTGTGTGATGTTGAGTCTGAATTGACTCATAGCTGACCCTCCAAAGAGTTTTCAGAGGCAGTAAGTCATAAAGGAGATTATCCATCCTTCTCTTCTGGAGCGGCTGGTGGATTTGAACTTTGTGTCTTTAGGATTGCAATGCAGCATCTTATCACTAGGCCTTATAGTTAATTACATGGGAAATATTAACTTCCCTTTCCATATTACTTCCTCTACAAATAAAATTGTAGAATGTTTATATCTTCAATTTCCTTCCTTTTCCAACTTTGTGTTATGCAGTGATGATGTATAGTTTTAATTCTTTATAGAGTACACAACACATCCATTGCAATCCAGTTCATTCTGCCTCAGGGTGACCCTGTGGGATATACGTTCTACCCCACAGGATTTGCAAGAGTAAAATCCTTATGAAAGCGAACATTCAGGTCTTTATATCTCTGAGTGAGTGAGTGGTTTAAACTGTCAACCTTTTGGTTAGCAGATGAGGACTTAATCATGTGCCATCAGGGCTCCTTACTTTTAGGTTATGTTCCTTCAGGTTCAAAAATCTGCACAAATTAGGTATGTTACTCTCAGTCACATCATTATCATCTATCTGGATTGACTCTAAAGATTACTACCCTTTTAGCTTAGAGATTATGATTGGATTAAATTAAACTCAAGGGCCTCCCTGCAGCTTGATTCTCTATCTAGTTCAGCTTTCTTTCTCTTATGGGTGTTGACTCCAAGGACATTCCTTAAAAATACCCTACATAAAAAAACTTTACCTTACAGACATTTTCCTAAGAACAGAAACTGTGGCATGATTAAGGCAGATTGATTTTCCATGGTTTTCCCCTCTGTCAAACAAAAATGATTTGAAGGACAAAATAAAACAAGTTTGCACAGTTCTGAAGATGCATTTGTTGGATTTTGTTGTAAGATAGAAAAATCAGCCAAGAAGGTTGAGTAATAATAGATGGAGATAGAAGGAGAAAAAAAATCAGAATTGAAAACTATCCTCTAGAATCTCTAATCAAAATGACTTCTTATTTTTTATATATTCATATATCTTTGAAATCATCATCACAATCAAGATAAAAAGCCTATCAGTCATTCCTCAACATTTTCTTGTAGATTTTGTAATTCTTTTTTCACATGTTCATGAAACCATTACCCTACTCTCTGTTATTATATACTGGTTTATATTTTCTAGAATATTGACTGTTGTAATTAGAATAAAAAGTATGCACATTTTGGTTCTTGTTTCTTTTGGTTGTCTTTAGTTATCATCTTATTGGTTTTAACTCATATTGACTTTGCATGCAACAAAGTGAGGCATTGTCTGACCTTGTACCAGTTTTTCAATGGTTGGTAAATCTGAACCATTGCTGTGCCAATCTATTTCCTCTTTTGTGCATTCCTCTACTTTTCCAAACATGCAGTCTTCAGAGACTAACCTCTCATAATATTATGTCCAAGAAACATGGGATAAAGCAAATGCTTCTAAGGAATATTATGGGAGTAATTTTTCCAAAATAGATTTGCTTGATCATATGTCCATGGTACATTCAACACTCTTTTCTGACATGATAATACGATGGATTCAGTTCTTCTTCAATATTCATTATGTATTGTCTAGGTTTAAACATACATATGAACCAATTTGAAACATTATATAGCTTGGTTAGATTTTTACCTGCCATATTTGATCTTTAACATTTTAAATAGATCTTTTGTAGCAGATTATCCAGTGCAATATGACATTCGAGTTCATTTCTGCTGATTCCATCAGTGTTGATTATAGATTCATGTAAAACTAAATCCTTGACGAATTGATTATTATTTCCCCCTTTATCATGGTGTTATTTATCATCCATTATGAAGATTTTTAAAATTAATATTAATGAAAGTTTACAGAGACATTCATTGTTGCACTTTTCTCCCTGCCTGCCCCTTCCCGCACAATTAACTCTTCTCCTTGAAAAGAAAAACTCTTTCTTTGTTATGCAGTCCCTCTCCCCAACCCCAAGTCCACTCCACAATTCAGCCTTCATTCTGGACTTCTGTAATGACAACAATACCCAATCATATTTTTTTAAACAGTTCTCTCCCTCATCTGTTTCAAGGCAATATACGTCATTTCTCCCCTCTTTTTTTTTTTTTTGTTTTCCCTCAACCCTGATGTCAGTCCCACTTTACAACAGTGGCCCTATGCAATACTTGTCCTTTTGTGACTGATATTTCACTCAGCATAATGTCCTCCAGGGTCATCCATTTTGCATAATATGTCATGAGTTCCTTGTTTTTCAATGCTGCATAGTATTCCATTGTGTGACTATACCAGAGCTTCTCTATCCATTCATTTGTTGATGGGCACTTGGGTTGTTTCCAGCTCTTTGCTATTGCAAACAAAGATACAATAAGCATGGGTGTGCATATATCTGCTTGGATGACAGTTATGGCTTCTTTAGGGTAAATTCCCAGTAATGGAATTGCTGGGTCCATTGTGAAGATTTTTACTTCTGTTCTGAAGACTGTAATCATTGATCTTCATCAGTAAATACTGCAAATCCTCTTCTCTGTCAGTAAAGTTGTATAATCCACACATCACAGGTTCTGCATGGGAATAATTACATATTGACACTATTGCAATAATGTTATTCTTAATTTTATATACTCTTTTGAATCTAGCTTGAACTTCTGGCAGTTCTTAGTTATTACACTTTTGCAGCAAATTTTCATTTATCTTTAGTAAAACTTTACCTACATATATTTCTCCATTATATTAGATCACTTTCCATTGGAAGGAGCTTAGTTATTTATCTCTATCTCTATATATATCTATATCTCTCTCTGTGTCTATTTCTCTCTATATATTTATCCATTATTTGAGTGGTCATCTTCCAAACTTATTGGTACAGAAAACATATTGTATTCATTTGATGAAATATCTCATTGGTTTTTTTGTCAGTTCTGAACTCTAGTTTTCTGTCAGAGTCTTGACTGAATGCTGAATAAATGCTCAGCTGATCACTGAAAAGTTGACTGTTGGAGCCAACAACTCTGCAGAAGGTAAATATGGCAATCTCTTTCTACACTGTCCTGTAGAGTTGCTGTGATTTGAAATGCCTTTGTGACAAAGAATTTTTGATTTGAGGTTTCACTACTACCTTTTGTAGAGTTTGGACTCTTTCCTTTGATATCATTGCTTCCAAATCAACGGCTACCTTCTGAAATAGTAAACACACTGGCTCATTCTTTTTGTTACAGAGACTGTGTGGTGTTTTATTTTTCTATATATATGAAATCCATTCATTTAGTATTTGTCTATGGAAATCTTCAATATTGCAACTAAATGATTGGGTTTTGGGTTTTTTCCTTCTGTCCATTTGGTTCTCTTTTGTTGAAATTTAGATCTCATATAGGGAGCTCTGGTGGCATAGTCCATAGTTAGCTGCACTGCTAACCCAAGGATCGTTCATCTCAGTGGCCTGAATCCAACAGTGCCTTCATAGGAGAAAGATGGCAGTTACTTCCCACTCCATTTACTGTCTTAAAAATCCAGGGGAGGTTTATTAAGAATTGGAACTGACTTGAAGGCAGTGTGGTTGTGTTTTTGTTTTGTTTTGCTGTGTTTTTAGTAAGAGTAAAAGGCAAAATTAAATTTAAAGGGTATCTCAAGATGACAAAGTAAATGTTCTTTAATAAAATGTGCAATGATTTAAGTTAGAAAGTCAAAAAAGCCCTAAGATTTCTTAATTTGGCAATCAACTGTCATGTAATTTTCTGCCTCTGAAAATCTCCTAGAGATTCAGCTATGGGTTGATTCTGACTAGATGATACACAACAACAAAAACTGAATTTACACATCAAATTGCAATACTGAAGGATTCTTTAGTTAAAATATTGAATGATGCAGGGAACATCAAAAAAAGGGTAAAAGCATACTAGGAGTTACTTCACCAAAAAGAATTGGGCAACAGGTGGTACTGATAAAATACACACACACACACACACACACACACACACACACATCTGGATATCTGGTTTGGTGAGGATTATGGTGGAATGCTGACTCTCTGTTGGCTGTCAGTTGATTGTATTCAGCCTCCTATTTAAAAATGCATTTGGGCCCTTGGGCCACAGGTCCTGGGGCTTTTAATTGTTTTTGGTCAAACATTCTTCTAAGTGGTATAGCACTGGCTGTCCATTTGCTGTACACAGGTAACTCATGGTTGCTGTGATGCTAAATACTGTGACACTAATGTATCAAATGTGATAATGGTTACCCAAGGTGGACAGTGTATGGTGGAGCTTCCCAATTAAAAAAGCTTGGAAGGAGGAATGGCATGCACTTCCGAAATGGCTTGCCTCTGCAAACTCTATGAACTTGGAGAAACAAAGAGAATTATACAAGTGTTCAGGTCTTTCATTCATAGGGTAGCTATGAGTCCTCTATGACTCAACAGTACCTAACAAAAGCAACAGTATGTGTGTGTGTGTGTGTGTGTGTGTGTGTGTGTATGTATATGTATATGTATATGTGTATGTATATATGTATGTGTACATATGTATGTATATGTTTATGTTTATGTTTATGTTTATGATTGTTTATATATATTTGATAAATGTCAATAGTTGTAGAGGGGCTTCAAGCCTTTTGTTCATAGGGTCACTATAAGTCATGCTTGACTGGAAGGCAATCAAAAACAACTATATATATATAAATACATATATATATACGTATATATATAAAAGATAGATAGATAAATGATAGATAGATAGATAGATAGATAGATAGATAGAACAGTTGAAGCTTGGATGTACTCATACCTCTATATCAAGAAATCAGGAAGTCAGTTCTTTGTACAACCAACTGGAAGAGATTCATACTTATGTCCTTTTGTGATGTGAGGGTTTACTTTTCAAAATGGCTTTTCTCTCTCTTGGTATGTTGAGATTCCATCCTTCTATAAACTAAGAATGTTGAACAAAATATGGACATTATGTCCTCTACCAGGTAATGCAAAACTGAAGGCATGTAAATTGGCCTTTAGGGCAGTGTTAATATAATGTGTTAAATGGACACTTTTAGAAGTGTCTGAGCCTGCTGTGGTGGTTAATTTAAAGCAACATGGGCTACCTGGTGGACTGATGGAAGTACTGTTTTGATTAAAGACTTGCTAAAATCGGAGTAAGACACAACTCAAGTCGCCACCCTTAGTTCCCTTGGGGGAGTAGTCTGACATCTGATAAAAGAAGATTGCATTTGGGACTGTTTGGACTCTCCCTCCCCACTTGCTTGGGAGCCTCCTCCTGACCTCGTCTGACATTGTCTACGGCTGCATGAGTTTCATGAGGACCTTCCAGCAAATTGTTGAGCCCATAAACATTGAAAGGAGCTTTGGTGTCAGGATGGGGAGGAGGACCAGTATATTGTAAAAATGATAAGAGTGTTTTAGCTGAATGAAATTATGGGACTTCTTGGTCTCTGTCTTTTTTCCGTTAATTTGGCATTCATTTTTGTGTTGTAAAGAATTGTAAACCTTTTCGTGGTTAATTGGGTACTGATTTTTGTGATGCTCAGAGTGCTATAAAATCCTACCATTCTAAAGACAGGTGATTCTGCAGAACGTGGAAATTACTGATGTTAATATCACAGACAAGCAAAATCTTCTGAAGACATGTAAATTTCAGAAATTCAACCTGAATTTCAAAGAGGTTATCAAATAAGGGACTTCACTGGAGATGTAAGATGAAGTTGATGGAAATGAAAGAGTATCAAAAAGAAGTTTATGTGTATTTTAGGTACTCTGCCAAGATATTTGATGATATGGGTCTTAATAAACTATGATACAATTGGAAGGAAGAGAATTCCAGACTACTTAGTTGTGTTCATCTGCAACCTGTGCATAGACTAGGAAGCAGTTTTTTCAAACAGACAAGTGGATGACGTATGGTCTAAGCATAAAAGAGATGTGTCTTAGTTATATCTTTTCATCAAACCTATTCAAGCTGTATATTAAGCAAATTTAGGTGGACTGGAGCATCAGAATTGGAGAAAGACTCATGAAGAGCCTGAAATATACAAATGCTATGACCTTGTTTTTGCTGCAGAAGGTCAAGGATTGCAGTATTCAATATGCATTGAAGCTCAATATCAAGAAAACAAAGATTCTCACCACTGGGCCAATTGGCAGCATCACTATGACTGAGATAGTTAACAGTTTTAGTTTGCTTGGCTCCACAGTCAACACTCTTGGTAACAGCAGCCAGGAAATCAGGAGACAAATTGCATTGGGAAATTCAGTTGTGAGGGACCTCTGAAGAGTACTGAAGTGCAACAACGTCAGGCTGGAGACTAAGGTGCTCCTGACCCAGACTATAGTCTTTGCAATTATGTGCTGTGCATC
>NW_006399793.1:11351301-11361638 GCF_000299155.1 Elephantulus edwardii | reverse complement strand
CAAGGATTCTGAAGCTTTGTCTGACATGCTTTGGGCATGTTTCAAAGAGGAACTGGTCCTTGGAGAGGGACATCTTGTTTAGGAGTGGAGGAACGGCGCAGGAGAGGAAGACCATCGATGAGATGGATCGATTCTGTAAGTGGAGTGAATGTGTTTAAGACAGCGAGATTGGCACAGGATAGAACGGCATTTAGGGCTCTTGTACATAGGGTTGCTATGAGTCGCAAATGACTCGATGGCACATAACAACAACAACAACATAACCTTGTTTGCAGAAAATGAAAACTTGAAACACTGATGTATCATAAAGACTATAGCCTTCAGTGTAGATTACACTTTAATATAACAAAACCACAAATCCTCAAAAGTAGGCAAATAAAGAAGACCATGATAAAATTAATAGGGAGTTCTGGTGACATAGTGGTAAGAATCTGCTGCAATCTCGAAGGCTCACCGCTTGAGAAGGCTGAGTAGTCTCCTCCCTTGCAGTTCACTGCCTCTGAAAAGGCAGTATCTGACCCATGCCATGGTATTTTCAATTGTTTTATATTCATTTGAAAGTTGGGCAATGAATAAACTAGACAGAAGTATAAATTATGTCTGAGGTATTGGTGAAAAATATAGAATGTTTCATGTACTGACAAAAGGACAAATAGGTATATATTAGAGGTGGTATACCTAGAGTTTTCCTTGACTACTAACATATGATGACAGTTTGTCTCACCCACTTTGGACATACTATTAGGGACGCCCCTGAGAAGGATATTATGTTTGGTGAAGTGGAAAGTAAACAGAGGAGTCAAACACTGCCATCCAAATTTCTTGACATAGTGGCTCCAACAACACACCTCAAGCATAGCAGAGATTGTGGGAATGGCTGGAATGGATAGTGTTTCATTCTCTTGTACATAAAGTCATTATGGGTAGGTACTGACTCAAAGGCATGTAACAAAAACAACCTGAGTAAAAACTTGCTCTTGAGGACAGAGTAGCTAAAATGAATTGAAATTAAAGAGCTGAACAGAAGATTTAAAAGTACAATTTGAAAAGCAAATAATACAATTTGAGAAGTCAATAAATAACTTTAGTGACTATGTAAAGACAATAACTAGGGACGATAGAAAGAGGATTGATGTCTTTGAGCTGTGCTGCTGGAGTATTGAATATACCATGGACTGCCAGGAGAATAAACAGGTTAGAGAGGGTGAAACCAGGCTGTTCCTTGGAGGCAAGGATTCTGAGGCTTTATCTGACATACTTTGGGCATGTTTCAAGGAAGTAGCAGTCTTTGGAGATGGGCATCATACTTGCAAGGGTGGAGGGACAATACAAGACCAGCAGAAGACCCTCGATGAAATGGACTGATTCAGTGACTGGGGTAGTGAAGGTAGGTGTGTCAGAGACAATAAGGTTGGCTCAGGATAGAGCAGGGTTCAGAGCTGTTGTACATAGAGTCACTGTGAGTCACAAAAGATTTGATAGCACATAACAGCAAACCACAATATAAAGACCTTTGCACAGTGAATAAAACCCAAATAAAGCATCTTTCTGGTATTCTCTGCTTTCAGTCAAGATCAATATAACATGAGCAATAATATCTCTCATCCCAAAGCATCTTCTAAATCTTGCTTGAATTTCTGGTAGTTCTCTATATGTTTTTGTCTATTTTTTGCACTTTGATTCTTGAGTACGCATTATTTTATTGTGATTTTAACAAAAGTTTACAGAAAGGTTGAGTTTTCATTCATTCATTGATGCACATATTCACACTTTTTTCTTCTCCAATTCATGTTATAATGCAACTCTTGTTCCAGACTGCTAATTGTCATACATATAATGCCTAATTATACATTTTTTTCAGACAATCCTTCACCTCATCTGTTCCAGTGCAGTGTTCATTCTCTCTTTTCCTGTTCTCCAACTCCCTGTTTTCCACTCTTTTCTTGTTTTTCAAGTGCCAAGTGTCAATCTTATTTTATAACAGAGGTTTTATGCAGTATTATCCCTTTTGTGACTAAGGTATTTCACTCAGCAAAATGTCTTCCCTACTCGTTCATGTTGTATAGTGATTTATAAGTTCTTTATTTTTCAGTGCTGCATAATAACCTACTGCATGGATGTAACATAGTTTTTCTATCCATTTGTTTGTTAATGGGTGGTTAGCTGCTTACATCTCTTTGCTATTGTGAATACTGCAGTAACAAAAACTATTGTTGCTGGGTGAGAAGCTATATAATTATTCTTTTGATTTGCATCTCTCTGATAGCTAGGGATTTTGAACATTTCTTCATTTGTTTGTTGGCCATCTGAATTTCTTCTTTGGTGAAGTGTCTTTTTGTATTTTGTGCCCATTTTGTGATTAGTCTGTTTGCTCTTTCCTTGTTAAGGTGCTGGAATATGTAATGAATTTTAGATATGAATCCCTCATCAGATATATCATTGCCAAGTATTTTTCCCCAGTCTATGAGTATCATTTTTACCATGTTGGACAAGTTTTTGATATGCATAGGAATTTGACTTTTAGAAGGTGCCATTGATCTATTTTATTCCAGAATATCCAAGAAAGTTTCATGTGCACTGGAGAAGAATATATATTCTGAGTTTTTTTTAGAGTGTGTTAGCCGATACACATATATGTGATTGAGTTGTTGATTATGTAGTTCCATTTTTCTGCATATTTGTAGAGTTTCTTTGGGGTCATCCTATCTTTCTTTGAGAGTGGTACACAAGTCTCCTACTATTGTCATGGCATTGTCTATTTCTTTTTTTTCAGTTCTGTTAATGTTTGCTTGGTGTAGTTTTCAGACTTATCATTTATGTATACATACTTATTTTGGTTATAGCCTCTTGTTCTATTGACCCTTTAAACAATATATAGTGTCTTTCCTTTTCCTTTGTGATGGTTTTCACACCAAAGTCTATTTTATCAGAGATTAACACTGCAACTCCTCCTTTTTTTCCTGTTTGCTTTTGCTTGATGTGTATACATATACATAGATATGTGTGTGTGTGTGTGTGTATACATGTATTTTTTTAATCCCTCTGATATTTAGTCTGTCATTATTGCCACTTTTCAAGCATATCTCTTGTGGGCCGCATATCGATGGATTTTGGGTTTTTAAAAAAGAATCTGCTACTATTTCATTATTCACTAGTGTATTTAAACCACTCATATTGAGTGTAATTATTGAGAGGTAAGGTTTTATTGCTATCATTTTTGGGGGGTTCTTTTTGTATTGTTGCTGATTACTTTGATCCATCCACCTTTCTGTGGTATCTGTGTGAGGAGGACTTCCTTTAATATTTCTTGCAACATTGATCTTGTTTTCACAAACACCCTAAGTTTCTGATTTTCTAAGAATGTCTTGATCTCTCCATTTATTTAAGGACAGTTTTATTGGGTAAAATAGTCTTGGTTGGTAGTTGGATTCTTTGAGTGCTTAATATATATCATTCCACTTTCTTCTTATTTGCATGGTTTCTTCTAGGGAGTTTAATCATAGTTGTTCTCCTTCATAGGTTACTGTTCATTATTCCCTAGCTGTTTTCAGAATTCTCTCTTTGTCTTTGATTTTGGCAAATTTGACTTTGATATGCCTTGGTGGTTTTGTTGGGTTTGTTTTTTTTTTATCTCTTCTATATAAGGTTTGCTCGGCTTTTTTGGTATATATTCTCTCATTCTTTAATATATCTGGAACGTTTTCTTCTAGTAACTCTTCCACAATTCCTCTTTCTTCTTCCTGTTCTGGAGTTCCATATGCACATTTGATTCTTCTTGGTGGTGTCCTACATTATTCTTAGGCTTTCGTCATTTTCCTTCCTTCCTGATCCTGCTATTTGCTCTTACAGAGCAGTGCAGAAAGCACTTCTGTGTTGCTGATTCTATGCTCCATCTCTTCAATTCTGTTCATCCATCCGTCCAACATGTTAACAGTTTCTCTGATGCTTCTCCGAATATTCAGGATTACTTTTTCTTGATATTTTTCTAGACTTTCTCATACTTCATTGATTTTATCTACTTTTTCTCGAACTGTGTTTTTATTTATTTGTTTTTGGGGTTTTTTAAATTTCTTCTTAGCTTTAGAAGAGGTTGTGGTATTAAGAATATTATAGCTAATGTTAGATGGATCTTGGCAGAAATCAGAGAATACCAGAGAATACTGTGCTTCATTGCCTATGCAAAGGCTTTTGACTGGGTGGGTCACAACAAGATGTAGCTGACTCTGAGAAGAATGGGAATACCAGGTCATTTCATTGTACTTATGCGGAAGCTATACTAGGACCAAGAGGTAATTGTCAGAACATATCAAGGAAACACTGCATGTTTCAAAATAGGGAAGGGGTCCACCAGGGATGTATTCTGTCTCCATACTTTTTCAATCTGTATGCAGAACAGATCATCTGGGATGCTGGGCTGTAAGAGGAATAATGTGGCTTCAGGATTAGAGGAAGATTCACAACAACCTACTTTATGCAGATGACACAATCCTGTTTGCTAAAACTGAGGAGGACCTGAAGCACTTGCTGCAGAAGGTCAAGGATTGCAGTCTTCAGTACAGATTGAAGCTCAACATCAAGAAAACAAAGATTCTCACAACTGGGCAGCATCAGTACCAATGGTGAATAGATTGAAATATTTAACAGTTTTAATTTATTTGATTCCACAGACAACACTCTTGGTATCAGCAGCCAGGAAATCAAGAGATGAATTGCATTGGGAAAGTCAGCTGTCAGAGACCTCTCCAGAGTACTGAAGAGCAATGATGTCAGGCTGGAAACAAGGTGAGCCTAGTCTGGACTATAGTCTTTGCAATTGTGTACTATGCATTGGAGAACTGGACAGTGACTAGGGATGATAGAAAGAGATTGATGTTTTTGAGCTGTGGTGCTGGAGAAGAGCGTTGAAATATACCATGGACTGCTAGGAGAACAAACAGGTTTGTCCTGGAGAGGGTGAAGTCAAGCTTCTCCTTAGAGTCAAGGATTCTGAAGCTCGTCTGACATACTTTGGGCATGTTGCAAGGAGGGACCAGTCCTTGGAGAGGAACATCATGTTTGAGAGAGTGGAGGGACAGCGCAGGAGAGAAAAACCCTCAATGAGATGGATCAGTTCAGTGATTGGGGTGGTGGGAATAGGTCTGTTGGAGACAATGAGTTTGGCACAGGATAGCAAAGTGTTTAGGGCTCTCATATGCTATGAGTCACAAGTGACTCAACAGCACATAAGAACAACAACTTAGCTTTTCCTTACAGAACACTGAAATTCTTCGAGAGAAATAGTCAACCACAGTACTTTTGAACTCTATAGCATGAAGTTTGATCAGACTTAATGGCTTCAGGAAATCCAATGATTCTGTGTTTTGATCACTTTCAGGGGGTAATATTTTGCTTTGTTTTTGTGAGATAGTCTGCTTCTTCCATATCATTGTGCTGATAGAGGTTTTCTTGCCTGAGGTCCTACCGAGTCCTGTGTCTGGTGACCTTTGCTGAGGCGCTTCCTGCTCCAGAGGAGAGGAGGGCAACTCACCCTGCTTGAAGACCTCTCTAGTCCCAAGAGCAGGCTTGTCTCAACTGGGGAGCTCGACACTCCAGGAAGAAAGGAGAGGAAAATTCAATCTGCCTGTATGCCTTCCTTTCTGGTCCTGTGGCATATAGTTCACTGTGGCTGGGGAGCCCACAAAGAAGAAAACTTGCTCTGCCTCTGGTCTTTCCTCTCTGGTCCCCCAGCTTGTGGGAATACTTAGAGATGTAGAAGCTCACCAGAAAGTTAGTTCTCTGTTGATGTACTGTTCTAGTTATTTTCCATGATCTTTAGCAAGACTTTACTTGTATGTGATATTAATGATATTGTTTGGTAATTTCCACATTCTATTTGATCACCTTTTAGGGGGGAATGGGTACAAATATGGATCTCTTCTAGCTGGCTGGCGAAGTAGTTGCTCTTCAGAGTTTCTGACATATTTTGGTAAGCACATCTGGGGCTGCATCTATTTGTTGAACCCTGTCAACTGGTAACCCATCAAGTCTTGGAGCCTTACATTTTGCCAATAATGTCTTTAGTGCAGCTTAAACCCTCCCTCCATCCCCATTTGGTTCTTCATCACTCACTACTTCTTGAAATGGTACAACAGCTACTGATCCTTTTTGATACTGTGATGCTTCCTGGATCATTCAGGATTTTGCCTATGGTATACTTCAGTATTACAGTTAAAGGCTTAAATTTGTTTTCTTTCATGTTGAGAAATGCCCAATGAGTATGTTCTTCTCTTTTTGCTTTTCAATTTCAGTTCTCGTACATTCTTTAGAAATACTTTTCTTTTTCTTCTCTTGCTGCCCTTTGAAATCTCCTCCTGTGCATCCTTTTCTTTTGGCAATTTTCCTCTTGTTTTGGCTTCTCAATGTTCTAGTGCAGGCATTTGACTGTTTGGATCATGACAAATTATGGATGACATTGAGAAGAATGGGAATCCCAAAACACTCAATTGTGATCCTGTGAAACCTATACCTAGACCAAGAAGCTGTTGTATGAATAGAGCAAGAGAACACTGCATGGTTTAAAATCACGAAAGGTATACACCAGGGCTTTATGCTTTGTCCTTTCCTGTTTCATCTGTATGAAGATCAAATCATTCAGGAAGCTGGACTATATTAAAAAAGAATATGGCATCGAGATCAAAGGAAGACATATCAACAACCTGCATTATACAGATGACACACCTTGCTTAATGATCATGAGAATGTCTTGAAATACTTGTTTCAGAGTGTCAAATACTAATGTCAAGAAAACAAAAATCTTCACCTTTAGGCCAACAGACAGCATCATGATGGGAGAAAAGAGAAATTGTCAATTATTTTGGATCCACAATTTACACACTTGTAATAAGCAGTCAGAAACTAAAAAGACATATTGCACTCTCTAAAGGGACCTCTCCAAAGTACTAAAGAGCAAAGATGTCAATGTGAAGACTAAGGTGCACTTGATTTGAGCCATAGTCTTTTTCAATCATTTACTATGCATTTGAGGTTTGGACAACTAATAAGGAGGACAGAAAAACAATCAATGCCTTTGAGTTGTGGTGTTGGAGAAGAGTGTTGAATATTCCATGGAATGCCAAAAATATAAAAAAAGTATGTTTCAGAAAAAGGTGCAACCGTAGTGGTCCTTGGAAGCAAGGATAGTGAAATTTTGTCTTACATACTTAGGAGAGGGCAGTTCTTGCAAAAAGAACTTATCTTTCTCTGACTCTCCACTTTCATACATTGAAAAGTGGAGTCAGTGAAGGAGGCAAAGACCCTCCATAAGAAGAAGGGACACAGAGTGACTGTAATGGTGTGTTCAAGCTTGTTAGAGATGACTAAGATGGCACAGTATAGGACACTGTTAAAATACACTATTCATAGGGTCACTGTAAGTCATCGTGGACTCAATGGCAATTAGAAACAACATAACAACTTGTAAGGACTAGGAGTTAGGAAACCAAAAGTCAGAAACATGCTAATCATGCCCCAAGCTGAAAGAACAGGAGAAAAACACATAGTGCACAGCTGTAACGTAGGGTTGGTATAACTGAGTAGCAAACACAACAATACAGAGGACAAATCCTTATGATTTGAATTTGTATTTCACTATTGATGAATTATATTAAGTATTTTTTTTGGTGTTTTTAAATAGTGATTTTAGGAAGTTTACAAAAAAATTGTATCTTATACACATTTTTTAAATAATTACTTTTCCCAGAACATAATCACTTTTCCTATTTCCTGTCTGTAATTTTCATTTCCATTCATATCTGTTCATCTTGACTGTTAGCCTATATATTTGCTCTTAATTGTATTTCTTGTGTATCTCTCTCTATCTTCTATTCTTTAATTGTATTACTGTACTGCTCATCCCCTGACATTAAGTATCTTTTCATCTAATGGACTTTTACCTATCTATCGTCTTTAGGGTATTGACTATTGATGTATATTACCAGTAAAGAAAACCAGACTTTCTTTCCATTAATAAATTTTGAGGGTTATCTTTTAAAAAAATATTCCAGATATATACCCTTTACTATAGAAGTGCTTTGCAAAAATTTATTCCCGTCTATGATTTTATTCAATTATCAGTATCATTCAAAGAATATTTGAATTTTAACAATGTCCAGTTTATAAATTTTTTATGCATTCTTTTTTTGTCACCATACTTAGGAAATCTTTGCATAGCCCAGTGTCACAAATATTTTCTCTTGGATTTTCTTCCAGAAGATTATACTTTTACATTTAATTTTAGGTTCATAATTCATTTATTTAAAATGTTTTAATATTATCCATTTGAGTTAATTTTTGTATATGGTACAAGATACGGATCAAAATTCATGTTCTTATTTTACAGATGGATATCCAAGTGTTCCAGCACCATGTGTTGAAATCACTCATCTAAATTTAAAATATAGAACATATAATTCCAGTGCAGTCCATAGATGATCTCAGCATAATCACTTTTCGTTCTTATTAAAGATGCAAATTCCTAGGTCTTACACCAGTCCTTTTAAATTAAAGTTGTTATAAATATAATGGATGATTCTTGTATATACTAAAGTTTGTGAACAACTGACATAGTTGAACATTGACATATTTTACACTGCTTTTCCTTTAATCAGAATTAATATATGACGGCAGTCTTAAGCATGGATTATAGAAAACAAAAATCTGCTCCACTGGACCAATAGGAAACATCATTATAGAATGTGAAAAGATGACATTGTCAAAGATCTTATTCTACTTGGATCCCAAATCAGCACTCATAATAGCAACAGTGAAGAAATCAAATAAATTTTTGCTTTGGAAAAAAATCTGCTGTCAAAGATCTCTTCAAAGTGCTAGAGAGGAAAGGACATCCATTTAAAGATTAATATATACCTAATCTAAGCCATGATATTTTCAATTTCTTCCTATGCATATGGAAGTTGGATGATGAATATGGAAGTGTAAAGAATTAATGTCTTTGTACTGTGTTATTGTGAAGAGTGTTGAATATACCAGGGAGTACTGAAAGAACAAACACATTTAACTTCGAAGAAGTGCAACCTGAATGTGCCTTAGAGGTAGAATGATAACAATTCACCTGAGATATTTTGGGTACACTTTTAGGAGGGGATGATTTTTGGGAAAAGACATCTGACAGAAATGGTAGACAGAGTGAGTGACAGAGAGGAAGATTCTCAAAGAGATGAATTGACACAGTGATAACAATGGACTCATAAATGTTGGAGTTTGTGAAGATGATGTAAGATAGGGAAAAGTTCATATCTGTTATTTAAAGGGTCACCTTGAATCACAGTTGACTTGATGATATCTGACAATAATAAGTTCTAAATGAATAAGAGGTAATATTGAGAAAAAATAAATAACTATTAAAAGTACATTGGAAAAATATTATATGGTACAGACAATTATATCTAAATATAAATTTAAAATGATTGAAAATCTTAAAGATATGATATACAAAACATGAAAATTGTGTTTCATATGTCCTTATATGTATAAAACAATGCTAACACAGATAATATCCAAAAGTAAGTATACTCCAGATGGTATTTTCTAAATTACCTTTAATGAGCATGGATATGTAACTGAAATTCTAAGAAAAGGGGAAAAAAGAGCTTATTTTCTTAAAGAAGACTACCTTGGCACTGTCAGACAATGACAGAGAGTACGAAGATGGATAGTGGTACTAAGCACCCCCAAACCAAACCAAAACAGCAACAACAACAACAACAAACCAAAAAAAAAAACACCACAAGTATTTGAAAGAGTTGAAAGCAGAGTTTGTGCACAATACCTGAAACTGAATGACACAGGTGACTTCTTTACTTGCAAGATTTATCAGTTATTAAGTATACTTCCACAGGACCCCCACAGATTGGGAGGACTGGCAGATGTAGACACATTCTAATGGCATGTCATATTATGATTTCCTCATTAGATAGAATTTGATAGGGTCCAAAAGATCCATTTTCTTCTTTTTTTTTTTAATATGATACAATTTGTCTTTTAAGCAGTTATACTTCGTAAACACATAAGCATACGAAATTACAGAAAAAGTTTTAAGAAGGTGTAGAATACCAGTATTACACTGACAAAAGATGTAGCATGGCTGTTGGCATTTTTGAGATGTTATAGTGGATACTTGTTTTAAATTTTATTTTATTAATTTTAATGAACATTTACAGAGATTTTGAATTTCCATTTATTCATTGTTGCACATTTCTCCCTGTCCATTCCCTCCCCCCCAGTTTGCTCCTCTCTTTGAAAAGTAAAAGAAAAATCCTTTCATTGGTATACAATCCACC
>NW_006399793.1:11344947-11348056 GCF_000299155.1 Elephantulus edwardii | reverse complement strand
TAGTATGTCAATATTTATGCGTTCCATTTCTTTCTTAACAATTTCTAATTTTCCTACATTCATGGTTCTCACATTCCATGTTCCAGTTACTAGTGTCTGCTTACAACTGTTCCCCTTCCTTTGTATTTCCATGCTTCACAGTTCTACCTAGGTTGCCCTTTCTGTTCGTCTACGTGTGTTATGTTTCTGAAAAAAGTGAACTCTGATACTTCAGTTCACATCATCTTAGAATGATAGAACTTTTTGTTTTGAATAATAATGACTCTAAAAGTCCCAAAAATATATCTTGCCTATTCCTGCATGTCAAGGAGCTGGTATAAAATTCAGTTTCAAAAATTTATATATTTTTGAGTAAATAAATAACTGTTAAAAATAGAACTGGACAATTAAATGTCTCTGATTACACTTAGGTTCAAAAAGAAAAAAATTCTTTCTTTAAAATATTGTAGTATAAATTGCATCAAAAATTATAAGAAAGGATATTGATAGGCACGCAGAGATTACCATCCAGGAAAATATATTAACTTTTTAAAAGTAATTAAGATATCAACTAAAGTTGGTAAGATCTTCATATCAGTAAAAAATTGATTAGAATAAATTTTACATAATATTTATATAGATGGTCCCTTAATTTTAACATTTAATAAGTTTTTTTAATCAAAATGCTTATGTAGTTTTCTTTTGTTAACAATACTATAATAATTGTCAAAGAAAATCATTGAATATCAAATGCATATGGAATATACTTTACAAAATAAAGTAAATGAGTTTTATATGTTTTTCCTTAGGCTGATCAAGATAATAAGAATAATAATGCCACATTAAATACTAAGGGACACCTGATTCAAGCCATGGGTTTTTTTTAAATTATTGCTATGCTATGCATCTGAAATTGGACAATGAATAAGAAAAAAAAATCAATGCCATTGGGTTGTGGTGTTGGAGAAGAGTACTGATTATTCCATGGATTGCCTGAAGGACAAACAAATACATCTGGGCGGGGAGGGGGAAATACAACCAAGGTGTTACTTAAAGGCAGAGATGGTAATAGTTTATCTCACATATTTTGAGTATGTTGTCAGGAGAAGCTAGTCCTTAGAAAAAGACATCATGCTTGGAATGGTGGAGAATCAGTGGAAGGGAACAAGACTCTCAATGAGATAGATTTATGTAGTTACTTTAACAATGGGCTCAAGTATATTAGAGATGTTGGTGATGGCACAGGATAGAAAAAAATCCAAATTCGTGGTTCATGGCATCATTGTAAGTCATGCGTGGTCAACTTAATGGAACCTAACAACAATAGCAACATAATCTCTTCTTCAAAATAACATCAGGCAAGGTTTTTCTTTGTTGTTATTGTTGTTGTCATTAACAGCTGTCTACTTGACTACAAATCACAGCTACTCAATGTACAAGAGAATAATACCTTGCCCCATCTTGTGCCGTATCCACAATACATGCTGTGTTTGAGTACATTGCTCTAAGCACTGTGTCAATACATCTTGGTGAGAGACTTTGAAATTCTTCCTTTCTTTGTAACTTCACCAAACACAATATTTTTCTGTAGCAACTGACTCACTGTCTCATTGCCATCAAGTTGGAACTGCCTCATTGCTGACACTCCAGCATGTTTTCAAAGGCTGTAAAACCACTCAGGACGAAAGTGCCCATGGAGCAAATAGTGGATTCCTACTGTCTGCCTTTGTGTTGGCAACAAAACTGACTCCTTAATCACTAGGTCACCAGTACTCTCTAGGGACTGACTGTTGTTGAGCAACATCAAGTTAGCACCAACAAATAGCTGGCCCTCCATTTGGGTTTTCAGAAGCAGTAAATAGCACAGAAGGAGATTGTCCATCCTTCTCCTGGATGGCTGACTACAACGAATGACTGTTGTTATGTACACCATTGAATTGTTTGTGATTCATAATGACCCTATGTGTAACAGCTCTGAACTCTGCTCTATCCTGAGCCAACCTTACTATCTGTGACACACCTACCTCCAATACCCCAGTCACTGAGTCAATACATCTCATCAAACGTCTTCCACTCTTGCGCTGTCTCTCCCCCTCCCCAAAATTATGTCCCTCTCTAAGGACTGGTCCCTCCCTGAAACTAGAGAGACTAGAAAAAGAAATTGAATGATTGATCCAATTTATTTTCATTGTTTTGTGAAATTTCAGTGCAAAACCAAATGTGAACATTTTGTATGGTGATTATAATTCTAATTTAAGGGGGAAATAGAATTTGAATGATAGTCTGCTGTTAGGGACCTCTCTAAAGTACTCAAGAGCAACGGTGCCTCTCTGGAGACTAAGGTGTGCCTGATACAGGCCATGGTCTTTGCTATCACTTGTTATGTATCAGAGAGTTGGACAAAGACTAGGGAGGACGGAAGGAGATAGAGGAGCCTTTGAGCTGTGATGCTGGAGAAGAGTATTGAATGTACCATGGACTGCTAAGAAAACAAACAGATTCATCCTGGAGTGGGTTAAACCAGGCTACTCCTTGGAGTCAAGGATTCTGGGGCTTCGTCTGACATACTTTGGACATGTTGTAAGGAAGGACAAGCCCTTGGAGAGATCATGCTTGAGAGGGAGGAGGGACAGCACAGGAGGGGAAGGCTCTCTATGACATGGATTGATTCAGTGACTGGGGTAATTGGGACAGGTGTGTCAGAGGCAATGCAATTGGTACAGGATAGAGCAGGGTTTAGGGCTGTTGTACATAGGGTCATTATGAGTCGCAAGCGACTTGACGGCACATAACAACAACAACAACAACAACAAAATTAGAATGTTGTGGCTTGATGCCATCAAGTGATTTGATTATGACTCAGAGCAACCCCATGAACAACAGATCTAAACTGTATGCTCTCATCCTGAAACATCCTCATGAGTTCCAATATGGTCAAGCCTATTGTTGTAGTCTATCCATTTAGATAGGTTATCCTCTCTTTTTCTGACTCTCTGCCTTTCCCAACATGATGTCTCTTTCCAATGAATTCTGAGATCTCTATTCCATTCTATTCTATTCTATTCTATTCTATTCTATTCTATTCTATTCTATTCTATTCTATTCTATTCTATTCTTCTATTCTATTCTA
>NW_006399793.1:11343082-11343758 GCF_000299155.1 Elephantulus edwardii | reverse complement strand
TTGGCGCAGGATAGAGCAGGGTTTAGGGCTGTTGTGCATAGGGTCGCTATGAGTCAGAAACGACTCGACGGCACATAACAACAACAACAACAACACTGTTTGATAATTTCCACACTCTGTGGGATCACCTTTCTTTGGAATGGGAACAAATATAGATCTCTTCCAGTCAGTTGGCCAAGTGGTTGTCTTCCAGTTTTCTTGACACAGCTTGATGAGCACATTTAGGGCAGCATTTATGAGTTGAAATATGTCAATTGGTATACCATCAATACCTGGGGACTTATTTTTTGGCAATTCCTTCAAAGCAGCTTGAACATCTTCCTTCATCACCATAGGCTCTTACTCCTATGTTGTTGCATGAAATTCTTCTGTGTCTGCCAATTTCTTTTGATACAATGATTCTGTATACTCTTTCCATCTTCTTTTAATACTTCAATATTCTGCCCAAAGCATCCTTAAATATTGCAACTCGAGGTTTGAATTTCTTCTTCAGTTCCTTGAGCTTAAGAAATGCTGAGTGACTTCACCCTTTTGATTTTCTGACTCTAGCTCCTTACACATTTTTAATTAAATTTTATTAATTTTCATAAACATTTACAGAGATTTTGGGTTTCCATTCATTCATTGTTGCACTATTTTCTCTATCCTCCTCCCCAGTTCGTTCCTCTTCCCCCCC
>NW_006399793.1:11340703-11342982 GCF_000299155.1 Elephantulus edwardii | reverse complement strand
TCTATTCTATTCTATTCTATTCTATTCTATTCTATTCTATTCTATCCCATTCCATTCCATCCCACTGCACCCCACCCCATCCCATCCCATCCCATCCCATCCCATCCTATCCTATTTAAGTAGAATTGATAAAACGCTGTATTTGTATTTCAATAGCTTTGCATTTTAAAATAGATACAACTGGATTTATCTGAAAGTAAGTACTCACAGGTAAGTTTCACTTCATATTTACCAATATGAAACATATGTTACTTGCTGCCCTGTCAAACTTTGCCTCTGTTTCTGGAGTGAGATGGTACCTATCTCATTTTTGTCTGTTGGTCATTTGAATATCTTCCTTGTCTTTTGCCCATTTTGTAATTGGGTTAGCAGTCTTTTTCTAGTGAAGGCCCAGGAATATTCTGTAAACTTTTGTTGTAAGACTCTTCTCTGAGATGGAATTACCAAATATTTGTTCCCAGTCTTACCAAATATATCATAGTCTGTCAAAAGGACAAGCAATTGTCTTGGAGGAAGTGCTATCCGGGTGCACCTTAATGGCAAGGATGGTGAAATTTTGTCTCACACACTTTTCTTTTCACCCTGTTGAAAAAAATTTTTGACGTGCAAAGGGATTTAATCTTTAGAAGGCCCCATCCATCAATTTTATCCTCGTTTGATTATGTATTTCTGGTTGTATTTGGCAGTCTCTTTATACCTTGGAATAGCGCTTCACATGAATATTTAATTCTATTAGTTAATTCTGCATTGTCTGATTTATTTTTGGTTTTGATTTCATGCTAAATAGTACAATGAACATTAATATTGAAAATTCTCACTTGATGGCAGAGGAACATTGTCAGCTTGACAATATGTGAGGTATTATTTTTAGGTATAATCTTCATTCTATATCCTATAAATGTAACTTTGCTGGTTCCTTGTTGTTGTTAGGTGCCGTCGAGTTGCCTGTAACCCTGTGTACAACAGCCCTCCCTAAATGCTGTTCTATCCAGGGCCAATCTCATTGTCTCTGATACGCCTACCCCAAGTACCCCAGTCACTGAATCAATCCTTCTCATCAAGGATCTTCTTTTCCTGTGCTGTTCCTCCTCCACCCTTCCAAGCATGATGTCCCTGTACATGACTAAAGTATGTCACATGAATAAAGTATGTCACATGAAGCTCCAGAATCCTTTCAGATTTTTTTAGACTTATTTTAGTGACTGCCAAAATGATCATGCTTACATCTTTATTCTGAGCCAATTGTGGAATTTATCTTTCAATGTGGCTTTCCTAGCCATCTGAATCTAACCTGGCCATGTGGATGGGTGGAACTTTGTGAGTTGGGTGTGTTAGTCTATCCACAAGGGGATTGTTTATTTCCCAGTCCCCCAAGTGGGTTGGCTACCTAGTCTCAACTATCTATAAGGGCATTGACTAGTCTCACCATACAGTTGAGCTAGACAGCAGCGAGAGACAGACAGATCTTTCCCACCATTGAAGAAGACAAAGCAAGAGAATTAGGACACCCTACAGCAGCCACACCCAATATTGAATTGGAGACTTCATGTGAGATGAGACCTTGGAGGGGAGAACCAAAATTGACAAGACTGAGAATGATGGAGCACTGGTCAAAGAGGGTCAAGGCTGAGGGGCCAGTGTTCACATCTGGAGGGCCCTCTTGACTGTAGTCTGTTACTAACTTGGATTATAACCTTTGAATTCCCTGATATGGTTCTGTGTGGTCTGTGAGGTATCACATTGAATTTTGAACACAGTAAAGCAGTAAGATTAGTGTTAAGATGAGTAGAAAGAGGTGTGGGAGTGTGAGGAACGTATCTGACCTCATGGGAATTGGTTTTATGTTATTGATGCTGTTGATCAGGATAGTTTTTCTTTGTGAAGTCAGTAAAGGTCAGACATGGCTCACTTCACAAGGCTTTTTCACTTTTTTACAGTAATCTAAAGAAAAATGTATCTTCAACCATGTTGTGTTACACAATATATTCCTTTAACTCACGCTTCCACTTCTGAAATAGCTTGTCTCTTGGAAACCCTATGAACTTGGGAAAATGATGAAAGTTATACAAGTGTGTTCAGGTCTTTCATTCATAGGATCGTTATGAGTTGTCTACGACTCAACAGCACTTGACAACAACAACACGTAAAAATATCTATCTAATAATAAGGAATTTTTTTTTGCTTTGTTTTGCTTTGTCATTCCGAGCAGCCTTTTGGAATCTTCTGTTCAGCTCTTTAGTATCTTGAATTCTTCCTTGTGCTTTGGCTTCTCTATGCTC
>NW_006399793.1:11335167-11338778 GCF_000299155.1 Elephantulus edwardii | reverse complement strand
AATAATAAGGAAAGTGTTATTTTCCATTTAAAATTAAGAACCATTTTTACTGTATTAAGCTCTAATTTTTCAAATCTTGTTATAGCTTCATTCTAGTACCCCAAGATATATAGGTGTTATAATTTTCATTCTTATGGATGAAAAAACTGAACTTGCCTAATATTTTGCTTTTAGTAGAGCCAAGATGATATAATCAAGGTATTTTTGACAGAAAGTTCTTTTTTTCCTATTATTCACTGCCATATGCTTTCACTAACATTTTTTAGTCAAGATAAACTAAGTAACTCTTAATATAGAACACTTACTCAATGTAATAATTTCAATACTTGATCTAGATTCATTGGCCATTTCAGTACTATAGGAGCAGGAAATGATTCGAATCTTAAGAAAATTCACGCAACTGTAGATTTCATTTTTTTTTGTGCCAGATGAATAAGCAAAGTTGAACTTTATTTGTTCCATGACTAAACTCTAACATTGGTACTTAAAAGCAATAGGTAATCCTACTGTGATTCTATTCCTTCTGTAATGCCTAATGATTATTCAAGTCTCAGATACGTAGTTACAATAATAGCATGTTCCTTTATCCAACAACATCAAATTTAGGTCTTTTTTTGTTCACTTTTACTAGACCTCTAACCTTTAAAGGTGAGTCAGGCAGCTGCAGAGAACCTGATCTTATTTTCTGCCCTTGGCAAGACTTTTTCAAGTTCATCTTTTTTCCCTTCTCTTAAAATCTGATGAAAAATGAAATGTCAGGAAAACAAGCTCTCGGGGTAAAAAACTTGTGTCTTTCTCTGTGACAGATGTCAATTTTAAAGGTTTTAGGTCACCTGTCAAAAGTGTGTCAGTGTGATCTGTACTAACATCCAGTGGACCTCACACCAACCTTGAGTTTTGATTTTAAAAATAGCCTTGAAAAAGAATCAAATGGTTGCAAGTCATGGCCTTTCCCACCAACTTTTAACTCTGATTAATTAGACAAAGCGTGCACAGGGGAAGAATGAGAGAGAGAGGGACTTTTACAAAAGACAGTTTGACCTTTGGTTGACCCTGGCAGGGAACCAATCAGCATTCTTGTAATCCAAACACAGATGCCTGGAGCTAAACAAATCTTAAACTTACAAACGAGAATTCAGTTTGCTGTCAAAATACAGTGAGTAGAAGCACAGTACTGACTTTAAACAAAATATCATGAATTAAACCTTAAATGATTCTGATTAGCAGAGAAAAGTAACATTGGGCAACATAATTTCTTCAGAAAAAATATTTCCAGGAAGAAATTCCACAAGCTTTAATGTGTTTTTAAAAGTCTTGTATCATAACTTTGCCTGGAAATAATTGTGTAATATTTTATGCCAGAAGAACCACTGTTATTATGGTACAAGTCAGTAGTTTGTAATGACTAATTAATGGGGTTGAACTCTGTTAACTTTTTGGATTAGTTACACACTGTTTGAATTATTTATCACAGTGACTAAAAAAAAAAGTAGATTTTCCAAATGAATAATAGTTATAGCTCAGACAACTTAAGAATTGAAAAAAATATTTTACTTAATCAGTGATAGAGTAATGTTAGACTTTTCCATTTCCCAGGAAGATAAAAGATTACAAATGCATGACTGCTAAAACTTTCACTCTGAAAAAGAAGCCATATTAGAAGAGAGGAGGAGGTCAACGAATGTATCCATTCCTCACGTGGTTAAGTTTCTTATTAACATAGTAAGTCTCAAAGACAGGGCTTTTGTGCTAAAATCACATTATATGAAAACACAAGTTGACTACCTCAGATCACAAAACTGTCAAACCACTGAGAATCATGGTCCAGCCAACACATAGTTTAACCATTCAGTCAGGATTACTCAATTGCCACATTTGTTTACTGATAGGCTTATATCATCCCTATATAAGATGCACAGACAATAGATTTTTTTTTTACTACTGTCGTAATAGAAACTGACAAATATTGATAGCTTATAAATCAGGAGAAGGAATATAAATCTCAGTAACCTTACTAGCACAATAGAGATGTTGAGGTTTGTTATTATTTCTTTCTTTGCTTGACAGAAATTTTAAGTGTAATGCTTCCATTCTTTTAGATAATCCCATCCTTGACTTTAATGAAGGTGAGATTTTTAAAAAAGTAGTAGTTTATTTTATCTGTTGTTGTTGTTATGTGCCATTCAGTTGTCTGTGACCTGTAGCGATCCTTTGTACAAAAGCCTTAAAAACTGCTCTATCCTGTGCCAATCTTACTGTCTCTGACAAACCATCCCCATTACCCCAGTCTCTGGATCAATCCATCTCACAGGGAGTCTTCCTCTCCTGCGCTGTCCTACCCCCCGCCCCAAGCATGACATCCCTCTCCAAGGATTGGTCTCTCCTTACAATATGTCCAAAATATGTCAGACGAAGCTTCAGAATCCTTGCCTCCTAGGAGTAGCCTGGTTTAACCCTCTCGAAAACCAACTTGTTAGTTTTCTTAGCAGTCCATGGTATATTCAATATTCTTCTCCAACACCACAGATCAAAGGTATCAATTCTTCTTCTGTCATCTCTAGGGATTGTTCAGGTCTCTGATGCATAGCAAGTTATTGCAAAGACCATGGCCTGTATTAGGTGCACCTCATTCTCCAGAGTGACACCGTTGCTTTTCAGTACACTGGGGAGGTCTCTAACAGCAGACTTTCCCATCACAATGTCTTTTAATTTTCTGTCTACTGGTGCCAAGAGCGTTGATTTTGGAGCCAAGCAAACTAAAGCTGTTAACAATCTCAATCTCTTCACCACCTATCATCACACGGCCAAATGGCTCAGTGGTGAGAATCTTTGTTTTCTTGATATTGAGCCTCAGTTCATATTGAAAGCTGTAGTCCTTGACCTTCTGCAGCAAGTGCTTCAGGTCCTCCTGAGTTTAAGCCAACAGGGTTATGTCATCTGCATAATGCAGATTGTTGATGAATCTTCAACCAATCCTGATGCCACAGTTCTCCTCATAGAGCCAGCCTCCCAGATGGATAATCTGTTCTGCATAAACATTTAAAAGGTATGGAGATAGGACACATCCCTGACTGCACCCTTCCCAATTCTGAACCATGAAGTGTTTCCTTGTTTTGTTCTGAAGACTGTGTCCTGGTCCAAGTATAGGTTTTACATTAGCACAATCAAGTGTTCTGCGATTCTCATTCTTCTCAGAGTTAGCCACAGTTTGTTGTGATCCACACAGTCAAATGTTTTTGCATAATTAATGAAACACAGATAGACATTCCTCTGGTATTCCCTGCTTTCAGCCAAGATTTACCTAACATTAGTTGCAATATTACTAGTACTACGACCCCTTTTAAACCCAGCCTGCATTTCTGGAAGTTCTCTGTTGATGTCTTGTTCCAGTCCTTTTTAGATAATCTTCAGCAGAATCTTGTTTGCATGCAATATTATTAATGATACCAAATCCACAGGAGCCAAAATATGACTTTGATTTCATACCACCTGAATTTCAGGATCATCTCAGGAAGAGGTTTGAGGCCTTGAACACTAATGAGCGAAGACCAGATGAGTTGTGGGAGGATGTCAAAGATATCATTCAGGAAGAGTGTAAATGGTCATTACAA
>NW_006399793.1:11304716-11332232 GCF_000299155.1 Elephantulus edwardii | reverse complement strand
ATAATATTCCAAGTAGAGGCTCTAATAGTGGCACAAATCAAATTACAGAGGGAAGGTAGTTCTTACAATAAAAGGCCTATTGACTAGCACTTTGTCTATTATTTCATTGTAATACTTCACTTTGTCTTCCCGCGCTGCCTTTTGAAATCTTCTGTTCTGCTCTTTAATATCTTGATTTCTTTCCTCTGCTTTGGCTTCTCAGCGCTCTAATGCAATATTCAGAGTCTCTTCTGACATCCATTTTGATCTTTTCTTCCTCCTGTCTTTATAATGACCTTTTGCAGTCTTCCTGAATGATACTTTTTATATCCTCCCACAACTCATCTGGTACCTAGATCTGGAAGAAAAATTTATGTATGTGGGAAAACGTGGGTTAAAAAAAAACACAACAAAAAACACCGAGCTAGAACACAATTAATTAGCATGAAATGGAGGAAGGAAAGTAGTTATCAGTAAGAGTTTGTGGAATACCCATGACATTTCTTTACCTTTAACTACTCTGCTGTAGACTAGTGCTTCTTAAACATTAATGAATACATAATTCACCTGGCTTTTGATAAGATGCAGATTCAGGAGGCAAAGTGTGGGGCTTGGGTGTTTCTATTCCTAAAAGACTTCATGGACTACAAACTGAGTCTAGGGTGTATAAGACTCATCTGAGCTCACAAAAATAACAACCCTTACTCATGTGGTTGATTCTAATTCATGACATCTTTGTCAGGTTTGAAGTGTGCTCCATAAGGTTTTCAGTGTCTGACATTTCAGAAAATCTCCAGAACTGTTTTCCTAGATGCCTCTGGAGGGACTCAAGTCACCCATATTTTGTGCTAAAGTAGTACTAATCTTTAAAGTACTCCAATATTTTGTATTAAAGCTAGTACATAATCCCATTAACTGTTGAAGTGCAACATCAAGAAAATGAAGATTTTCACCACTGGGTCAATTGGCAGCACCATGATAAACAGTGAAGAGATTGAGCTTGTTAACAATAACAGCTTACTCAGCTCTACAATCAACACTCTTAACATCAACAGTCAGGAAATCAAAAGATGATTTGTATTGGGGAAATCTGCTGTCAGGGACTTTTCCAGAGTGCTGAAAAACAACGTCAGTCTAGAGACTAAGGTGTGCCTAATCCAGTCCATGATCTTTGCAATTACTTGCTATGCATCAGACAGCTGGACAGTGAAGAAGGATGACAGAAGAAGAATCAATGCCTTTGAGTTGTGGTACTGGAGAAGAGTCTTGAACATACCATGGATGGTGAAGAAAACAATAGGTCTGTCTTGGAGAGGGTAAATCCAAGTTTCTTTTTGGAGGCTAGGATTTTGAAGCTTGTCTCACCTGCTTTGGGCATGTGGCCAGAAGAGATCTGTCCTTGGAGAAGGATATCATGCATAAAAGGGTGGAGGTATAGCACAGGAAAGGAAGACCTGAGATTAGATGGATTGATACAGTAACTGGAACATTGGGGGATGGTGTGTTAAAATTAGTGAGATTAGCTCAGGGCAGGGCAGGGTTCAGAGCTGCTGTACACAGGATTGCTAAAGGTCGCCGGTGACTCTATGACACATAACAACAACAATTAGGAAATTTTCCAAGATTCTCATATAGTTCTAAAGTTCAAGTAGATGATTTTTATTTAAAGCACCTCCGACATATTTTCATATGTTTAGGCTTATATTTTTTCCTTTACATCTATGACTGGATTCTTTTGGGAGTTACCCAATTTCACAAATATGATGTTGCAATGACTCAGTACAAAAACAGTAACAATGTCAGATTTGCTAAAGCCTGCATGTAGCCTGAGTGTTCCTCAGAAGCAAAGATTGTGAGATTTCACCTCACCTACTTTACGCATGTTGTCTGAAAGGGCCAGTCCTTGGAAAAGAACTTCATGCAAGGCAAGATGGAAGGTCAGTGAAAGAGAAGATCCCACATAAGGTAGACTGACAATAATTGAAACAATGCGCTGAATTACAGCAGAGGAAAGTACGGGATTTGGCAAAGTTTTGATCTTTTACACGTAACTTCTCTGTGAGCAGGACTCAATCAACAGCAACTAACAGCAACAACAATTTTTAAATCATTAGTTTCTTACCAGTTCATGGTCTTGGAAACAGTGTTTTGTATTCCAAGAAATATTTGTTAATACCTAGACGTACCTCTTCCTTCTTTATGGCAATCAGACTGTTCCTGATCAAAGGGTTGAAGTCTTTATAAGAATTGATTTGGACTAAGAAACACCCAGAGGAAAACAGTTAAAACAAGAGTAGTCAGGAGTATCAGCAATGTTTAGACCCAGATAACCACAAGCATCCTGGAATTTACTTAACCATGTCTGATTTCCCAGTGAGTTATGTTTACATCTCAAGATGCTAGTTTACTTTCCCTTCACTTTTTTTTTCCTTCTTTTTCTGGACCACTCATGCAGTGGAAAGTGGAAAAGAAAAAAATCTTTCATGCAGTTAAAGTGCCAATACTTATGCTATTTGTTGCTACTATTGATAGGGAAAGATACAGCCATTAGTTAAATAAAGCTGTTGCAATTTTCTCATGCTCATTACATATTTATAACATGGACATTCCTGTGACATATGCAGCTGCTTTAGTGGCAAGCTAATATCCAATGAGAAAACACCAGATTTAGCTTCAGCAAGATAAAATGCACCATATTTAATGCTCAATTTTCATTCTGTAGGCTCGAGATAAACGTGATGAGATTTTCCACACCAGCGTATTCATAATTAAGGTTTTCCTCTACAAGTTATTTTTGTTCTCAGTAGAGATTATTTTTCCCCTTCCTATTGAATGCTTAAGTTACTTAAGCAAGTGAAAAATACTATTTGCTCATTTTTTTTTCCTGAAAGTTAAAAACTTTTTACATTATAGGTGTAGAACATTGTTATGTTCTATCAGAAGAACCCAACTTTAAAGCGGGTGGCCGATCTACAGGAAAGCTGTAAGAACTACTGTATTACTTCTGTCATGAAAGCTTTTATGTTGCCAACATCATTTGGCGGGTCAGCTAGATACCCACATAACTGTAGATTATAACCAGAGATGTGGATTCCACTCTTGCTCTCACACTAGGTTTCCAACAACATTAATCCTTCCTCTGTTGAAAAAAAAAAAAATGGCCTCAAAACTTTTGATGAATATTGATGGAGAAAAGAAAACAGGGATCTAGCAATTGTGGGAGCAGATTTTTCTGGCTGAAATTAATAATTCTGAGCAGCACTAAAATTAATTGCTCTGTGGTTATAAGTAGGCAGCGGATTTATGGTAAATGACAGAGTGTTTGCAAATTTTCCTGACTACTCGATTAGAAAATGCACAAGTGGAGGCGTCAGTCGAGCATGCATTATTTAAGTGGTTGGTGTCTGGCGACAATCTGGAAACTGCAATTGTTGTGGTTGCCGTAGGAGTATTCGCATGTTCTGAGAGAAATTCTTTCACCTTTGTGTGCCCACAGCATGGATCTCTCCTCGTGGCAGCTGTAGGAAACACAGGAACTCTGTGACCTGGAAAATGTGGGACAACTGCCACAAGGTGACCCTGGAAGGCTGGGGTAGGCCCAATTAATTTAAAATTTTGCTTGGCCTTGTCTCTTCCAATTTTCTAAATCCTCTGGAAAAATGATTAATGCGTACACTGCCAATGCGAAAATATTTTTGACCCTATTAAAGTCGACCAAGGGTAAACCAAGTGTAGGCTGGCATTGTATCAAACTAGCTTTATTAAATTTGATTGGAGGTTTGTATGAGGAAGGGACAGACAAGGACATTATTTTGCACAGCGGCTCTCTTTTAAAGGAAAATATCAAGAGGAATAAAAAGTAGCAACATGCCCTGGACAGGAATCATTTTAAATACAGGAAAATACCACGCAGAACATTGTTTAAAAGGTAAACTGTGTTTGTTAGAAAATTTACTGGCATCTTATTGCTGTGCTCGTCAATGACCAATGAGGCTGTTTAATTTATGGGAGCCTTCTTTTTCTTCCTCTTCAGATGAGCTAGTTCAACCTTGCTTTTTTTCCCTAAGCTGCCATTGCATTCCATAACTTAAAATGATCTTTTCACATTTTTAAATTTAGGAGAATAAGAATCTTACAATGCTTCCTCAATGCATCCATTCTAGAGAGTCATAGTTAACTCAGATAGTTCCATTTGTCCTTTTCTAATTATGTTGTTTTGAATGAAAATAAAACAATTCAAGTTTCAAAGGGTACTTTCTAATAGTCATGTTTTACTTTTCTAATAGAAAGGAAAATAATTTTAAATATTACAATATTTAATGGACAGATAATTAAGGAGCCAATAACAAATTCGACATTTCTTACAGCCATGCTCTTAACAATTACTTGCTATGCGTCATAGAGATGGACAATGACAAAGGATGACATAAGAAGAATCAATGTCTTCAAGTTGTGGTGCTGGAAAAAACTCTTGAACATACCATGTACTGCCAAGAAAACAAATAAGTCCATCTTGGAGAGGGTGAAAACAACTTTCTCCTTAGAAGCTATGTTTTAAAGCTCTGTCTCATATACTTTGTTTATGGGGCCAGGAGGGACTGATTCTTGGAGAAAGACATCATGCTTGGAAGGCCAGAGGGACAGCACAGTAGATAAGATGGACTGATACAGTAAGTAGGGCAATGGGGGTTGGTGTTAGAGCTGCTGTACATAGGGTTGATATGGGTCACAGAGGACTTGATGGCACATAACAACAAAACATGGTTTTCCACACCACATGGACATATTCAGAGAAGTGTATTCTTTGTAATCATCATATGAAAAGTATAACAATTCTATTTAAAGCAGGTATGAATCTCATTTGATCTTGACATATATGTTAAGTGCCAACAAATCAAGTATAACTAATAGTAACAAATGAACATTAAGCCCGAACCCTGTCTTTATTCTATGTCATCCTTATTATCCTCAACATGCTTGAATCAATTGAACAAATGCCAATCCATCTTAGTGAGGGTCTTCCTCTCTTTTGTTGACCTCTTCCTTTCCAAACATGATGTTCCTCTCCAAGAAATAACCTCCCTTAACAGCATATCTAAAGTATGTGAGATGAAGCTTTGCCGTCTTTGCCTTCATGGAGCACTTTGGTTTCACTTTCTCCAAGCCTTATCTGTTTGTTCTTTTGACAGTCCATGAGATATTCAGCATTTTTTTCCCAACACCATAACTCAAAAGCATCAAGTCTTCTTTTGTCATCCTCATACATTGTCCAGCTCTCAAATGCATAGCAAGTAATTGGAAAGACTATGTCTTGAATCAGGTACACCTTAGTCTTTAAACTGACATCATGGCTCTTCAGGACTTTGAAGAGAAGTCTCTTACAGCACACTCACCCGATGCAATACAACTCTTGATCACCTGACTACAGGTACCTAGGAAGTTGATCATGGATCCAAGCAAGAAGAAATCTAGGAATTGATAATGGATCCAAGCAAGAGGAAATCGTTGACAATTACAGTCTTTTCTCTATCCATAATGATGTTGTCTATTGACATAAATCACAACTAGTGTCCTTCATGAGGAGGAATGTAAAATTAGGTAAGACTCATCAACAACCTTCATTATGCAGATGACACAACCTTGCTTGCTGAAACTGAGGAGGGCCTGAAGTATTTAATGGAGAGGATAAAAGACAGTAGTCTGCAATGTGGTTTAAAGTTCAACATCAAGAAAATGAATATTCTCACCACTGGGCCAATTGGCAGAACCATGATACATGGAGAAGATATTGAGATTATTAACAATTTCAGCTTGCTATGTCCTGCAATTGACATGTTTGGCACCAGGAGTCAAGAAATCAAAAGAGTGACTGCCTTAGAAAAATATGCTGTCAGGGACTTCTCCGGAGTACTGAAGAGTAACGATGTCAGTCTAGAGACTCTGGTGTGCCAGATCTAGACCATAATCTTTGATATTACTTGCTATGCATTAAAGAGCTCGACAACTACTAAAGATGACAGGAGAAGAATTGATGTCCTTGACTTGTGGTGCTGGAGAAAAGTTACTCAACAAAACATGGACTAACAAGAACGAAACCACTAAACTACTATGAACTAAACCAAGAGAACTAACAGATGTGTCCTGGAAATGGTGAAACCAAGCTTCTCCTTGGAGGCAAGGATTTTGAAACTCTGCCTTCCATGCTTTAATATGTCCGGAAATGTAAGGATGGCACAGGATAGGACGTGATTCAGATCTGTTGTTCATAGGATCACTACGGTTTGTACTCAGCCTGATGACACCTAACAATAAAACAAGGTACTTTGGGCATGTTCCAAGGAGGGACCAGTCCTTGGAGAAGGTCATCGTGCTTGGAAAGGAGGGAGAACAGCACAAGAAAGGAAGATCTCACAATAAATTGGGTGATGAGGCTAAATATGTCAGCGACAGAGAGATTGGTTCACAATGGAGCAGGATTCAGAACTATTGCAGTCAACTTGATGGCACATAACAACAAATACTTTCTGGATGAGTAAATAGAAAAAATTATCTGTACATTCATCAGCCAAAAGGAAACAAAGACAACAGGTGGCATTGTAATTTTATTTGGTTACAAGGGTCCACCAAAGCTTATAAATGACAATATTAATATTTAGGAAATGGATGAAAAAGCATAAATGTGAAGAATACATATTTATGGGATTAAAAAACCCCACCACAACAAAAAACATCCAACCACCTGTGGCTGGGAATATTACCCACTCTCAGCCCTCACTTCCCAACTGAATGACATGGATAGATTTGTATGACTTATTGTAGTTGTATTACTATTAATTTTTTTTCCTGTACTTTTCTGCAATATATCTTCTTGCAGGAAGAGCATGATTTTTTGTTCTCTTTAAGTCTAGCATGGCCTTTAGATTTGAATTGTCCAAAGAAATATGAGAACGGAAGTATGTCCCTTCCAGTTAATATCTTTAAGAGTTAAGATATAGTTTTCCTAATTTCTTTTCCCTCTCTGTCATCATCAACTAATTTCCAGATAAAAGACAAAATGAGAGACAGGTCACAGTTAACTTGTGAGATGACTATGCAAAAGCTTTTGACTGTGTGGATCACAACAAACTGTGGCTGACCATGGGAATAATGGGAATCTCAGAACACTTGATCATGCTTATATAAAACCTATACTTGGACCAGAAGGCAGTCGTCAGAACTGGAAGGAAACATTTCTTGCTTCAAAATTGGGAAGGCTATGCATTAAGGATGTGTCTTATCTGCATATCTTTTCAATCTATATGCAGAACAGATTATCTGGGAGGCTGGGCTCTACATAGAGAAGTATGGCATCAGGATTGGAGGTAGCCTCATTAACAATCTACTTTATGCAGATGACACAACGCTGCTTGCTGAAATGAAGGAGTACCTGAAGCACTTGCTCCAGAAGGTCAAGGACTGTAGTCTTCAATATGGATTGAAGCTCAACATTAAGAAAGCAAAGATTCTCACCACTGGGCTAATTGACAGCATCATGATAATTTCCACACTCTGTGAGATCACCTTTCTTTGGAATGGGAACAAATATAGATCTCTTTCAGTCAGTTGGCCAAATGGTTGTCCTCCAGATTTCTTGACACAACTTGGTGAGCACATCTCAGGCGGCATTTTTTAGCTGAGATACTTCAATTGGTATGATATCAATTCCTGGGTCTTTATTTTTTGGCAATTCCCTCAAAGCAGCTTGAACTTCTTCCTTCATCACCATAGGTTCTTGCTCACATGTAGTTTCCTGACTGATACTCATGTAAATTTTTTCCTGTCAACTTGAAGTGAAGAATATGTTACAAATCTATGAGCTTATTTATGAAATTGCCTCCCAATCTTCTGCTACTAAATTTAGCACTCTATTTGCTTCCTTACCTTTTTCCTTCCTTCCTATTCGATGGAAGAATTAGCATCTTCTAAGCAATTATTCCTGTGCTCTAGAGAAATAACACTCTTATGAATATATCTTTTTAATGATTTTCACCTCCTTTATTTACCTCCAGTATACATAAAAAAGGAACTCTGGTATTCTAGTGAGTAAGAAATTGCACTGCCAACCCAAAGCAGGCATTTTGAATCAATCGACTTCTCCACAGGAAAAAGTCAATCTCCTTTTTTGAGATTTACAGCCTCTGAAAATTTACTGGAGGGTCACCTATGAGTCATTTCTAACTTGACAGCAATGAATTAGAGATTTTTAGTGTATGTAAAAGAGAACTTTTGTATGTTGAGTTCTAGCTCTGCTTTCCTTCTGGTGTCATACCATTTCTCTGCATTGTTCGCTTGCATGACAACTTCCATTGCTAGTAGACATTCTATTTTGAAGTCATTGTCTTGAAACCTCAAAGAAAACCCTGTTTGTTTCTTTTGTGTCCTACTTAAAAATATCCTAGATGAAACATTGCCCAGAATGATTTAATTTTTATTATGTCTTCATTTTTTGAAAGAAATATCTACAGATCATTTATAGTTTTGCAGTAGCTATTAGGGGTCAAAAAAGAATTGACACATAATTTTTATCCCCAAAAAAGTGCTTAGCGGGGAGAAAAATAAGTATATAATATGCAAAGTAAAATAAGAACATTTCTAATAATGAGAAATGCTCCAAGAGTATATAAAAGAAAGAGAACCTAGATTTTCTTAGATAATAAGAGAAAGTTTCCCAGAGGACGGAACACTTGGCCTGAAACTTGGTCAAAAGGAATATATCAAAGTAAAGAGGAGGGAGTTTATGCCCAAAGCCATGGGGATATGAAAGGCCTGTCATGACTGCAGTTGCCAGTCAGTGCCACTGTTTTATAGTTTTGACTCATAGTGACGCTATGTGCATACCAATCATCATGAAGATGTCACAAGGACAGCCACTGATTTGTTCTGTTATACACAGAGCCAACTTGATGACAAACTAAGTTCAACCACAAACTCTCAGTTCTGACTCAACACATGAATTGAAAGGAAGAGTTGAAAAAGCTGAATTTACAGCCACAGCTACAAGTAGGAATCCGAAAGTTAACTAAAACCATAAATTATCAACAATTTCATCTTGAGATTATTGGGCAAAATTGAAAAGGTCATTAACAGGATACTCATTTTAGAAAATACATAACCCCATGAGGAACATCAGAATGAATTCCAAGATGACTTCAACAGGATTGGACAAAGAGAGAAGCTTAGTTGAAAATTACTTGCCTAGTAAAATATAATACAATAGAGGCTAAACTGAATCTGTAATTGTTTTTGCTTTAAATTGTAGTTTTTGCTTTACTCTAACTAATGCTTTGTTATTTTTTTTTTCATGGTGCTTAAACACACCAACACTCTCATGTTTCCCAAGGAAATATAATTATACTTAATCTTTATTATAAATACATACACAACATAACAGAATTCATTGGAAATATATGTGTCTAAGAAAATATGGTACTGATGAAACAGCAATGGTGTTGTTGTAAGTGCTGTCAAATCACAGGCGACTCATGGTGAGCCTATGAACGAAAGTCCTGGACACCTCCTGTATAACTTTTGTCCTTTCTCCAGGTTCATAGGGTTTTCAGAGGCAAGTTTTTGTGGAAGTGGATGCCACTCCTGCTTCCAAGCTTGTTTTAATTGGGGAGCTTCACCAAACACTGTCCACCATGGGTAACCATTCTCACATTTGACTCATCAGTGTCACAGTGTTCGGCTACACAGCAATCATGAGTTACCACTGTACAGCAAGTGGACATACTAGGGTTACACAATTTTAAAGCTAAATTTGTTGGCATTATTGTTTTTATTATGTTCATGATGAATGCTATTTCTCTACAAATTAAAAATGTAGATTTTCCTGGATTATTGAATATTTGACACCTGCCAGAACAATACAACAAAGAATTTCTCTTAAAAAAAATCTCAGTTAAGGAAATTTAACTTAAGTATTTAAAAAGCCTTTGTGGAAGAGTTTACAACATATTAGGCTGTTAACAGAAAGTTAAGCAGTTCGAATCCACTAGTTGTTATGCCGAAGAGACATAGACACCTTCTTCTAATAAGACTGATCGAAGCAGAAACTTGATGGATGGTTCCTGTCATCAGAAGCAATTCAACCACACTAAGATTTAAGTATTTAAAATATTTAAATTCTAAAATATAAAATTGAGTTGAGGAGTTTGACAAATGGTTTGACTTTGTTTTACCTTTAAAAATTGCTCTTACTTTAATTCCTTGAAATATAATTGGAAAGACAGATTGATTATGAACAGGAGATTTTAGATGTGACCTTTAACATGGATAAGTATATTAAGGAGGAATCATAAATAGGTTTTCAGGGACAAACCTTTGCCAAAGAGTGCTAGCAGGCACTATTGTTTTACTTGAATTATTTTATAGTTCCAACTGAATGGACTCTGATAACTTCTCCAGTAAATTAGTCATTCTAGTGAACTGCCTACAGCATTTCTGGGAAAACAGTAGAACCAAGAACAAAGAGACATTAGTGGAATGAATCAGATGCTGCTCTGTGACTTTAAAGTTAAGTTGAACCACCCCCCCACTCCAACACACACAAAGAAATGATAAGAAGGGAAGTGTGTAAGTCTAGGGTTTTTTTGAAGATAGGAACAGTTTGTAACTTTAAAGTTAAGTTGAACCGCCCCCCCCACTCCAACACACACAAAGAAATGATAAGAAGGGAAGTGTGTAAGTCTAGGGTTTTTTTGAAGATAGGAACAGTTTGTAAATGACTCTAAATATCCAGTGATTTCTTATCTGTCAAGCTCTAGCCCATTCAAATACTCATTATAATTTCCTATTAGCATTTGATAGACTAGGGTTGGGTGGATGGCCACTGATATATAGGCTGACTTCGTGTTAGTAAAGACTCATTTCTCAAGGGCAACTTGAGCCATTGGGCACAGGGATACATTGAAATACCTGTTCTTCCCCATCCTTCAGTCACATGTTATGTCCTTAACATCAACTCATGCTTAGAAATAAAGGTGCTTACACTCCCAATTATACATGGAGAGACTAGACAATTTGTAAAATAATTTAAATAAGAATACTTTAAAAATCCCAAGTAATCAGAGGCTCCTTTGTTCTCCACAGTGTCGAAGTATCATCTCAGCATTTGATAAGGCGTTTAGGGAAGTTCATTAAAGATTTCAGAACACTAGAGTAATACTAAGATCATTAACTTCTACCAGAAAGCCTCAGATGCATTCCCCTAGTCAAGTGGGGACAGGGGAAATCATTCATTATTTCTGATGATGGAAAAATGTACTTTTCTGTAATGGCAGTAACACAATTCACATTGGTAGCTATTAAGGAATTGGGTATTAGCTTTTCCAAGCATCCAGAGTTCTACTCTATATATCTCTGTGCATATCATAGCTCTTATGTAACAAACCGTGCATATCATAGTTCTTATGTAACAAACCGTATTCTGACAAAGAAGTTAGCCTGTTGGAATGTGGCAAGATCCCAAGTGCAGAGGAGAGATTATCTCAGGACTTGAAATTAAATAAGAAAAACAAATGATTCTCCAAGTGCCTATTGAGGTGAAATACATATTTAAATATATTCTTAAAATTAATTTTTAAAGGTTTAAGCTATATATTATACAAAATATAGACCAAATATTGACTAGTATCATTAATTGTTATTATTTGTTCCTGTAGTGTACAAGATGCTATTATGTTACACCAAAACGAATGCCCACTGCTGTCGAGTTGATACCATCTTGCAAAAAGCCTCCATCAGGCTTTTCATAATTAACTCATGGTGATGATGTTACTCCATCAGGTTTAATATTTACTGTTCATCTTTAATTAATAATAACAGGCTGTTATTGTTATAGCACAGGCTGTTAGTCTTTACTGGAATCGACCCATTTTATCCCACATACAGCATTGCTGGTGGATTCAAACTGCCAACTTTTTGATCAGCAGCTTAACGTGGAATGTACTACACTACCATCCTTCTGCATGTGTTCTAGTGGAGGCAAATGTTTAAGAGTAAGGAGATACCTTGCTCCAACAGAGTTTACATTCTAGTCATGGTAGGGGAACAAACAACCACAAAGCAAAAGACATGGGATTTACAAATATGCAAGGTAATAGGAAATGGTTTCAATAGCATGCTCTGATGATTGACTGAAATTTCCTCTTAATGATGGCTTATCTTAAACAAAGTTGGGATACCATAAATGCTTTGATTCTTTAATAGAGGAAGGGAATAATAGTAATTGGTTGGGTAGAAATGTTACTGGAGATTTATCTGTTTTACCTGCTCATTTACACTTTAATTATCTTCTCAAGGGAGTCCAAAGAATATTCTCTTAAATGAGGCATTAAGAAATATGTTGGATATCAACATTCCTTAAGAAAAGTGCTGATCATCTATGAGCAGAGATTTTGGCTTGGATGATGTTTTAATGTAAATTTTTTGTTGTGTACCATTAAGTCGCTTGTGGTTGCTGTGAGGCTGAACCCTGTGACAAGGATGTGTCAAATGAGTTAATGGTTGGCTACCCAATGTGGACTGATAGTGGGGTGGAGCTCCCCGATTAAACAAGCGTGGAAGGAGGAGTGGCATTCACTTCCATAATAGCTTGCCTCCGGAAACCCTATGAACTTGGAGAGAGGATGAAAGGCACCCAAGCGTCAAGGACTCTCCTTCATAGGGTCGCCATGAGTAGCCTGCAACAACAACAACCATTAAGTCAGGACCAACTCATAGCTGACCCTCTGGTGGGCTTTTATATGCAGTAAATCACACAGGAGGAGACTACATATCCTTTTCCTGCAGAACAACTAGGGTGTTTGAACCTCATCAGAGCTCCCTTTAAATGTAAATATGATTCTTTTTTTTGTTGAAATAACAGAAACTAAGTGACAGCATTTAGCCTTCTCTTTAAAAGAAGAATGGTGTGCAATTGTATTAAAGATCTACACATCTGATGTTCATCTTTTCTTTAATCTACATTTTTCCTAAATTACTAAAATGAAGTTGCCAATATATATAAACTCTCCATTTATATGATAAATCCTACATGAAACAATGGTTTATTTTGTGGTGAGAATGTATGATTCATTGATTAGTAATAATTCCTGGATTACTATAACAAGGTGAAATTGGAAAACAATTTTACTTTATAATCTAGTCCAGGTTTTGGTACCAGGATTACCCCAGGCTTAAAGTAAATGTTGAACAGTTTCTCACATTTTCCTCTGCTCTTGAAAATTATCTGTTCTGAGAGTGTTTGTTAAAACTGTTTGAAAAATTATCTGGGTAAGGTGCCTTTTTAAGGATAAACTTTACTTTTTTTTTTTGCCAAGGTAATTATTCTGTTCAGATTCCCCACTACTTCTTGAAGCAATTTTGGTAGTTTATATAATCCATTTCATTACACTTTTCACTGGTATAACACAGAACCATTGTCCAGTAGCTATTATTAGAAAGGATGTATATGAAGTAAATTGTGTTTTTGCTTTCCTGAAAATGTCTTTATTTATCTCTTAAAATTAATTGTAAATTGGTTGATTAAAGAATTTTACATTTAAATAAATGATCTTTTTTTTTTGAGAGCATTGCCCCGCTGTCTCTTATTCTAATTCTTGCTGCTGAGAAATCCGATATAAATATCTTGAGTTTCATTTCTTTGTAGGTTATTTTGTACCTTATTTCTCCATGGAAACTTTTACAATTTTCCCTTTCTTTGGAGTTCTGGAACTCTCCCTTGATTCGTTTTGGCATACATCTTTTTTCGTTTATTCTGTTGTATGCAAGGCAGGTCCAAACGCGTGTGTCTTTCTTTAGCTCTGGGGTATTTTCTTCCATATTTTTCTTGATTATTTCCTCTCTCTCATTGTATTTGTTGCTTCTTCTGCAAATTCATTGTGATAGATGTTGGAACTTACACTTTTGTTCTTTATGTGTCTTAGATATTTTGTCCTTTTGTGTAATGTTTAGGAAAAATCCTTCCAATTGTTCTTTTATTTTCTGAATTCATTCTTCCACTGTTTCCATTCCATTTAGCTTTCAAAATGACTATTTTAAAGACATTTTGACAACCAAATCTTGAATATAATTAGTGTCCAGGTTTTGAATACTCAATTTATATTGTTGTTGTTATTGTGTACATTAGAGTCAGAACCAGCTCATAGCTCACCCTCCAAAAGATTTTCAGAAGCAATAAACTACACGGGAGGAGATTGCTTATCTTTACAATTAGTTATTATGATCAAATTTACTACATAAACACTATTATATTAAGAATTATTATATTAAGAATTGTCTGTAATAACAAATGGTATTATTTTACAATGTATATAAAAACATTAATGCTATATTAGTATATTGAAATTGTTTCAGTGTATCTGGAAGTATTTAGTATTTTTATGCACCATAAAGTACATTATCTACTACACTCAATGAAAACATTTGACTGAGACTAGAAACAAGTAATTTTTAATTGTTCTGATGACTTCTGTACAAATTCAACTTAAAGACATTTTAGAACAAAATTGATTTTAATTCAGGGATTACATATATCTAAAATAATTTCTTATTCCTATTTTTACATATGAAATATACCTTTAAAACATTATAAAGATGACAAATATACATATTGTTGTTAGGTGTCATCAAATTGCTTCGAATCATATAGGTCCTGTACACAACAGAATGGAATCTGTTTAATCTTTGACTTTCTTTGTATTCTCAGCTGTGGTTAAGCTTATTGTCAATTCAGTTCACCTCTGAGGGTCTTTTTCTCTTTAATTGACCTCTAGTTTTTCAAGCATGATGTTTTTCTCCATGAACAGACCATTCTTGATAAAATGCCAAAGTATGTGAGATGGACTTCACCAGTTTGCTCCTAAGAGCACTCTGGCTACACTAATTACAAAACAAATTAATTTTTTCGACAGGCCATAATGTATTCCGTATTCTTCACCAACATTGAAATTCTAAAACATCAATCCTTTCTCAATCTTCCTTATTCATTGTCCATATTTCACATTGTTGTTGTTTATGCTGGCCAGTCCACAATGACTCACAGTGGCCCTGTGAACAAGAGACCCGAACTTTGCCCTGTTCTGCACTATCCTCATGATCTCTGCTCTTCTTGATTCCACTGATCGAGTCACTCTGTTAACATATCTTGTTGAAGGTCGTCTTCTTTTTCTGACCCTCTTACTTTCCTAACACAATACCCTTTCCCACGTACTGGCCACTTCTGACAATATGCACAAAGTAGGACAGACAAAGATTTATCATCCTTGTCTCTGATCAGTGCACTGCTTGCACTTCCTCCGAGCCACATCTGTTTGTTCTTTTGGCAGTCCATGGAATATTTAACACCTTTGCCAACAACATAATTCAGGAGATCAATCTTTTTTTCTGTCAACATTATTAATTGTCCAATTTTCAAATACATAGAAAGTAATTAACAATGCCATGGCTTGTTATTAGGCATAGTTTAGTCTTTAAATTGGGGTGGGTTTTGTGTGTGTGTGTATGTGTATGTGTGGTTGTTTTTGTTTGTTTATTAGCATTTGCAGCGGTAATGAAGGACTAAGTTTAAGTGACTCTTAAAGAAATGGGGAAAAACAAGGCCCTTGGAATTCAAGAAATATCAGTTGACATATTTCAATATACAGATGCAGCCCTGGGCGTGATCAGCAGATTGTGCCAGGAAATCTAGAAGACACCTACCTGGCCAACAGACTGGAAGAGGTCCCTATTTTTCTTTCCCAAAAGAGGTGAAACAACAAAGTGTGGAAACTATCAAACAATATCACACACAAGCAAATTCTTGCTGAAGATCATCCAAAAAGAACTGGAACAATGCATTAAGAGAGAAATAACCAAAATACAAGCTTAGTTTAGAAGAAGTCATGGCACTAGGGCCATCACCGCCAATGCCAGATGGATCTTGGCTGAAAGTAGAGAGTACTGGAGGAATATCTATCTATGTCTCGTTGACTATGCAAAGGTATTTGACTGTGTGGATCACAACAAATTGTGGTTAACCTGGAGGAGATTGTGGACCCTAGAACACTTGATTGTTCTTATGTGAAACCTTTGCTTGGACAGCAGTCATAAAAACAGAGCAAGAAAACACTGTGTAATTAAAAATCAGAAAAAGGGTACATCAGAGATGTGTCCTGTCTCCATACCTTTTCAATTTATATGTGGAAGAGATCATTTGGAATAGTGGACTTTATGAGGAAGATTGTGGCATCAGAATTAGTAGAAGACTCATCAACAACTTGCATTATGCAGATAACATAACCTTACTTGCTGAAATTGAGGAGGACCTGAAGCAATCTGCTGCAGAAGTTTGAGCACTATAGGCCCAAATATGGATTGAAGCTCAACATCAAGAAGACAAATATTCCCACCACTGGGCCAATTGGCAGCATCATGGTAGATTGAGAAGAGCTTGAGATTGTTAATACTTTTAGCTTGCTTGGTTCCATCATCAACATTCTTGGCACTGGCAGTCAGGAAATCAAAAGACTAATTATGCTGGGAAAATCTGTTGTCAAGGACCTCTTCAGAGTATTGAAGAGCAAAGATGTCAGTCTGAAAGCTAAGGTGCACCTGGTCCAGGGCATGGTCTTTTCAATTACTTACATCAGAGAGCTGGACAAAGACTAAGGGTAACAGAAGAAGGATCGATGCCTTTGAGGTGTAGTGCTGAAGAAGAGTATTGAACATACCATGGACTGCCAAGACAACTAAAAGGGTGAAACCAAGTTGCTCCTTAGAGCAAGGATTTGGAAGTTCATTTCACGTACTTTGGACTTGTTCCCCAGAGGGAAATGATGTTGCCCCTGATGTCCTTAGAGAAGGACATAATGTTTAGAATGGTGGAGGGATATCACAGAAGAACACGACCATGGATGAGATAGATTGACTCAGTGACTGGGGTAATTGGGACAATTGTGTCAGACACAGTTATAATGGCTCTGGATAAGGCAGGATTTCAAGGTATCGTGCATAAGGTCACTATGAGTTGCAAGTGACTCAATGGCACATACAAAAACAATGGTCCTTGACAGCAAATTGTACCCTGGCCTTTTAATTTCTTGACTGCTCCTTATATGCATGTTGGTTGTAGATCCAAGTAAAAGAAATAGTTTACAACTTCTATCTTTTCTCCATTTATTATGATGTTGCCTATTAATCCAGTGAAGGTTTTTGGTTTGTGTGTGTGATTTTAGTGAAAGTTTACAAAAAGAATGGGTGTTCATTCATTTTTGTTTTCTTGACGTTGAGATGTGATTTATATTGAAGGCTGTAGTATGTGATCCTCTGCAAAACATGCTTCAAGGCTTCTTCATTTTCTAGAAGAAAGTTTAAATCATCTATATAGCACAGGTTATTGATGAGTCTTCTTTCAAATTTTCATTCTTCCTCATTAGCTAAGCTTCAGGAATAATTTGCTTAACATACAGATTGGATACATATGGATAAAGGGTGTAACGGACACACACCTTTTCTGATTTTAAACAATGTAATGTTCTCCTATTCTGTAAAGATAATGGCTTCTAAATCTATGTACAGGTTTCACATGTGCATGATTAAATGTTTTGGGCTTCACATTCTACTCAATGTTACCAATAATTTGTTATAATCCACACAGACAAATGCCATTGGAAACACTTTCTCAGTTTGGAAGGTTTTAAAAAAATTAAGAAGAAACAACTGCAGACTTCCGTTAATAATTGGAAAAGATCAAGTATAAATTCATATCAAATATGAATCTAGGAATATTGGAAGCAATAAAACATGAAATGGGATACAGAACAATCATTATCCCAGGCATTAGTGAGCTGATATGGACTGGTATTGAACATTTTGAATCAGACAATTATGTTATCTACTATGCTGGGAATGACAAATTAGAGTGATGCCACATTCGTAGTAAAAAGAACATTTCAACATCTATCCTGAACTACAGTCCTGTGAGTGATGGGATACCATCCATATACATACAAAAAAGATCTATTAATAAAAGTATTATTAAAATAAACACATCAGCAAGAAGCTGCACTGCGATCTGAAGCATGCGGTTCAAATCCACCAGATGCTCTGGTGCTTTGCTGTAGAAGGAGAGGCAATCTCCTCCTCTAACAATAGGATCTGATTTGACGGTGTACACACACACACACACACACACACACACACACACACATCAGCTACTAAAGCCAAAGATAGAAAAATTTAACATATTCTTGTTGTGGTTATGCATCATTGAGTTGGAGGTTATCCTTTGGTGGCGAGTTCAGAAGTTATAAATCATACGAGAGAAGCTTGTCCATCTTTCTCTCAAGGAGCAGCTGGTGGATTTTAATCACCTGTGTTCGGGTTGGTTGTGCAACTTCTTGCCACAGCACCCCATGTTGTTGATAATTGCTGTTGAGTCACAGTGGACTCATAGTTACCCTATGAACAAAAGACCTGAGCACTGTTCATAGCATTTCCGGAGGCAAGTCATTTTGGAAGTGGACACCACTCCTGTTTCCAAGCTTGTTTTAATCAGGAAGCTCCACCAAACACTGTCCACCATGAGTAACCATTATTGCATTTGACACATCAGTGTCACAGTGTTTAGCATTACAGCAACCACGAGTTACCTCTGTACATCAAAAAGACAGTAATAATCTTTGTTTTCTTGACGTAGACCAGTGAACCATTTTAAACCAGATCTGAGTGCCGCAGATTAAAATCACCCACATTGGGTTTGGTTGCATAACTTTCTAACCATTAGGCCAGTGTAGTTCTCTCTGTGGTGTTGTTGCTGTTGCTGTTAAATACTCTCGAGCTGCAGACGACTCATAACTACCCTGTGTATGAACTAAAAACCTGAGCCCTGTTCATAGAGTTTCTGGAGGCAAGCCATTCTGGAAGTGGATGCCAGTCCTCCTTACAAGCTTATTTTAATCGGGAAGCTCCACCAAACATTGTTCACCGTGGGTAACCATTACTATTAAAGTCAAAGATGAAACAATTGATGACTTCTACTAACTTTTGTATTATGCATATTAGAGATGTGAAAAAAATCTTGTTTGCTATGGAAACATTTTCTCAGTTTTAAGTGCAGTATTTGAAAATTTTCTTGTCTATCATGCTGACACATTCTTTAAACATTTATTAATCCTTAACTTTCTGGTTAATTTCACATTTGAATATCCCTGTCCCTAGTCTGTGGATCTTGTCTATTGACTGTGGGGAGGGCATGCACCTAGTTTGGTGGAAAATTCATGTACTTCCTCTGTTAAGAATAAGGGATTCCCAGTCTTCTTGGACTTTTCTTACTATTTGTGCCAAATTTCTGTCCCTTTAGACTTACTATCAGTAATTATTTTTTTAGCCATAGCTTTGAAGTAAATTCATTTTGGGGGTAATGATTTTCCAGGTGTTTCTGCCGAGTGCAAAGAACCCTGGGGATTACCTCCTTCTTTTGTATCAGACTTTGTTATAGATCTTTTAATAACTTCTAATAAAAAAATCTAATGTCTTTATGACACTCATTTTCCTGTTAATGCTAATATGTTGTGTTTATGTGTCGTCAAGTTGCTTTTGACTTATAGCGACTCTATGTACAAGAGCCCTATATTTTGCTCTATCCTGTGGCAATCTCATTGTCTTTGACACACCTATCACCATTACCCCAGTCACTGAATCAATCTATCTCATCAAATGTCTTTCTCTTTTGTGCTGTTCCTCCTCCCTCCCAAGCATGTCATCCCTCTTCAAGGACTGGTCTGTCCTTGTACCATGTCCAAAGTATGACAGGAGAAGGTTTGGAATCCTTGCCACCAAGGAGCAGCTTGGTTTCACGCTCTCTAGGATTAAACTGTTCATTTTCCTAGCAGTCCATGGTATAGTCAATATGCTTCTCTAGCACCACAGCTGAAAGGCATCCATTTGACATCTATCATCCCTACTCATTATCCAGCTTTCTGATGCATAGCAAATAATCGCAAAAATCATGGCCTGGATTAGGTGCACCTTAGTCTCCACACTGATATCATTGCTTTTCAGGACTTTGGAGAGGTCTCTGACAGCAGACTTTACCAGTGCAATTAGTCTTTGAATTTCCTGGCTGCTGGTACCAGGAGTGTTGTTTGTGAAGCCAAGCAAACTGAAGCTATTAACAATCTCCATCTCTTCATTGCCTATCATGATGCTGCCAACTGGCCCAGTGGTAATAATCTTTGTTTTCTTGATGTAGAGCTTCAATCCGTATTTAAGGCTGCAGTCTTTGGTCTTCTACAGCAAGCTCTTCAGGTCTCCCTCAGTTTCAGCAAGCAGAGTATGTCATTTACATAATGTAGATTGTCTTTCCGATCTTAATACCACATCTCTCCTCACATAGCCCAGCCTCCCAGACAATCTGGTCTGCATATATGAAAAAATTGAAAAAGAATGGATATACATTGTTGTATTTCAAAATTGTTTTTGATCACTAATGGAGTTTTATATGGAGAGATGTGCGGTATATCCAATCTGAATTCTTGGTCAGTTATACTTTTCAGTCATTTGAACATTCTTTGTTTGTTGTTGGGTATTACTAATACTCTCATGCTTGAATGACACATTCTTATCTTGTACAGTCCAGAAGTCCAGTCTCTCTGTTGGACAGATAATACTTCAGACTACAACACTGGGAATCATTCCTTTCATAAGTTGGTACTGAATAGATTCCTACCAGAATAATAAACAAAATAGAAAGCTATTTGAGATCAAGTCACAAACTGTATTGAAGGATGAGGAAAATGATGCTATGTTCTCTATTATGAATTTGTGTTCAGAAACATAAGGGGAAATTTTAGAAATCTTCTGATTCATGTTTCCAAAAATATTCAAGGAAATAGTGAATTTATTAGACATACACTGGGTAGGTTGCTAGAGACATCAATTTTTGGGAAAGGATATCATTTATGGAATGGTGGAGGAATGCTTAAGAGAGGACTGAGCAACATGGATTGACACTCAATGAAATAATGGTCTTAAGCCCGGTAGAGATTGTGAGGATGGCATGGCGTCGGTCAGGGTTTCCATCTGTGGTAAACAGGGGTGCTGTAAGTTGGAGCCAAGTCCACCACTCCTAACAACAAGCTAAGAATTATCAAGATGAAGCAAATCAAGATAAGACGATCTGATCCCATTTTGTCTCTTATGAACGTTATGGTTTTGGGCTTTACTCCCAGGTCTCTGCTCTACCTTGAGTTGATTTATGGTTGTGTGATGTGGATCCTGTTTCAGCATTTCTGCAGGTGGAAGTCCAGTTTTGCCAGTATCATTTGTTGAAGAGGTCATCTTATCCCCATTTGACAGGTTTTTCTTTGTCATAGTTGACCATAGATAGCTAGATCTATTTCTGGGTTCTCAATTCTGTTCCACTGATCTATGTGCCTGTCATTGTACCAGTATCTTGCAGTTTTTGGTTACTACTGCTGCAGAGTAGCTTTTGAGGTCAGTGAGTGCTATACCTCCCAATTCAGTCTCTCAGAAGTGTTTTGCTTATTCTGGATCTCTTGCCTCTCCAAATAAACTTGACAATATCCCTTTTGATCTCCTTGAAAAATGAATTTGGTATCTATATTGGAATTGTATTGAATATATAAATTGCTTTTGGTAGGATTGTAATTTTCACAATATTGAGTCTTTCTATTCATGAACTGTACACATTTTTCCATTTTTTAGGTCTTTTATTGTGTCTGGCAGAAATGTTATGTAGTTTTCTTTGTATAGCTCTGGTTAATTTCACTCCCAAGTATCTCAACTTGTGATTGACTATTTTAAGTGGTATTGCTTTCTTGGTTTCCTTCTCTGAGTTCTCTTTGTTACTGTAGAGGAATCCTCTGAATTTTGGATATTGATAGTATATCCTGCTATTGGTGGAAGAGTCATCAACAACCTGCACTATGCAGATGACACCACCCTGTTCGCTGAAACTGAGGAGGACCTGAAGTGCTTACTGCAGAAGTTCAAGGACTGCACCCTCCTATATGCATTGAAGCTCAACATGCAAGAAAACAAAGATTCTCACCACTGGGCCAATTGGCAGCATCAGTATGGATGGTGACGAGATTGAGATAGTTAACAGTTTTAGTTTGCTTGGCTCCACAGTCAACACTCTTGTTAACAGCAGCTAGAAAATCAAGAGGCTAATTGCATTGGGAAAGTCAGCTGTGAGGGTCCTCTCAAGAATACTGAAGAGTAGTAACATCAGGCTGGAGACTAAGGTGTGCCTGATCCGGGCTATAGTCTTCGCAATTACGTGCTATGCATTGGAGAGTTGGACAGTGACTAGGGATGATAGAAAGAGAATTGATGCCTTTGAGCTGTGGTGCTGGAGAAGAGTATTGAATATACCATGGACTGCTAGGAGAACAAACAGGTTTGTCCTGGAGAAGGTGAATCTCAAATGCTCCTTGGAGTCATGGATTCTGAAGCTTCATCTGACATACTTTGGGCATGTTGCAAGGAGGGACTGGTCCTTGGAGAGGGACATTATGTTTGGCAGAGTGGAGGGGCAGCGAAGGAGAGGAAGACCTTAGATGAGATGGATCGATTCTGTGACTGGAGCAGTGGTAATAAGTGCCTTTGAGATGGCTAGGTTGACACAGCATAGAATGGCATTTGGAGCTCTTGTACATAGGGTCACTATGAGTCACATGTGACTCGATGGCACATAACAACCCCTAAATTGGCCTGTTAGCTCTAAAAGACTTTTTTGTTGAGTCTTTGGGGTTTTCTATGTACACTATCATCCGCAGATAGCAATATTTTAACCATCGCTTTGCAGGTCTGGATGCCTTTTATTTCCTTCTCTTGTATTGTCCTAGCAAGAACTTCTAGTACAATACTGAATAGAAATGGTGACTGTGGATGTTTTAGTCTGGTCCGTGTTTGCAAGAAAACTGTTTTTAGTCTTTCTCTGTTGAGAATAGTATAGGCTCTTTGTTTTGCATATATACTTTCACTATATTGAGGATTCCCTTCTATTCTAATTTTGCTGAGTGTTTTAATCAGGAAAGGGTGTTGGATTTTGTCAAAGGCCTTTTCTGCATCAATTGATAGGATCATGTGGTTCTTGTCCTTTGGCTTGTTAATATGATGAATTACATTGATTTTTTTTATGTTGAACCATTTCTGCATATTTGCTATAAATCTCATTTAGTCATGGTGAATTATTTTTTTGATGTATTTTGGCCTCTATTGGCTGGGATTTTGTTAAGGATTTTTGCTTCTATATTCATGAGAGATATTGGAGTGTAGTTTTCTGGTTTTGGTATTAGGGTTATGCTTGTACCATAGAATGACTCTGGGAGTATTCCTTCTTTTTTCAGTTTTTTAAAATAGTTTAAGTAGAATTGGTGATAGATCTTCTCTGACTGTTTGGTAGAATTCAGCTGTGAAGCCATCTGGTCTAGGACTTTTCTTAGGGGAAGTATTTTTATGACTTTTTCAATTTCTTCTTTTGTGATGGTTCTGTTCAAGTGTTCTCTATCTTTTCTTGTCAATTTGGGTAGGGCATGAGTTTCAAGGAATTTGTCCATTTCCTCTAGGTTTTCAAATTTATGATTGTATAGCTTTTCATACTATTCTGATATTATAGATTTAATTTCTTCTGATTCTGTTGTGATGTCCCTTCTATCATTTCTTAATCAAGTTATCTGTGTCTTGTCTTTTTTCCCTTTTGCTAAGTTTGTCAATGGTTGGTCAATTTTATTGTCTCTTGAAAAACCAACTCCTCGTCTTATTGCTGGTTTCAGTTGTTTTTCTGCTTCCTATCTCATTGATTTTAGCTCTTGTCCTGATAATTATTTTTCATCTAGAGGCTGTAAAATTAGTTTGTTGTTCTTCTTCTAGATGATGAAAGTGTAGCTTTAGATCATTGATTTTTCTTTTTTCTTCTTTTTTTATGAGGGCGCCTATTGCTATGAACTACCCCCTCAGGACTGCCTTAGCTGTATCCCAGAGGTTTTAATATGTTATTTTCATTTTCATTTGTTTCAAGGAACTTTTAAATGTCATTCTTTATTTCTTTTTTTACCCAATCATGTTCTAGCAGAGTTATTTAGCTTCCACATGGATGATTTTGTAAGCTTTATACTCCTGTGGTTAATTTTTATTTTTATGGCATTGTGATCTGAGAAGATGCTTAGTATTATTTCAGTGTTTTTTAATTTGTTGAGGCTTGGTTTGTGTCCTAAAATGTGATTGATTCTGGAGAATGAACTGTGTGAACTTGAGAAGAAAGTGAATTAAGTTTTATTTGGGTGCAGTTCTCTGAATACATCCAATAGGACGGGTTGGCTGATTGTGTATTTCAGGTCTTCTGCAACTTTGTTGAGGTTCTTTTGGGCTAACCTATCTTTTGATGATAGCAGTATGTTGAAATCTCTTACTACTATTGAGCTGTTGTCTATTTCTTTCTTCAATTCTATTAACCATTTTTTAAAATGGATTTTGTAGGTCTATCTCTTGGTGTGTCTCAAGGTTATGTCTTCTTGATCTATTGCACCTTTAATCAGTATGAAATGCTCTTCCTTGTCATTTATGGTGGTTTTCATTCTAAAATTTATTTTATCAGAGATTAATTTTGCCACTCCTGATTTTTTTAAGTTGCCATTTGCTTGGTACATTTTTTCCCAGCCTTTGATTTTGAGTCTGTCTTTTTCTAGATGTGTCTCTTATAGGAAACATATTGATGGGTTTTGTTTTTAAACTCAATCTTTTTTACCTAATTGGTGCATTTAGTCCATTCACATTAAGTGTGATTATTGACAGGCTAGGTTTTGGTGTTGCCATTTTGCTGTGTTTCTTTTCTGTTGTTTCTGATTATAATGATCTGTGCATTTTCCTTTGTCATCTTCATGTGAAGGACTTCACTTAAAATGTCTTATAGTTTTGGTCTTGTTTTCACAAATTCCTTGACTTCCTTCTTTCTGCAAAGGAAATAATTTCTCTTTCATGTTTGCTTGAGGGCTTTGCTGGGCACAGGGTCCTAGGCTGGCAATTGTTTTCTTTCAACTTTCTGTATATGCCATCCCCTTGTCTTCTAGCTCACAGGGTTTCTTCTGAAAAATTAGATCTTAATCTACTCATTTCCCCTTTGTAGGTGACTTTGTTTTTCTCAAGCTGTTTTTAAAATTTTATCCTTATCTTTTAATTTGGACATTTTAATTATGATATGTCTTGATGTTTTTCTTTCTGGGTCTAGACTTTTTGGTGTTCCCTGAGCTTCCTGAATGTGGATTTCCCCATTCTTCAAAATACTTGGGAAGTTTTCTTCTAGTACTTCTTCCACTATATTCTTAATGATTTGCCTGTCATTCCCCTGTTCTGGAATTCCGATCAAACATATGTTATTCCGTTGGATGTCATCCCACGTGATTCTAATGTTTTCATCATTTTCTTTAAGTCTTATCTCTAATTTTTCTTCGAGTATGTTTTCAGTGAGGCTCTTGTCTTCCAACTCACTGACTCTCTGTTCCATCTTTTCTGTTATACTTTTTTGTGCTACCTGTGTGTTGGACACTTCTGCCATATCTATCTTAATATTCTGGTTTGCATTTCCATGCTTTTCTATACCATCTTTATCTTGTGATATTTTTTTTAAGTTCTTGTACCTCTTTATCTAGTCTATCTATTCTTTTTTCCATCTTTGCATAAGAGTTATCTGACAATAAGCAATGCTATCCCTCATGCCACAGCTTCTTCTAAGTCCATCCAGAGTTTCTGGTAGTTAAAATTATCTTGTTTGCTAAAATTGTTGTTGTTAGGTGTAGACAAGTCAGCTCCAAATCATAGTGACCTTATATTCAACAGAGTAAAAGACCTTACCCAACCATTCTCACAGTCTTTTCTGTCTTTAAGCTCGTTGTTAAAGTCACTGCCTTAGTAAAGTGTACTTGACTCTTTAGAGTGACATTATTGCTCTTTAGTACTTTGAAGAAGTCCTTGATAGTGAATTTTTCCAGTGCAACACATCTTTTGATTTCTTGAGTGCTGCTCCTGAGGGTGTTGATTTGGGATCCAAGTAAAATGAAATATTTGACATAATCTTTTCTTCATGTTGTTGTTGTTGTTATGTGCCGTCGAGTCGCCTGCGACTCATAGCGACCCTATGTACAACAGCCCTAAACTCCGCTCTGTCCTGTGCCAATCACACTGTCTCCGACACTCCCATCCCAATTATCCCAGTCACTGAATCAATCCACCTCATAGAGGGCCTTTCTCTCCTGTGCCGTCCCTCCACCCTCCCAAGCATGATGTCCCTCTCTAAGGACCGGTCTCTCCTCACAATGTGTCCAAAGTAAGTTAGACGGAGCCTCAGAATCCTTGCCTCCAAGGAGCCACCCGGTTTAACCCTCTCCAGGACAAATCTATTTGTTTTCCTAGCAGTCCATGGTATTCTCAGTACTCTTCTCCAGCACCACAGCTCAAAGGCATCAGTTCTCCTTCTATCCTCCTTGGTCATTGTCCAACTCTCTGATGCATGACAGGTGATTGTGAAGACCATGGCCTGTATCAGATGCACCTTAGTCTCCAGAGAGACATATATCATGTTATTGTTTACTATTCCAGTGGTGAGGATTTTTGTTTTCTTGATGTTGACATGTAAATCATATTGGAGGCTGCAATCTTTGATCTTCTTCAGGAAATTTTTCAAATCTTCTTCACTTACTGCCAACAAGGTTGAATTGTCTGTATAACACACATGCTAAAGAGTCTTCCTTCTATTGTGATGTCACATTATTTTTCATAAAGTCCAACTTGATGGGTGGAGGGACGGGCTGTGAAGGAAATCAGAAAGATCCCTTTGAAAAACGATGTATAGGAAATATCTTGCTCAGTACGCGGATTGAATAGGTATGGAGAATGGATACTTCCTTGACACACTACTTTCCCAATTTTGTACCATGCAGTATTCCGTTTGCTTAATTATTTCTTGGTTTATATATATCTTTTGCATGAATGCAATTAAGTGTTCTGGGATTCTTATTCTTCTTAGTATTAGCCATATTTTTGGTTTTTTGTTTGTCTGGTTTATTGGTTTGCTTACAATAATTCATTTACATTGTATTTCATTCATGAACATTTTCTTTATACAATCTTTAATTTATACTGTGCTTCATAAAATCATTTGTACATATTATATTTTATGTGGTGACTATTTATCTATGCCTAATATTATCCTGTCTTTTTAAATCTCCATTGAATTTTTCCCATTCTTTCGCCTTTCCCCCCATCTGCCCATTAACCTCTGCTCTCCTAGTGATTTCCAGTCTTTCCCTTTTTCTGCCACCTTCAGAAGCAGTACATTGCAGAAGAGGAGATTGTTCATAATTTTTCTACAGAGCAGCCGGTGGATTGGAACTGTATGCCTTTTGGATTGTAATTCATTCTCTTATCACTAGGCCATCAGAGCTCCATATATGGAAGTAAAAGCCCTGGACCAGATGGTTTTACAAGTGAATTTTA
>NW_006399793.1:11291270-11300719 GCF_000299155.1 Elephantulus edwardii | reverse complement strand
AAACTGATCGTTTTTGTCATTACAGACAGAGATTCAAGAGTCATTAGAAAAATAAACTATTGGTTCTTCTTAGATTAGTGACTAATTGATTATATTGACTGGAAAAGATCCATATTTGTTCCCATTCCAAAGAAAGGTGACCCAACAGAGTGTGGAAATTATCAAACAATATCATTAATATCACATGCAAGCAAGATTCTGCTGAAAAATATCCAAAAATGTTTGGAACACTATGTCAACAGAGAACTGCCAGATGTGCAGTCTAGATTTAGAAGAGGTCATGGTTCTAGGGATATTATAGCTAATATTAGATGGATCTTGGCAGAAAGCAGAGAATACCAGAAGAATGCCTATCTGTGCTTCATTGACTATGCAAAGGCTTTTGACTGTGTTGATCACGAAAAACTGTGGCTGACTCTGAGAAGAACGGGAATACCAGAACATTTGATTGTGCTTATGTGAAACCTATACTTAGATGAAGAGGCAGTCATTAGAACAGAACAAGGCGACTACCTGGTTCAACATCAAGAAGGGGGTCCGTCAGGGATATATTTTGTCTCCATACCTTTTCAGGCTGTATGCGGAACAGATTATCCAAGACATTGGGCTGTACGAGGAGGAATGTGGCATCAGGATTAGTGGAAAATTCATCAACAACCTATGTTATGCAGATGACACAAACCTGCTTGCTGAAACTGAGGAGGACCTGAAGCACTTGCTGCAGAAGGTCAAGGACTGCAGCCTGCAACATGGATTGAAGCTCAACATCAAGAAAACAAAGATTCTCACCTCTGGGCCAATTGGCAGCATCAGTATGGATGGTAAAGAGACAGTTAACAGTTTTAGTTTACTTGGTTCCACAGTCAACAGCACTCTTGGTAACAGCAGTCAGGAAATCAAGAGATGAATTGCATTGGGAAAGTCAGCTGTGAGGGACCTCTCCAGAGTACTGAAGAGCAACAACATTAGTCTGGAGACTAAGGTGCACCTGATTCAGGCTATAGTCTTGTCTTTGCAATTGGGTGCTATGCATCTGAGAGATGGACAGTGACTAGGGATAATAGAAAGATAATTGATGCCTTTGAGCTGTGATGCTAGAGAAGAGTGTTGAATATACCATAGACTGCTAGGAAAACACCCAGGTTTGTCCTGGAAAGGGTGAAGCCAGAATGCTCCTTGCAAGAAGGGACTGGTCCTTGGAGAAGGACATCACATTTGGGAGAGTGGAGGGGCGGTGCAGGAGAGGAAGACCCTTGAGGAGATGGATTGATTCTGTGATTAGGGTGGTGGGAATGAGTGTGTCGGAGTCAGTGAGGTTGGCACAGGTTAGAGCAGCATTTAGGGCTCTTGTACATAGGGTCACTATGGGTCGCAAGCAACTTGACGACACATAACAACAGCAACAACAGGCCATGCTGATATACTGACTATAGATTAGCAGATTGCTCACATGAATTATGTTGAACACATGAAAACCTTGACATGAATAATGCTTTCAACACATTCATTTAGCATGAAAGAATGGATTGGGAATAAATGTAATGAGGAAGGAAAAAAAGAAGGTTTGAAAGGATTTTAATAATGTAATTAAAGTGGTTCTTAATTAAGGTGGTGGTACTAGGAATGGAGAAGATGAAATGTGTTCAAGGCATTCGCATATGCAAATATCAATTATTTTTGTTATTTCAAAATAAGACCCTAAGATAACTTTATTAGCAATTGATCATTAAAGTTGAATAAGGGGTATTTATTTATGATTCTAAGAAACTGATATGCAGCAGAATCTGAGGAGCAAGGACTGCCTCAGGCAAAAATATTTCCCTGAAGCTGGTATATGGGATCTGGACTTACATCTTCCTTAATGCAAGACAGGCATCAGTGTGAGAGACCAGCAGCAGTGTGTAGTCCAGGACATCACAAAAGTGACTTCTGGTCTAAGACATCATATCATGGGGTTGCTGAGGAGGGAAATACTAAAATGGGTAGGTGGGGTGGAAGGAATGCTGATGTAGCAGGGAAAAGCAAGGGACAAGACACACATACCAGGTGGGATGGGGCAGACACAATGAATATATTTATTATTTGTGTAAGGGAAGTGTCTTTCATCTGTACCTTTTTGGTAAAACGCTTGTCTATTGGATATTGTTCTAAAAGTAAGCATCCAAATTAAGACAGACTAGGAAGAAGGCTTGGCCATCCATTTCTATAACAGGCCTTCTAACACTATATGTACAGTAGAGCACACTAAGAGTAGACTAACAGATATGGCAACTGAGGCTAATCCCTCAAATTTAGAAACACTAAGGAGGAGAAGGAAGAGTTATAAGCAGAAATTAATGTTTGGAATGTGGAATGTGAGAAGCATGAATGTAGAAAAGATGAACATTGTTAAGAAAGAAATGGAATTAACAAATATTGACATATTAGGTGTTGGCAAAATGAGATGACTTGACATAGGACATTTTTATTCAGATGATTATGTAATCTACTAGGTTGGAGATGAAAAGTTTTGAAAGAATGAAGTCACTCTAACAGTTAAAAAGGCCGTTTCTAGATCCATTTTTAAATACAATATTGTGAGTGACAGGCTAATATCCATATACATACAAATAAGACCTGTTAATACCACAAACATTCAACTTTATGTACCAACAAACAGATCAAGAGTGGTGATTTCTACCAATTATTGCAGTCAGAAATAGACCTAACATGTAACTAAGATGCATTAATAATAATGCGTGACTGAATGTGAAAGTTGGGAACCAGGAAGAAGGATCAATAGTTGGAAAGCATAGACTTGGTGACAGAAATGAGGCTGGGGATAGAATGATAGAATTCTGCACAATTAATGATTTATTCATTGTGAATATCTTCTTTAAGAAACATTAACGCAGGCTATGCACATTGGTTTCACCTATGGTATACAGAGCAATCAGATCTATTATACCTCTGGAAGGAATAGTTGGAGAAGTTCAGTATCAGCTATGAAAACAAGGTCAGATGCTGATTTCTGATAAGACCATCAACTACTCATATGCAGCTTCAAATTAAAGCTAAAGAAGGTCAAATTATATTCAGGTTGTTTGTTGTTATGGGCCATAGAGTCGCTTGTGACTCATGGCGACCCTATGTACAAGAGCTCTAAATGCTGTTCTATCGTGTGCCAACCTAGCCACCTCAAATGCACTTATTCCCACTGCTCCAGTCACAGAATCGATCCATCTCATCGAAGGTCTTTCTCTCCTTCACCGGCCCTCCACTCTGCCAAACATGATGTCCCTCTCCAAGGATCAGTCCCTTCTTGCAACATGCCCAAAGTATGTCAGATGAAGCTTTAGAATCCTTGACTCCAAGGAGCATTCTGGCTTCACCTTCTCCAGGACAAACTTGTTTGTTCTCCTAGCAGTCCATGGTATACTCAACAATCAAAATTTGATCTTGAGTCTACCCCCACTGAATTTACAAGCAAATTCAGAAACAGATTTGAGGCCTTGAACACTAATGAACCAGATGAGCTGTATGAAGATATCAAGAATATCATCCATAAAGAATGCAAAAGATCACTCATTACAAAAGCATCAGCAGAAGAAAAGACCAAAATGGATGTCACATGAGACTCCAAATATTGCACTAGAGCACCGAAAACCCAAAGCAAAGGGAAAAAGTTAAGAAGGTGAGTAGAAGATTTCAAAGGGCAGCTCAGAAAGAAAAGGCAAAGAATTATAATGCAGTGTGCAAGGAACTGGAGTCCGAAAACCAAAAGGGCTGAAGTTGCTCATTTCTTAAGTTAAAGGAACTAAAGAACAAATTCAAGCCACGAGTTGTAATGCATAAAGATACAAAAGAATACAATCTTGAGTAATTTGGGAAGCATTAGATAGAAAGAGTAGATAGAGACACTATAAAAAAATATTGTCGAAACCAGAAGACTTTCAAGAAACAACATATGATCAAGAGGCAATGGTGATGAAGAAAGAAGTTTAGGCTGCTCTGAAGGACTTGGCAAAAAAGCTCCAGAAATTGATGGAATACAAATTGGCATGTTTAAACAAATAGATGCTGCCCTGGATTTACTCACCATGTTGTGGCAAGAAATCTGGAGGACAACTACCTGGCCAATTGACTGCAAGAGATCCATATTCATTCCCATTCCCAAATAAGGTGACTCAACAGAGTGTGAAAATTCTTGAACAATATCACTAATACCACATGTTAGCAAAATCCCGCTGAACATTATCCAGAAAGGACTGGAAGAGTACATTGGTAAAGAACTACCAGAAATATAAGCTGGGTTTGGAAGAGGTCATGGAACTAGACACATTATCACCAATGTCAGATATATCTTGAAAAGAAAACAAAGAGTACTGAGAGGAATGTCTATCTGTGTTTCATTGACTATACAAAGGCATTTAACTATGTGGATCACAACAAATTGCGGCTAACCTTGAGGAGAATGGAAATCCTAAAACACTTAGTTGTACTCATGCAAAACCTAAACTTGGACTAGGAAGGAGTCCTTAGAAAAGAGCAAGTAAGCATCACATGGTTCAAAATTAGGAAAGGTGTACATTAGGGGTGCATCCTGTCTTCATATCTTTTAAATCTATATGCAGAACAGACCATTTGGGAAGCTGGGCTTTATGGGGAATAATGTGGCATCAGGATTGGAGAAAGACTCATCAACATCCTACGTTATGCATAAGATACAGCCTTGCTTGCTGAAACTGAGGATGACCTGAAGGTACTGCAGAGAGTTGAGGACTTGTAGTCTTCAATATGTATTGAAGTTCAACATCAAGAAGAGAGTCTCATGTCTGCTCCAATTGGAAGCATCATGATAGATGGAGAAGATATTGGGATTGTTAACAATTACAGTATGCTCAGCTCCACAGTCAATACAAGTAGTCAGGAAATCAAAAGATTACTTGTACTGGAAAATCTGCTGTCAAGAACCTCTTCAGAGTACTAAATGTGATGATATCAGTCAGTCTAGACACTAAGGTGCACCTGATCCAGGCCATGGTCTTTGCAATTACTTGTTATGTATCAGAGCTGGACAATGACTAAGGATGACTGAAGAAGAATCAATACCTTTGAGTTGTGTTTCTGGAAAAGGATCTTGAACATACCATGGGATGCCAAGAAAGCAAATGGTTCTGTCTTAAAAATGGTGAAACCAAGTTTCTCCTTGGAGGCTACCATTTTGAAACTCCATCTTACATTCTTTTGGTACATTGCCAAGGGAGGCAGTTCCTTAGAGAAGGAAATCATGCTCAGAAGGCCGGAGAGACCATACAGAATAGTAAGACCCTGGATAAGATGTAATAACACAGTAACTAGGGCAATGGGGGTAGGTGTGTTGAAATGAGTGAGACTGGCACAAGACAGGACCGGCTTCAGAAATGCTGTACATAGGGTCACTATGGGTTGTAGGTGACTCGATGGCACATGGAGCTGAAATTCCAAAGGTATAAGTTTATATCCACCAGCTGCTGGGTGGGAGAAAGATGGGCAATCTCTCCGGTGATTTATCGCCTCAGAACTCACTGGAGGGTCAGCAATGGACCAGTTCTAACTTGACAGTACACAGCAACAATAAGATGTTAATATGAGAAAAGTAGTAAATTTTGGCAAAGACAGGGAAATGGTGGTTAACATTGTTCAGATTACAGGAAAATAAATTTAAGTCCAATATGCCAAATTCTCAAAATTGTTTTCTGGATGGCAATATAAGTTTATTTCCAGGAAGAAATATGAGTTTATAGGTCAATACAAAGCACCCAGGCTTGAAAATGGAATGCCAAACCTGGGCATATTGGAATCCTGGGTACATAGTGGTTATGCGCTCGGCAGCTAACTGAAAAATATCAGTGATTCATATCCACCAGAGGCTCTGCAAGGGAGAAATTGTCAATCTGATTCTATTATAACCTTGAAAATCCTGTGGGAATGTTCTATCCTGTCTTATAATGTTGCTATAAATCACAATCAGCTTAAAGGCAACATGTTGTTTGTTTGTTAACTTGGACATATTAAGGTTGATATAGATATGTTGCTCTTTAAGCAGGAGAAGAAAGCACCCCCCCACACACACACTCACCCAAAACCAAAACCGAAAAACTATATACAAAGAGAAATATGCTTTAGGAAACATTTACAGATAAAACGAGAAGAGGAAATGGAACAGCTGAAGAAAGGGGGACAATATAAGATGTAAGAAAAGGTCCTTGTCAGTTTAGAAACTCAGGATGACCGGAGGACTGAGGAAAGGCCACTATAGTTACCGAAAAGAAGGTCTGTGTTCTCAGATGGAAACATTTTTAGAGGAATTGTGGTTAGACAAATAATTTTACAGGAGATGGTGGAAATTAAAAGAGGGCGTAGAGATCACTCACTTGAAAATGGCATGAAGAAAAAAACAATAATAATTAGAATAAATACTGAGGTCAATGAAATATTTGTTTAAAATGACTTTTCAATTTCCTGTTGCTCTGAAGATGGATGGGAAGGAATCAGTGAAGAGAAAGGTTATAGATTTGATTAGAGGGGGGGGAAAAAACACCAAACAAGTGGTGTAACTAAACCTCCTTGTGTGAGAGAAAGGAAAACACCCAATTTAATTTTGCAGAAGAATGAAGATTGAGATTCTTTTCTATATAGAAGACTAGAGTTAGAGTTAGTTTGTGTTGTGATGATGAGAAGGTATCTTAAAGTGTGATCATGTTAGTGAAGATGCCAACTTCGGTTGAGCTTTTCCTTTCGCAAAGTTCACCTGTCATTTGTCCTTTGGAAGTTATCTTGGGTTTGCATATATGCTTTGTAACTTGAGCACTGAGGATTCACATGTGTAGGTTTTATTTAATACTACTTTGCAATGAATAAAAAATAAAATTTTTAACGAGAACTTCATTATTTTTCCACTTTGTGGAAAAAATCCATTGATAACACTACCAAAAAATTTTCTCTTCCATCTTTAATAATAAAAGCCCTTGAAAACTGGTTTCAGTGCTTGGCGGAGTGGTAACAAGTATGCTTCTTCATTCGTAGGACAGTAGATAGGATTCAGAGGTCTCTTGTGGTGCAAGTACTGATGATTAGACAGCGAACTGAAGGGCGAGTGGTTTGAAGTTGCTGAGGGAAAGACATTACAATCTAGAAAACCTTACAGCTCGGTTCTCTTCTGTCAAATGGTGTCGCTCTGAATCAAAATCAACTCAGCCACTCTTAACAAGAATTATTAGGTTCTAGTCAAGTGAAGTTGATAATCATATTTTAGAATTTATGTCAATATTTAGAAGTTATTATAAACATATTACATTAATATTACATAATTAAGTTAAATAGACCCTTTCATTTTGAAAATAGGAATACAAACAAGGTTTGTATTAGCGTTCACATTTTTTTTCTAGTTAGCCAGACTGTATGCATATCAGTGATACCAAGTTGATTCTCCCTCATAGTGACCTCATAGGACAGAGTAGAACTGCTATGTAAGTATTCTAAAGTGGTAAGTCTTTATAGAAACAGACTACTACAAATGTCTTTGGCGCAATGGTTTTTGAGTTTGAGCTGCTGGCCTTTTGGTTAGCAGCCAAGGATGTAAAACCTACTTCATCAGAAATCTTTTTCCACCAGCATAATCCTTTTGAGAAATGCAGATCTTATTTATGTCCAACCCTTCTTATATTCTGTGCTCTCACTCTGGGAAGTAAACTATCTAATGAAATCACACATTTATTAACTATAAACAGGGTCTTAAGGATTTAAAAGAAAAAAAACAGGCATCTGATTCAATTCCCCCTGTTAGATCTACTTTCCAAGGTTATAAATAAAATCTATTTTGGTTTCCTAAATATCTTATAATTATCTTTACAGCAAAGCCAGTCGAGCTTTTCAAAAGCCAAAGCTCTTTTAGAAGACATTTAATGAATGAGTATCTTTTAAAATCTTAATTATTAATGTTATTAATTCATCCAACAATGTATCAATCCATCTTTTCTGGAGTGTTCCTATCCCATGCTGTTCCTCCATCCTTCAAAGCACGATATCCTTTTCCAAGGACTGGTATTTCCTGGCCACGTGCTCAAAGAATGTGAGACAAAATCCCAGCCTCCAAGGAGAGACTTGGTTTCACCCTCTCTAAGACAGACGCATATGTTTTCTTGGCAGTCCATGGTGTGTTCAGGACTATTCTCCAGGACCACAATTAGAAGGCATCAATTATTCTGTCATCATTAGTCATTGTCAAACTCTCTGATGCACAAGTAGTTGTGAAGACCATGGCCTGGATCAGGCACACCTTAGTCTCTACACTGACATCTTCGCTTTTCAGCACTGGAGAGGTCCCTGACATCAGATTTTTCCAATTCAATTTGTTTTTTAAATTTCCTGACTGCTGATGCCAAGAATATTAATTGTGGAGCAAATCAAGCTGTAATTCTTAACAACCTCAATCTCATCTCCATCTAATACGGTGCTGTCAGTTGCCCAAGTGGTGAGAATCTTTGTCTTTTTGAAATTGAGCTCAAACTCTTTTTGAAGGTCCTCGACCTTCTATAGCAAGTGCTTCAGGTCCTCCTTAGTTTCAGCAAGCACGGTTGTGTCAGCTGTGTAACTAAAGTGATTGATGAGTTTTCCTGTAATCCTGATGCTACGTTCCTCCTCATAAAGCCCTGCTTCCCGAATGATCTGTTCTGCATATAGATTGAACAGGTATGGAGACAGTATGTATCCCTGACACACTTCTTTCCTGATTTTTGGATCATGCAGTGCTTCCACACCAAGCCTAGTGACTTCATGTAGGAAGAGTTTCAGCGACTGTGTTTGGCATGCTCTAGGAAAAGGCAAGGTGACCAGTGTAGTTAGAACACAATGAATGAGGAAGAGTTTAGTAAGAGAATGATATCACAGAAAACTGGTAGACATTAATGCCCAAAGATAATAAACAGGCCATGGAATAAATTGAATGAGGATAATTAGAAATCAGAAAGATGAACTTGGAATCTACCATAATCATCCAGGCAAGAGATTATGAATGGACCAGGATAGTAGTGTAAAGATGGATGGAATTATTCAGATTCTGATTGTATTTTTTTAAAATAAGTAAGCAGGATTTGTTACTGGATTGTATGTTGTTGTTGTTATGTGCCATCTAGTCGTTTGCTACTCATAGTGACCCTATGTACAAGAGCCCTAAACTCCGTTCTATCCTGTGCCAACCTCACGGTCTCAAACACATTCATTCCCACCACTCCACTCACAGAATCATTACATCTCATTGAGGGTCTTCCTCTCCTGCGCCGTCCCTCCACTATCCCAAACATGATGTCCCTCTCTAAGGACCAGTTCCGCCTTGCAACATGCCCAAAGTATGTCAGACAAAGCTTCAGAATCCTTGACTCCAGGGAACATTCTGGCTTCACCCTCTCCAGGACAAACCTGTTTGTTCT
>NW_006399793.1:11252835-11290731 GCF_000299155.1 Elephantulus edwardii | reverse complement strand
TATGGAGACAAAATACATCCCTGAAGGACCCCTTTTTTGATTTTGAACCATCCAGTATCTCCCTGCTCTGTTCTGACGACTGCCTCTAGGTCCAAGTATAGGTTTCACATTGACATGATCAAATGTTCTGGGATTCCCATAAGATGACAAAAAAAAAGGCAGAGATGCTTTCTTCTCAAAACTCTTAGAGATAGAGAAGAATTTTTGCAACAATTATGTTTTAAGGAAAAAAATGATGAAATTATGGTTTCATGAAATCATAAAACCACAATTTCAGTATTAGAAATATTAAGTTTAATAAGATGCCCTTTACAAGTGACTAGAGATATCACGTAGATAGTCAGATATGTGAATGTGGAATACCAGAGAGAGGTTAAGAATGAACATGTTACATTTTCAAGTCTTCAGGAAATGAATGATATTTATAGCCACAGGAACCAAAAGAGGTTATCTAAAATCTGAAGACATATAGAGAAATAAAGTCACAAATCCAAAGCCAGAGACTTTCTGAATACTCTTTGGTGGTTTAGTGTATACATATTGGGCTGCTATGATTAGGAGTGTGGATCTACCAACTTTTCTATGTGACATAGATGAGGCAGTCTCCTCCTGTAAACATTTATAGCCTCAAAAATTGATTGTTTCCATAAATTGTAATTTACCTGAAGGTTGTGTTGCTTGTTTGTTATTTTTCTTTACTTTTTGGTTGAAACTCATCAGTGTTCAGAATTAAAAGAAATTCGAATCAACAAAAAGAGTAAGAAAAAGCAGTCAGTGAAACGGAGGAGAACTAAGAAGGAAAGCTTTTAGAAGTCAAGTTAAAGAACATAAAAGAAGAACATGTTTTGTTAAGTATTAGTTGATTGTTTTAGTATAGTAATTGTTAATTGTATTAATAAATTTAATTTTCACTGTCTTGGTAATTGAAATTTGATGGAGAAATGAGTTTAAAAGTCCTACAGTGGGGGATTCAACAGAAAAAGAAAGAAGAACACTCTGGGACAAAAAGAAGAAATTTTGGCAAGGGGAGAAACAAAACAGCCGGACAGCTAGTGGGATCATCTTTGATCATGAAAAAAATATTCAGAACTTTCTAGATTTTCTGTATCAGATATATGCACCAACAACCAGAGCCAAAGAAGAATAAATAGATGAGTTCTACCAACTTTTACAGTTGCAGATTGATCGAACATGCAATCAAGATGCTTTGAAAATAATGGGTGACTGGAATGCATAAGTTGGGAACAGAGAAGAATAAGTAGTTGGAAAACATAGACTTGGTGAGAGAAATGAAGCTGGAGATAGAATGATTGAATTTTGCACAATCAATGACTTATTCATTGCAAATACGTTTTATAAGAAACATAAACACAGGTTATACACATGGATTTCACCTGATGGTATGCATAGGAATCAGATCAATTACGTCTTCTGAAAGAACCGCTGGAGAAGCTCGGTATCAGCTGTGAAAAGAAGGCCAGGAGCTGATTGTGGAACAGACCACCAGTTACTCATATGCAAGTTCAATCTGAAGCTGAGGAAAATTAAATCGAATTCACGGGAACCAAAATATGACTTTGAGTTCATCCCACCTAAATTTCAGAACCATCTCAGGAACAGGTTTGAGGCCTTTAACACTAATGAGCGAAGATCTAATGAGTTGTGGAAGGATGTCAAATGTATCATCCAGGAAGAGTGCAAAGGTCATTACAAAGACAGAAGAGGGAAAAAAAGACCAAAATGGATGTCAGAAGAAACTCCGAAGATTGCACTGGAGCGCAGTGAAGTCAAAGCACAAGGAAGAATTCAAGGTACTCAAGAGCTGAACAAAAGATTCCAAAGGGCAGCACTGGATAACAAAGCAAAATATTACAATGAAATGTGCAAGGAGCTGGAGTTAGAAAATCAAAAGGGCCGAACTCGCTCAGCATTTCCTAAGCTCAAGGAACTGAAGAACGAATTTAAACCTAGCGTTGATATAATCAAGGATGCTTTAGGCAGAATATTAAATGATCCAGGAAGTATTAAAAGAAGATGGAAAGAATATACTGAGTCACTATATCAAAAGGAACTGGCAGACACAGAAGAATTTAATGAAATAACATATGTGAAAGAGCCTATGGTGATGAAGGAAGAAGTTCAAACTGCTTTGAAGAAAATAGCAAAAAATAAGCCCCCAGGAACAGATAGTATACCAATTGACGTATTTCAGCTAACAGATGCTACCCTGGATGTGCTCACCAAGTTGTGCCAAGAAATCTGGAGAACAACAACTTGGCCAGCTGACTGGAAGAGATCTATATTTGTTCCCATTCCAAAGAAGGGTAACCCAACTGAGTGTGGAAACTATAGAACAATATTATGGGAAGCCAAACTTCATACCAAACATTATATGAAAACCCTTGTTCAGGAATTGAAGGAATTACAGATTTTTAATTTAGGATTTCTCTTGTGGCAGATCCCAGAAAATGAGCTGTTTCTTCCCTGCAGACAGGAGATAGCAAGGGGCCTCCTACAGAGGGAGTGTTACTTCCTGACCTAGAGTTCACCCAGAGACATCAAGGCAATCCTTAAGGGTATACCAAATTCTTGCATTTGAGAACCCCTCCCTCCTGAGTCAAGCAGTTGGTTTTCAATAGAAAGAGCTTGGCTTCATTTGCATTGAATTCTCTTTGTGATTTACTTCCAGATAATTTTCAATAAAGATACAGAGAAGCTGGGCTTAGGATCTTCAGTCCAGAACTGCCGGCCCCCTGTTTTATGCTCTCTGCTATATATCATTCCTGGCTGTTTGTCTCATTATTAATAATTAGAAAATTATTCCATCATTTGGGACCCTCGGTCTGCAACAAACATCATTGATTTCACATGCAAGCAGGTTTCTACTGAAGATTATCCAAAAAAACGACTGAAACAGCACATCAGCAGAGAACTGCCAGAAGTCCAGGCTAGGTTAAGAAGGGGTCGTGGTACTAGGGATATTATAGCTGATGTTAGATGGATCTTAGCTGAAAGCAGGGAATACCAGAACAATGTCCATCTGTGGTTCAATGATTATGCAAAGGTATTTGACTGTGAGGATCATAACAAACCGTGGCTGACTCTGAGAAGAATGGGACCACAGAACATTTGATTGTTCTAATGTGAAACCTATACTTGGACCAAGAGGCAGTTGTCAGAACAGAGCAAGGAAACACTGCATAGTTCAAAATTGGGAAAGGTGTATGCCAGGGATGTGTCCTATCTCCATACCTTTTCAACCTATATGCAGAACAGATTATCCGAGAGGCTGGGCTCTATGGGGAGAGTGTGGCATCAGGATTGGTGGAAGATCTGTTAACAATCTGCATTGTGTAATCTGAATAGTGCAGGCTATTATTGAGTCTTCCTTCAATTTTGATGCTACATTTTTCTTCATGAAGTACAATCTCCCAAATGATCTATTCACATATAGATTAAAAAGGTATAGAGAAAGGACACATCCTTGATCAACTCCTTGATTTTACAACATGTCCAAAGTATGTCAGACGAAGCCCCAAAATCCTTGCCTCCAAGGAGTATCCTGGTTTAACCCTCTCCAGGATGAATCTGTTTGTTTTCTTGGCAATCCATGGTACATTCAATACTCTTCTCCAGCACCACAGCCCAAAGGCATCAATTCTCCTTCTATCCTCCCTAGTCATTGTCCAACTCTCTGATGCATAACAAGTGATTGCAAAGACCATGGCCTGTATCAGGCGCACCTTAGTCTCCAGAGAGACACTGTTGCAGGGTTGTGTCATCTGCATAATGCAGGTTGTTGATGATTCTTGCACCAATCCTGATGCCACATTCCTCTTCATATAGCCCAGCGTCTCAGACGATCTGTTCTGCACACAGATTGAAAAGGTATGGAGACAGAATACAACCCTCATGAACCCCTTCTTGATTTTGAACCATGTAGTGTCTCTGTTCTGACAACTGCCTCTTGGTCCAAGTATAAGTTTCACATTAGCACAATCAAATGTTCTGGGATTCCCATTCTTCTCAGAGTCAGCCAGAGTGTTGTGATCCACGCAGTCAAAGCCTTTGCATAGTCAATGAAGCACAGATAGACATTCTTCTGGTATTCTTTGCTTTCTGCTAAGATCCATCTGACATTAGCTATAATATCCCTAGTACCACCACCTCTTCTAATCCAGCCTGCACATCTGAGTTCCCTGTTGACATATTGTTCCAAACATTTTTGGATAATTTTCAGCAGAATCTTGCTTGCATGTGATATCAATGATATTGTTCAATAATTTCCACACTCTGTTGGGTCACCTTTCTTTGGAATGGGAAAAAATATCAATCTTTTCCATTCAGTGGGCCAGCTGTCTGTTCTCCAAATTTCTTGGCACAACTTAGTGAGCACATCCAGGCCAGTGTCTGTTTGTTGAAATATGTCAATTGGTTTGCCGTCAACTCCTGGATCCTTGTTTCTTGCCAATTCCTTCAGAGCAATTTGAATTTCCTCTTTCATCACCATAGGCTCTTGCTTATATGTCATTTCATGAAATTCCTTCTGATACAGTGACTCTGTGTATTCCTTCCATCTTCTCTTGATACTTCCTGGATCATTTAATATACTACCCAAAGTTCTAGTAGTGTTCTCTGCTTTTAGTCAAGATCTATCTGGCATTGGCATTAATGTCATTAGTGCCACAGTCTCTTCTAAATACAGCTTGTATTTCTGGCAGTTTTGTTGATGCTTTCAGTTGCTTTTGCATATTCTTCAGTTAGATTTTACTTGCACACAATATTAGTGATATTGTTTGATAATTTCCACTTTCTATTGGATAATCTTTTTTGGGGTAAATGAGAATAAATATGAATCTTTTCCAGTCAGTTTTTCTGGTAGCTATTCTCCAGTTTTGGCACAACCTGTAGAGCATGTCTAAGGCTGCATCTGGATGCTGAAATATGTCAATTGGTATTCCATCGATTCCTAGGGCCTTGATAATTGGCAGTTCCTTCAGAGAAGCTTGATTTTCTCCTTCACCAGCATTGACTCTTGATCATATGCCATTTCATGAAAATTTTCTGTGTCAGGTAATTCCTTTGGACATAGTGACTCTGTGCACTCCTTCCATCTTTTTTATGCTCCTAGATCATTCAATATTCTGTTCATAGCATCTTTAAGTGTTACAACTTGAGACTTGAATTTGTTCTTCCATTCCTTCAGCTTAAGAAATTCATCCCTTTGATTTTATTACTCCATTTCTTTGCATATTTTGTTACAACACTTTGCTTTGTCTTCATGAGAATTTTTTGAAAATATTCTGTTCAGTTCCAAATCGTCCTGAATTCTCCCTTTGCCTTGGCTGCTTGGCATTCTACATATGTTAAAATAAAAAAAAAATAGATGCATTATATTTTTTTCCTTTCACCATACGTACTCAATCTATATGCTGAAAAATAATGCAAGTAGTGTCATCTGTAACACAGATGCCGACTGAAAGCAAAGAGGACTTGGATTATACCCCAAAGTCAAGAAAACCAAGATCATCACAACTAGGCAAAATAATGATAGAGAGTGGATTAAAATTGTCAAAGATTTGCGCTTACTTGGATTCACAATCAACGTCCATGTAAGCAGCAGTCAAGAAATCGACATTATTGTGTTTAGAAAATCGGCTCTCAAGGACCTCTTTATACCTCAGCATTTACAATTTCTTTATATTTTTGAAAATTATACAATGATAAGGAAAAGAAAAGAATTAATGCCTTTGAACTGTGGTGTTAGAGAGGAATATTAAACATATTATTGACTTTGAAAAGAACAAATAAAATCTTCAGTGTAGAAAGTAGTATAGCCAAGGTAGAGTGTTCCTTAGAGGCAAGGATAGTAAGACTTTGGTTCATGTCCTTTAAGCATATTGTCATGAGGAGACACCCCTTGATAAAAGGTGAAGAAGGGTCGGTCTTGGAAAGGAGGAGGATCAGAAAAGAGAAGTCCCTCAATGAGATGCGTTGATATCTCATGGGTAACTGAAACCATGGGCTTACACACAGCAGAGATTTTGAGGCTGACATAAGATTGGGATATGTTTTGATCTGTTATGTAAAAGATCATTCGTTATAAGCTATAATCTCCTTTATGACACCAAAACCAATATGGTTCAAAAGGAAAGAATGGTTGATCATATAAGTAAATGATAATAGGTGACTGTAATATAAAAGTAGGAAACAATGAAGAAGGAACACTAGTTGGAAAATATGGTCATCATGATAGCAATGAGTCTGGAAATAGAATTATTGAATATTGTGTTTATAATGATTTACTCATTGCAAATACTATTTCTAAAAGACACAAAAGACAACTTTATACATTCCTTGGAGAAGGACATGATGTTGGGAAGGTTGCAGGGTTGGTGAAGGAGAGGAAGACCTTCAACCAGGTGGATTGACAAGGTGACTGCTACAATGGTCTCTTGTGTGTCAGGAAGTGTGAGGATGGCGCAGTATAGGACTGGTTTTATATCTTTTGTTCATAAGGTCACTATGTCACACTCAACATGATGGCACCTAACGACAACAACAACATAAGTGAAAGAGAAGATATCTGTTAGAACAGTCTTGGATGAGTAAGGAAGAGGATATAGAGCACAGAGATAAGATGATGGGGCTAGGTTTTTGTAAGACTTAGAAGTTTTGTTCCTTTCTCTCCTAAGTTAAAAGCTAAGGGTAGAAGCAAACTAGAAGATATGAGGATGTTTTCCTGAAAACTTACTGATGTCCTTTTTCTCTGAAAAGGCCCAGGATAGAAAGGTGAGGAAGTTGGTATATATCTGTAAATTTTTGTAATGACAGGCCATGGACTTTAAGATGTGAGGAAAGAAGGACATGGGGAAGTAAGAGACCATAAAGAGTTGAATTAGCTAATTACAGCACTAAAGAACTTTAAACTCTGGCATATTGTACAGTTCAGATCAAAAGGAAATTATTTATTGAATGTGTAAACAACAGATAAGCTTAAACACTTTTTAAAAACTTTTGTTTCAGTTTCTAATATCAAAGCTAAGTTCTCAGGGGAAAAATGATTATACAGGGTGATTAAGAAAGATTTCCTGAATTTTCATTTAATTATTCTTATTAAGCTTTATCTGTTTAATTATTCATATTTTGGCTCAAACATCTACAGTGCTCCACTTGATACACTGTTGATCTAAACTCTCTTGTTCCAAGCTCTACTATAGTAATTGACATCACTCACATAGGTGATATCTGTGATTACCACTGTAAGCCTCTCTCACCTCTGATAAGTCTCAGTAGCTACACAGCCTGCCTAGTTCAGTGTTTGAAATCTACACATATACAACTAGAAAATGTGTATGTAGTATATCATAGCTGGCTAACATTTTAACACATGGAATGTAAAAACTGATAAAGAAATAATTCTTCCCTCTTCTCATTTAGATTATTCTAAGAAACTGCTTCTACAGCTTCCAGAGAGTTAGCACAATCGGTTGTAGTTAATAGTGCCCAACTTCAGTCACATTCTCTGATCCTTATATTAGTTCCTCATATTTCTCCATTATGCTTTTATTACCCCTATCTTGTTCAGCATATGAAATCTTGGTCTCAAGTTTTGCCCTTTGGGAACCAAGATTGAGATAAATATAATAATACTTCTTATCTTAGTTAGGGTTCTCCAGAGAAACAGTACTAATAAGATAGCTAGCTAGTGAACTTGATATGTAGTTAGAAAGTGTCAATAATAAAGAACATGACCTCTCTTAAACTAAAAGCAAAGGGAATTATGAAGGTTCAAAACTTGAACCAATGACATGTTGTATCTTATGAAGTGAAATCAGGTGTTCCAAAATGGTAGAATAACTGGGGTATATTTGTGAATTAGAAGCAAGAACTCAAAGTACAACATTCTGATTTGAAGTTGAAAGATCAAAGAAACCAGGAGTACGACAACTCTAAGCTTGGAGCTGAGGAGCTTTGAATGTATTGATTAGAAATACTAATATGGACTATTTTTATTGTTTAGTTTAAAAACATGACTGAAGTGGGTTTGACAAGGTGATCAAAAAAGAATTATCTTGAAACATTTCCTGAGGTATGTTGAGGGGATTCATGATAAGAATCTTGTGTAAAAATTTCTAATAAGAATCTTCTGAATATTATTTCCATATTGTTAGTTTAACCACTGAGAATGACATTTCCTTTTGAGGTTATTCAAATCTGTCAGAATTTGACAGTTGTGAGTGAAATAAGCAAAAGTGAAGATGAAGTGAGACACAGACCTCGACCAACAATTCATATACCATTAAAGGCTTCAAATATTGAAACTCTTAGGTAGATAGTAAGATTTTTTTAATTGACTCGTACAATAAATAAGTATGGAAGAAAAATAATTGGCACCTTAACCTTTGATGTTGGAGAAGAGCACTGAACACCCCATGGACGGCCAAGAAAATGAACAGATAGATATGTTTTTGGGAGAAGGTGTCCCCAGAGTGCTCTTTGGAGGCAAGAATGATGAGGCTTTGTTTCACATACTTTGGACATATTAGTAGGAGATGCTATTTCTTGGAGAGGAACTTGATGCTGGAAAGGACAGAGGGTCAGTGAAGGAGAGGAAGACTTTCAATCATGTGGATTGACAGAGTGACTGCTGCAATGTACTCGTGTGTCTGGAAGTCTGAGAATGGTATAGGATAGGACTGATTTCAGATCTTTTATTCATAGGGCCACTATGAGCTGTGCTCGACTTGATGGCACCTAACAACAACAGCAACAAACATGCACATCCAAAAACTTCTCCAACAGGGTAAAAAGGGAAGCAACAGACTGGGAAAAATATTTGGTAATAACATATCAGATAAGGGACTTATATCCAGAATTTATAAAATACTTGAGAGCACCACAACAAGATAGATGTAAATAATCCAATAGAAAAATGGGCACAGGATATGAACAGGCACTTCACCAAAGAAGACATTCAGATGGCTACAAGCACATGAAGAAATGTTTAAAATCCCTAGCTTTAAGAGAGACGCAAATCAAAACAACTATGAGGTATCATCTCACCCCAGTCAGAATAGCAAAATTTAATAGAACAGGAAGCAACAAATGCTGGCAAGGTTGTAGAGAAACTGGAACCCTTATTCACTGTTGGTGGGAGTATAAAATGGTGCAACCACTGTGGAAGGTGGTATGGTGCTTTCTCAAAAAGTTGCAAATAGAGATACCAGCAATTCCACTACTGGGAATATACTCCAAAGAAACCATAACCAACATCGAAGCAGATATATGCACATCCATATTTATTGTAGCTTTGTTCACAATAGCAAGGAGTTGGAAACAACTTAAGTGGCCATCAACAAACAAATGGATAGAGAAGTTGTGGTATATTCACACAATGGAATCCTTATGCTGCATATTGAAAAACAAGGAACTCATGCAATATTATTCAAAATGGGTGACTCTAGAGGACATTATGCTGATTGAAGTATCCCAGTCACAAAAGGACAAATACTGCATGGTGCCACTGTTTTAAAACAGGACTGACCTTGGGGTTGGGCAGAGACTGAGAAGGTAAATTCAATAATGTATACTGCACTGAAACAGATGAGGGAGAAAACTATTTAAAAGGGATAAGCGATTGGGTATTTTTGTCATGACAGGAGTCTACAGCGAAGGCTACATGGTGGAGTGGACCTGGGGGAGGGTTTGTAAAACAATGAAAGAATTTTTCTATTACTTTTCCAAGAGGGTAGTGTTCTTGGGGCGGGGGGGAGGGTTGGGAGGGGAGAAACGTGCAACAATGAATGAATAGAAATCCAAAGTCTCTGTAAATTTTTACTGAAATTAAAAAAAATTTAAATTATAAAAAATTTAAGTTAGAGTAAGGATGGCAATGGATTTATAACTACTCATGTTAATAACATTATATCATGGCATGGAGGAGGAATAGTGCAACTGTATCCACATTTATAATATTCTTCTTATCAAAACCATTTATGGAAAATAGGAACTGCATTGGAACATGTATCTCTGGGTTGGAAATGATCATATTGTTAATATTTCTAGCCTTAAACGAAAAAGATTATATTGTTCATTATTATTTGTTATATATTTGTTTAAATTTTTCCCTCTTTTAACAACTGGGATCTAGAGCAAAAAGACCAGAAAATGGCCAAAATTAATGGGTCAGCTATTGCTGCCAGTTTAGGGCCTGTGTCAGGAAAAGGAAGTCTTACTAATAAACAATGCCACCCAAAGGTAATGAAGGAGGTCAGAATTGCTTCCACTGTGGAAAGCTGGGCCACTTCAGTAGACAGTGTCACAGATGAGAGCCATAGGTAGGCAAGGGAGTAGAGAGGAAGCTCCCACTCACTTGCTTTAAGTGCGGATCTGAAGGACATATGGCCAAGGGTGGCCCACATCAGGTCCTCATGGCTGACAGGACTGACAGGCCCTGTTTCCTAGCTGGAAACAAAGAAGGACACTTCAATGATTCAGATCCTCCAAGAGGAGCCATGGGTGCATATTAACATTACTGGTCAGTATATTCATTTTCTCTTGGACACAAAAGCCTATTATTTGGTCCTAAAAGCCTTCTGAGGTCCTAACTCTTCTCACTATTTCTTGTTGGAATTGACAGAAAACCTCATAAGCAGTTCCTTACATCACCTCTGCCTTGCATGAGGGCTTAAACAACCCAGTGGTAGGTGGAATTTTGAGAACAATAAATGACATAGTTGAGCCTCTACATCTTGTTGTTCCTAACCTTTATACTATAATAGACAAAGTGCTAGTCAATAAGCCTTTTATTTTAAGAACTACCTTTTCTCTGTAACTTGATTTGTGCCACTGTTAGAACCTCTACTTGGAATATTATTGCTTTTAATTTTTGACTCATGTACTTTTAACTTGTTAGTTGAATTTGTGTCTTCTAGGCTACAACAGTTCCATGATGTATTTTCAAGGATATGAACATGTATGGCTAAGCACAGTTGATAACAGTGCATATAAATTTCAAAATCAATCTCCATAATAGTCTATGTGTTTCCTATTTCCAAAGGGGCCCTTTAGAGTAGTGAGAGAAGATCTTCACCCGGAAACCTACAGTGTCCCTTTTCAGAAGGAAGTAGCTAAGAGAATACACCGTCCCCTTTCCTTATGAATCAGGGTGAAATCTCTCTCAGGGAGGAGTGCTAGGGAATGGCAAAGGGCACTCTGAAAAAGGGGATTAATCAGAACTGGTTTTGAGAAGCACTGAGGCAATGGGACAATTAAAACAGACTTTCAAGGGGGGAAAAAGAAAGAAAGGAATGAACTGGGCCGGGGGGTAGAGAAATAGTGCAACAATGAATGAATGGAAATCCAAAATCTCTGTAAATGTTCATCAAAATTAATAAAATATTTTTTAAGGAAAAAAAACAAAACAACAGCAACATATAATTGTGGAAACTGACAAATCCAAAAATGTAGGTCAGGAGACAAATTAGTAAACTCAGAAGCAAGCATCTAAAATCCATAAATAAGGTGGTAAGATGCTATTACGGACTGAACTGTATTCTCCTAAAATATGCTGCAAGTGTAGTCTGTAGGGAGTTGCAATGCTTACCAAAGGCCATGTTTCTTTGATGTTCATATTTGCCAGTTGGTCTTGGAGAAAATGATTGGAAATCTCTTCCTAATGCAATTTATATCCTCAGAAACCTCCTGGAACAATTTTTATGAGTAAGTTCTGATTTAAGGGCAATGAGTAAATGAAAATATAAATGTTGAAGCTAGGCAATGAATAAAAATATTTTAATAAGAGTTAATGCCTTTGAATTGTGTTATTGGTGAAGAATACTGAATATTCTATGGACTTCCAAAAGAACAAAAAAATCATTATTGGAGGAAGTACAGCCAGGATACTTCTTCGAGGTGAGGATAGTGAAGAGTGTGTCACTTGCTTTGGATACACTATCTGGAGAAAGATATCATACTAGGACAAGAAAAAGGTCAAAAACCTTGAAAAAGAACTCTTACAAGATGTACTGAATATTGACTGCAACAATTGGCTTAAGAATGGGGGATTGCCCAGGAATGGCAATTGTTTTGACATACATAGAGCCGTTATGAAGCCAGCTCTATAATACTCCAAAAGCAATAACAAATAATTTTGTGTCAATCTGACTAGACTATAATTATGTAATTATGCTCAATTTTGTGATCAGATGCAATTTTCCTGTATGTTGGAAATCCTAATATCTTGCTTAAGGTGCATGAATAAGGAAGATTGGAGAATAATTCTTGATTAAATGATATTGTTAGTAGAGAATATTGAACATAACATAAATTGCTAAAAGTCAAACAAATTTGTGTTGGAAGAAATGCAACTAGAGTACTCCTTACAAATGAAGATGGTAAGACTTTGCCTCACTTTCTTTGGCATTTTCCAGAAGTTCCAGAGAAAGATCTTCAATGAGAGATTGTATCAACAATGACCTTACCAATAGGTTCAAGCACAGCACAGATTGAGAGAATCAGGCAGGTTCAAAAGAGGTTTGTTCCATTGTATATAGGATTGCTATGAGTTGGAGTTGACCTCAAGGCATCTAAGGACAACACCAACTTATTATTGTTTGTGTGCCATGAAATAAGAACAGTCTGATAGCTGATCGTCAAACAGGTTTCCAGAGGTTGTAAATTGCACAGGAGAAGATTGCTCATCTTTCTCCCAAAGAACATCACAACTCTTTACCCATTAGGTCACTGAAAGAATTGACACCTTTGAATTGTGGTGGTGGAGAATAGTATTGAATATTACATGGGTAGTTAAAAGAACAAACAAATATATTTGGGAGGAAGTTAAACCAAAAAGGCACGGATGGTTAAACTATGTCTTACGTACTTTGTTCAGGCTGTCAGGAGGGACCAATCCTTGAAAAATACATTATGCTAGGAAATGTAGAGGACCACAGGGAGGAAGACCTTAAAAAGATGGATTGATTCAATGATTGTTACAAAGGGCTCAAGTATATTAGAAATGGTGTTTATGTTGCACAATAAAGCAAGGTCCAAATCTTTTGTTCATACATGACAGCACCCCTAAGAACAACAGTAGCAACATGATGGTAATAAAATTAGTGGCAGTTTTGCTAATGAAGCACGGTATAATCTATAGTATTAAGTTGTATTTTTGGCCAACTACTTTTAAGGAGGAAGGAAGAGTGGCATCCACTCCCATAATAGCTTGCCTCCTGAAACCCTATGAACCTGGAGAGAGGATGAAAGACACCCAAGCGTCAAGGACTCTTCTTCATAGGGTTGCTATGAGTTGCCTGTGACTAGACAGCACTTAACAACAACAACAACTTTTAAGGAAGGAGTATACAGAGTCACTGTACTAGAAGACATTGTCTGACACAGAAGAATTTCATGAAATAACGTATGAACAAGAGCCTGTGGTATGAAGGAGGAAGTTCAAGTTGCTCTGAAAGAATTGGCAAAAACTAAGGCTCCGGGCTGCTCCTTGGAGGCAAGGATTCTGAGGCTTCATCTGACATACTTTGGTTATGTTGTAAGGAGAGACTGTTCCTTGCAGAAGGACATCATGCTTGGGAAGGTGGAGGGCAGGTACAGGAGGGGAAGGCCCTCTAGAAGATGGATTGATTCAGTGACCGGGGTAATCGGGATGAGTGTGTCAGAGACAATGAGATTGGCACAGGACAGAACAGAGTTTAGGGCTGTTGTACATAGGGTCACTGTGAGTTGCAAGCCACTTGATGGCACATAACAACGACAAGGCTCCAGGAGTTTACTGCATGCCAATTGACATATTTCAACAAACAAAGAGCTCACTAAGTTGTGTTAAGAAATCTGGAGGAGAGCCAGCTGGCCAACTGACTGGAAGAGATTGATATTTGTTCCCATTCCAAAGAAAGGTGACTGAAAAGAGTGTGCAAATTATCGAACAATATCATTAATATCACATGCAAGCAAGATTCTGCTGAAAATTATTCAAAAACAACAGAAGCAACATGTCAACAGAGAACTGCCAGATGTGCAGGCTAGGTTTAGAAGAGGTTGTGAACTAGAGATGTTATGGCTAATGTTAGATGGATCTTGGCAGAAAGCACAGAGTCCCAGAGGAATGTCTATCTGCGCTTCTTTGTCTATACAAAGCTTTTGACTGTGTGGATCAAAATAGCTGTGGCTGACTCTGAGAAGAATGGGAATCCCAGATAATTTAATTGTGTTTATGTGAAACATATACTTGGACCAGTAGAATAAGGCAAGGAGACACTGCATGGTTCAGAATCGGGAAGGGTGCAAACCAGGGATGTATTCCATCTCCATACTTTTTCATTCTGTAGGCAGAACAGATCATCCAGGACGCTGGACTGTACAAGGAGGAGTGTGGCATCAGGATTGGTGGAACATTCATCAATAACCTGCGTTATGCAAATGACACACCCTGCTTGATGAAACTGAGGAGGACCTGAAGCCCTTGCTGCAGAAGGTCAAGGACTGCAGACTCCAATGTGGATTGAAGTGCAACATCAAGAAAACAAAGATTCTCACCACTAGGCCAATTGGCAGCATCAGCACAGATGGTGAAGAGATTGAGATTGTTGACGGTTTTAGTTTGCTTGGCTTCACAGTCAACACTCTTGGTACCAGCATCCAGGAAATCAAGAGATGCATTGCATTGGAAAAGTCAGCTGTGAGGGACCTCTCCAGAGTATGGAAGAGCAATGACATCAGGCTGGAGATTAAGGTGCTCCTGATTCAGGCTATAGTCTTTGCAATTATGTGCTATTCATTAGAGAGCTGGACAGTGACTAGGGATGATAGAAAAATAATTGAAAACTTTGAGCTGTGGTGCTGGAGAAGAGTGCTGAATATACCATGAGTCCAACAAACAAGTTTGTCCGGGAGAGGGTGAACCTGGACTTCTCCTTAGAGTCAAGAATTCTGAAATTTGTCTGACATACTTTGGACATGTCGCAAGGAAGGACCAGTCCTTGGAGAGGGACATCATATTTGGGAGAGTGGAGGGACAGCGTAGGATAGGAAGACCCTCAATGAGATGGATCGATTCAGTGATTGGGTAGTGGGAATAGGTGTGTCAGAGACAATGAGGTTTGTACAGAATAGAGCAAGGTTTAGGTCTTTTGTACATAGGTTCGCTATGAGTAACAAGCAACTTGATCGCACATAACAACAACAACAACAACAGCATCAACTTTTAAGGTATGGAAGTACTTAAACAAGTGAACAGTGATGGCAGAAGAAAGAAAAGCAGAAGTTAATCACATCTTTTGATCTCAAAGTGTCTATGTGATGAAACTCCTAGATCCAGGAAAAGACAACACTTCTATTTGCCTTTTATTACCATAATAGCTATTATTCCGCCTTTCAAAGTGCTAATGTGAGCGATCTGCCAGTTGCTGTGTGTGTCTTTTTTAACTGTGCATTTTGAAATTGAGATAATTCCTACAATATGAATTTTGGTCCCCAGTAGCCTATGAGATGAACCTAAGCTAAGACTGTTCAAAATCTGATTTCCATATGACTTTACTCTTCCTGGTGGATCACACTGACATTTTGCGTATTCTGGGATTAGTGAAAATTTAGAACCAGTATTCAATTTTCTGAAATTTAGTTTCCTTCAATTAATAATTATTCCTGTAAAAGCCATAGAAGGATTGGAAAAAGATTAGCAGTATAAATTTTTGGAAACAAATAGATTCATCCTGGAGAGGGTTAAACCAGGTTGCTACTTGGAGGCAAGGCTTCTGGGGCTTCGTCTGACATACTTTGGACATGTTGTAAGGGGGACAGGTCCTTGGAGAGGGACGTCATGCTTGGAAGGGTGGAGGGACGGTGTGGGAGGGGAAGAACCTCTATGAGGTGGATTGATTCAGTTACTGGGGTAATTGGGATCGGTGCGTCAAAGGCAGTGTGATTGGCACAGAATGGAGCAGGGTTTAGGGCTGTTGTACATAGGGTCACTATGAGTCGCAAGCGATTCAACAGCACATAACAACAACAACAACAATGATTGATGAACAACCTCAAAGGAACCTGACCTTCTCTGTATTCAAGGAGTTGTTGTTAAGTGCCATCGAGTCAAACACGACTCAGAGATCCTATGAACAAAAACCTGAACCATGTTTTATAAGTATTGTCATCTCTCTAGTTCGTAGAGTTTCCAGAGGCATGTTGTTTAGGAAGTGGAACCTCCTCCTTCCAACCCTTTCTGAATCTGGGAGCTCCACCAAAAATTGTCCACCATGGTAACCATTATTGTATTTGACACACCAGTGGTACAATGTTCAGCATCACAGCAACCCCAAGTTACCTCAGTACAGCAAACTGACACTCCAGTTCTGGACCACTTAGAAGAATGTTATTTCCAAACACAATTAACACCTAACAGACTTAAATAATCAAGTTCCTCCACAAGGTCCTGTTGACTCTAACCAAGAGATTTCCCCCTACAGCTCATTATTAACTAAATTTAACAAATCCAATCAGCTCACACAAAATTGAGAACAAAATGAAAAAAGCCCATGCCCAACCCCCAACCCACACAAAACATCCCACATTCTAGAATCCAACTGTTAAATGACTTCATGTCTTAGAGTTTGTCAAGTTGTTATAACGCTGCTTTGGTGGTTCAAATTAGATTGTCTTTCACTTGCCTTGGAATTCTTCTGTTGTACAGATCACATAAATATCTAATACTCTTTCAATCTTTTTCACTCCTAAGTATACCATGGCTAAGTACCCAACATTATAAATCCACGAGTCAGAATCTTCTGATTACTGTTTTGATTTTGTTGTCCATTATACTATTCTTGCCCACTTTGTTTTTTGTCCTTTTTTCTTTGCTGATTAAGCAGTGCTACTTGACCTCTACCACCATGGGTTCCTGTCAACCTCACTGTATCCCACACAATGGGATACTATTTGACAATTTAAAAAATTAAATACAGATCCATGTTATGACATGGGAAAACTTGGAAATAATTATGTAATGTGAAAAAAACTAAAGGGACAGCAGAAACCCCATTTTTTTATAAACCCCCATTAATGCTAGAGGCAGAAGCGGGCCATAAAAATTCTTAGCTTAAGGCAAACACGAGTGCCCCGGGTAAAGCTTTGTATTTCCTTGAAAAGTAAGGAATTAACTAGTGTCTATGTGACACAAAAGGAGTAAAGGCGGGCAAAGTAGCCAGTCCGTCAAAAGCTGACCAAATGACTGATTCCTCAACCCACCAATTTCTCTGCCCTAACAGGTGCACTCAAAAAAGGGCTATAAAAGCAAGTGGGAGGGGGAACTCGAGGCTTTTTCCCCTCACCACCTTCCTGGGAGGGGGAAAGTCTCCATATGTGGAAATTAATAAACGCTCTTGAAATTTTCAGACGTATGATTGAATTTCCTTTGAGGAGCATTCCGTGGGCAGAACAAAACCCAATTATAAAAGTAAGACCATATACTCTATGATTCCATTGATGTTAGCTGCCACCAAGTTGAGTACAGCCCTCAGCGACCCTAGGAACAACAAATCTGAACCCTGTCCTATTCTGTGCCATCCTTATACTTCTTGCAACACTAGAGATCACTGAAGCAGTCACTGTGCCAGTCCATCTGTTTAAGGTCTTCCTTTCTCTCACCAAAGCTCCACCCCTTCAAGCACCCTTTCCAAGACACATGCCTGAAATATGTGAGATGAAGCTTTATCATTCTTAACTTCAAGGAACATTCTGGCTACATCCTTTCCAAGATATATTTGCTTGCTCTTTTGACAGTCTTTGGGATATCCACTATGCCACCAGAGCTCCCTAGTAGGTGATTTGGTTAAATTAGGGCAATTCTTACCATAAAATCAGCAGCACATAAAATGAATATTGCAGCAGTCATCAGGGATGTTGGCATTCCCATCTGGAATTTGCTGTTTTATTTTGTAAGAAAAGATGTGTCCTCTGGAAATTCCAAGTGTGATTCTATGAGTCTAACCCAATTTTAAATCTGCTTTAAGACTTTGAATACTTTGTTATACAATATATATGAACACTGGTATAACTTTCATCATTTCTATAAAGGTAAAGAAAGACATGCTCACCTGGTTGTGCCAGGAAGTCTGGAGGACAACTACTCGGCCAACTGACTTGAAGAGGCCCGCAATTGTTCCCTTTCCAAAAAAAGGTGAGCCATCAGAGTGTGGAAATTATCGTACAATATCACTCATATTACATACAAGCAAAATACTGCTGAAGATTATAAAAAAAATGACTGCAACAGTACATTAATGGGAACTACCAGAAATACAAGGTGGTTTGAGAGGAGGTCGTGGCCCAAGAGACATTATCACCAATGTCAGATGGATCTTGCCATAAAGCAAAGAGTACCAGAGGGATATCTATTTGTGTTTCACTGACTATGCAATGGCATTTAAGTGTGTGGATCCCAATAAATCATGTTTAACCTTGAAGGAAATGAGAAACCCAGCATAACTGATTATGCTTATGTGAAACCAATAATTGGACCAGGAATTAATCCTCAAAACAGAGCAAGAAAACAATAGATGATTCAAAATCAGTAAAGGAGTGTGTCAAGGATGCATCCTGTCTCCATACCTTTTCAATCTATATGCAGAACAGATCACTTTGGAGGCTGGACTTTATGAAAAGAAATATGCCATCAGAATTGGAGAAAGACTCATCAACAACTTAGGTTATGCATATGACACAACCTTGCTTGCTGAAACTGAAGAAGACGTGAAGTACTTGTTGCAGAAGGTCAAGAATTGTAGTCCTCTATATAAGTTGAAGCTCAACATCAAGAAGACAAAGATTCTCACCACTGGGCCAATTGACAACACCATGATGGATGGAAAAGAGACTGAGATTGTTAACAGTTACAGCTTGCTTGGCACCAGCAGTCAGTACTGAATTAGGTAAATCTGTTCTATCAGGGATCTTTCCAGAGTACTGAGAAGCAATGATATTGGTCTACAGACTAAGGTGCTACTGCTTCAGACCATGGTATTCACAATGCATCAGAGACCTGGACAATGGTGAAGGAGGATAGAAGAAAAATTGATACCTTTGAGTTGTGATATTGGAGAAGAGTCTTGAACATACCAAGGACAGCCAAGAAAATAAATCATTCTGTCTTGGAAAGGGTGAAACCAAGTTTCTCTTTGGAGGTTAGGATTTTGAAGCTTTGTCTCACATAATTTTGACATGTAGCCAGGAGGTACTGATCCTTGGAGAAGGATATCATACTCAGAATGGTTGATGGGCAGCACAAAGAGAAAGACCCCAGATGAGATGGATGTACACAGTAACTAGTACATGTGGGTAGGAGTGTCAGTGAAGGTGAGACTGTCTAAAGACAGGGCAGGCTTCAGAGCTTCAGATACAGTATCACTTTGAGTCGCAGGAGACTTGACAGCACATAACAACAACATATAAAGATTAAAGTCACAATAGGTCAAGAAGACATAACCCTGGTCAACATCTACACACCGAATCATATACCTGCAAAATATATAAAACAATAGTTAACAGACTTGAAGAAAGAAATAGAGAACACCACAATAGTGGTGGTGGTTGTTATATGTCACAGAGTCACTTAAGACTCATGCAGCCCCATGTCCAATAGCTCTGAGCCCTGCTCTATGCTGAGCTAGTCTTATTGTCTCTGACTCACCTACACTTTATCATAGTTACTGCATCATTTCATCTTATCCAAGATTCTCCTCTTCTGCACTGTCTCTGCACCCTTCCAAGCATGATGACTTTCTCGAAGAACTGGTCCCTCCTGGCTACATGTACAAAATATGTGAGACAGGGCTTCAAAATCCTTGTCACCAAGGAGCAGTTGGTTTCACACTCTCCAGGGAGACTTGTTTATTCTCTTGGAGGTGAATAGCTTGTGCAATATTCTTCTCCAGCACCATAACACAAAGACATCAGTTCTTCTGACATCATTCGTCATATTTAGTTAAGTTCTCTGATGCACACCAAGTAATTGTAAAGAAAATGGCCTGAATTAGGCACACCTTAGTCTCTAGACTGATATAATTTCTGATTAGCTGTTTGGAGAGGATCCTGACAGCAGGTTTATCCAGTGGAATTAATCTTTTGACTTTCTGACTGCTGGTGCCAAGAGTACTGATTGTGGAACTCAGTAAGCTGAAATTGTTAATAACCCCAATCTCTTCTTCATCTATCATGGTGCTGCCAATTGGCCCAGTGATGAGAATCTTTGTCTTCAAATATCTACAAGCTTCAATCCATGTTGTAGACTACAGTCCTAGAGTCTCTCCAGCAAAAGCTTCAGGTTCTTCTCAATTTCAGATAGCAGGTTGCATCATCTGCATAAAGCAGTTTGTTGATGAGTATTCCTTCAGTCCTGATGCCACATTCCTCTTCATAAAGTCCAGCCTCCCAAATGATCTGTTCTGCATATAGATTGAAAAGGTATGGAGATAGGCTGCATCCTTGTTACCCTCCTTTTCTGATTTTGAACCATGCATCTGTTCTCACTGCTGCTTCCTGTGCCAAGTATAGATTTCACATGAGCATAATCAAGTATTCTGTAATTCTCATTCTTCTCAAGATTAACCACAATTTATCCACACAGTCAAATGCTTTAGTGCAGTCAATGAAACACAGATAGACATTCTTCTAGCACTCTGCTTTCACCCAAGTTCCATATGACATTGGCTGTGATATTCCTAGCTCCATGGCCACTTCTAAGCTTAATTTGTATTTCTGTCAGTTCACTGTCAACATGCTATTCCAGTTATTTTTGGATAATTTTCATCAAGAGTTTGCTTGAAAGTGATAATAGTTCTTTTGTTTGATAAATTTTCACACTCTCTTAGATGACCTTTTGTTGGAATTGGGATAAATATGGATATCTTTCAGTCTATTCGCCAGGTACTTGTCCTCCAGATTTCTAGGTACCACCTGTTGAGCATGCTTAGGGAAGTATCCATTTGCTAAAATAGGTAAATTTGTATTCCATCAATTCCCTGGGCCTCTGATTTTGTCAGTTTCTCTGAGCAACTTGAACTTCCTCCTTTATCACTACCGCCTCTTGATCATATGCTGTTTCATGAAAATCTTCTGTGCCAGCTACTTCGTTCTGGTATAGTAACTCTGCGTACTCCTTCCATCTTCTTTCATTGTTTCCTGGGTATTCAATAATGGTAGGAGACATTAACATGCACAACTCTCAACAAAGGATAGGTCAATTCAAAATAACCTTAACAAAGATGTAAAAGATCTAGACTATAAAATCAGCCAACTTAAGCTTGTGGATGTTTTCAGGATAATGAATCCATCCAAAAACCAATTTCCTTTTTTTATCAAGTGCACATGGTACATACTCCAGAATTGATCACATTAGGACACAAAGCAATACTCAGTATATTAAAAAGGCATTGAAATAATGCAAAATATCTTCTCAGACCACAATAAATCTAGAAAGTAATGGCCAGAGAGTAAAGTTTATAAAACCACCCTTATGTAAGCTAAATAAAACTATTGAAATATGATTGAGTTTTAGAGGAAATTAAAAAAATATATAAAATAGTTTATGGAAACACATGATAATAAAAATAGAGCATACCAAAACTTCCGGGATACAGCTGAGGCAGTCCTTGAGGTATAGGCAGTTCATAACAATAGGCAAACACATGAAAAAGGAAGGGGGAAGAAATAAAAATTAATGTCCTAACTCAACACACACATCAAAGAAGAAAAAGAAAAATCTGACCCCACAGCCACTAGAAGAAAGCAAATGATAAGGAGAAGAGCTGGAATCAATGTTATAGAAAATAGGAAAACAATTGAAACTATCAACAAGACCAGAAGCTGGTTCTTCAAAAGTGTTAATAAAAAAGACAAACCATTATCAAACTTAACAAAAGAAAAGAAAGAGATGATGCAAGTCACTTGAGTAAAAAACAGTAGAGGTGACATCACAAAAGATACAGATGAAATGAAATGGATGATAGTGGATTTTATAAAAAACTATATTCTATGTCTAAAGAAAATGAGACATTGAGGTGCAAAGGCATGAGTGTTTCTCTGAAAGAACCAGTGGTAATGAGAATAGCACAGCCTCTCACTGCCCCAGAGCAGAAAACAGATAAAGAGTCCCTAACTCAGTTCCATAATGCATGTAGAGGCCCACCAACAGGCAAGAGGTTCTTTTGTGTTGACCCATAATCTCAAAGTTGTGGTACTAAGAATGGAGTTTATTAGGGAAGTAAGTAGGAGAATTGGGGAGGCAAAGAATATCATCCAATGCAAATTCAAGTTTTAGCCAAGAAGTCTCAAGGCACAATTTCTCTGTAAGTCCAGGCTCCAGTTTTAGCTTTGTTTTCAAATCCAAATTATCCTGAAAGCTTTGCCCCAGAGTAGTTATAAGTTATTTGTCCTTTAAACATCCTGCAAGAACAGCCAAAACTTTAACTTTGTCCAGCATAAATGCAAGAAATGTCAGATAACAGTTTCTCCAGAGCAATGCCATAGTCTCTCCATTATCAGGTTCTCACTCTCACCAGGGTCTTGCCCCCACAAATATTGCTCATTTCAAGTTTTGATGGAAGTCTCTTTTTGCCCCAATTCTTACTGCCCAGTGTGGGAAGAATTCTTCCTCTTATTCTAGTTCCACAATTGATTCTGATTTGCAAAACCAAGTTGATTTACAAGACTGTATGTCTGAAGTTAACTGAAGACCAGAGACTACCTGATTTAAAAACAATGCACACACACACACACACACACACACACATACACACACAACCCACACAAAAAACCAAATCAAAACCCCAACAACCCAACTTTGAAAACCCAGAAGAAATGGGCAAATTCCTTGAAACCCACACTCTACTCACACTGGCACAGACAGATGTAGAATACTTGAACAGACCCATCATAATAGAAGACATTAAGCGAGTCATAAAAGGACATAAAATGTCCTGGATGAGAAATACCTTCATGGCTGAATTCTACCAAACATTCAGAGATCTACTACCAATCCTGCTTAAATTATTTCAAAAAAATAGAAAAGAAGGAACACTCCCAAGAGTCATTCTATGAAGCAAGCACAACCATAATATTCAAACCAGGCAAAGATATTACCAAAAAGAAAACTAAAGACTAATATAGCTCTCATGAATGTAAATACAAAAATCCTTGACAAAATTCTGGTCGATAGAATCTAATGGCATATCAAAAACATTATTCATTATGAACAAATGGGATTCATAATAGGTATGCAAGGATGGTTCAACATGAAAAAAGCAATCACCATAATTCATCACATTAACTAAGTAAATAACATGAACCACATGATCATGTCATTTAACACAAGAAAGGCCTTTGTCATATCCAGCACTCTTCCTACTTAAAACACTCAGAAAAATAGTAAGAGAAGAGAATTTCCTCAGCAGAGTGAAAAGTATATACACAAACCCAAAAGCTAATATCATTCTCAAAGGAAAAAGGGTAAACCCATTATTCTTGCAAATAGAGACCAGGAAAGAATACCCACATTCACTACTCCTCTTCAACATTGTGTTGAAATTATTTGCTAAGGCAAGATACCAGAAAAGGAATTAAGATGCATCCAAATTGACAAAGAGGTATTAAAACTATCATTATACGCAGATGATATGATCATGTGTACACAGAAAACTTCAAGGACTCAAAAACTCTTAGACAAAGAGGACCAATTTTGTAAAGTGTCAGGATACAAGATCAATATAAAAAATAATCAGTGGGATTCTTCTACAGTAACAAAGAAGACACAAAAAAGGACTAAGAAAGCAGTACCATTTACCACAGTTAACCACAAATTGAAATACTTGGGAATAAATCAAACTAAAGACACCAAATATCTTAATAAAGAGAACTACAAAACACTACAGCAAGAAACAATAAGAAACCTGAATAAATGGTAAAGTGTTTTCGGTTCATGAGTAGGAAGACTCAGTATAGTGAAAATGACAGTCTTACCCAAAGTAATCTACATATTTATTACAATCCAAATACAAAACCCACATTATTTTTTCAAAGAGATAGAAAAGGCAATTGGCAAGGTATTTGGAAAGGAAAGAAACCTTGAATAATCACAGCACCTTGGGACTGCTATACCATTGCAATCAGAGCTTAGAGCCCTTCCCAAATTTGTTGAACAAGTGGCACTGGGGCGGGTGTGTGTGTGTGTGTGTGTGTATGTGTCATAAGTCACAGAACTAAAAACTTTGTAATACTAGCCTAAAGCCACAAGGCTCGAAGCTGAGATGCCTGTGAACATATTTTAGAAGTCTTTCTGCCTGTACTCTGTTCCTAACCTGTATTATAACCTCTGATTTCCCCAATATGGTTCTGTGTGGTCTGTGAGCTATTGTATCTGATTTTAGAATCAGCAAAACAGTAAGACTGGTATTGAGATGAGTAGAATGAAGTATGGCAACATGGGGGACTTGTCTGACCTCATGGGAATTGGTTTTATGTTATTGATGCTGTTGTCAAGGACAATTCCCCTTTCTGAAGTCAGTAAGGGTCCACACTTGTGCCATAGCTGTCCGCACATGGCCCTTTATCTTTTTCTAGCGACCAAACTTAGGAGGCCTAGCCTATGATATAAAAAGCTGGTAAATACTGTCAGAAATGCACAATCAGGAGCGATAATATCAATGAATGGGACCTCCTAAAATTATGTCCCTGTGTACATCGAAAGTTTTCACCAATATGATGAAAATAAAGCTTACAGATGGGGGGGAAAATCAAACCAAACAAACATTTGGCAATGACATCTCAGACCAAGGTCTCATAAAAAAAAATCACAATATACTACAGTGTCTCCTGTATTAAATATATAAAAAAGACCTATAATCCAACTGCAAATTTGGCCAAATAATTTTCACAGAGGAAGACAATCCAATGACAAATAGACACTTTAAGAAATGTTCAAAATGACTGGAAATAAGAGAGCTGCAAATCAAAACCACATTGAGATACAAACTCACCCCAATAGCAATGGCAAAGTTTAATAAGACAACATCAATACTTGGAGAGGATATAGAACTCTCATACAACGTTGGTGGAATTGTAAAATGGTACAACCACTCTGGAAGGCAGTTTTCTACTTCCTCAAAAAGATGACTATGGGAATTTCATATGATCCAACTATTCCACTTGTAAGAATATACCCTGAGGAAAGCATAACTGAGACACAAATGGAGATTTGTACTACAATGACCATATCAGCATTATTCACAATAGCAAGAAAGGGTATCAACAAACAAATGGAGTGATAAATTGCTGTACATCCACATGATGGAATACTATGCAGTACTCAGGAGCAATTATTTAGAAAGATACTATCTAACTTGGGAGAGGCTAGAGTGCTGTATGTTGAGAGTAATAAGAACAAGTACTGCATAAGATCATTATGTTAAAAATCGAAGCAGTATGAGTAAGATGTGGGCGTAGGTGAACATTTATGTGTCCAAACTTGGAAGAAGAGGGAGAAAGGGGGTTGAGGGTGGGGAAGAGAAAAATCATGAGGTCACAGAGTTTTGTGGGCAAAACTTGTTGGGGTGGGGGGTTAAAGAATGATCCAGTGGGGATCTGAAAAGGTGAGGTAATGGGTACAGATCAATGATGAACAATTTTATCCAACGCAATGTATAGGAATGACCATATAGAGGAATATGTGAAACACAGTGTATATAAATGAAACAGAACAAATACAAATTTTGTATATGAACTAATATAGAAGAATTCTTTTTGTCCTTTCATGAATTACTGAAATAGTTGATTACCTCATTTCTCTAAAAAATATTGACTGACTTATATATCTCTGCATAATCCATCCAAAACTTTTAAAAAAATTTACAGAGAGATGGGTGGAGTTCCCCAATTAAAAAAGGTTAGAAGGAGGAGTGGCATCCACTTCCATAATAGCTTGCTTCTGGAAACCCTATAAACCTGGAGAGAGGATGAAAGGCACCCAAGCATCGAGGACTCTCCTTCATAGGGTCGCTATGAGTTGCCTGCGACTCGACAGCACTTAACAACAACAATTGTTTTGTATACACAATTTATATACGCTATTTTAATTTTTCCTTCATTCACCTTGTATCCCATACAATCATTCTCATACATTGTGTTTTGTAAACTTAAGCCCCACTGAACTATGCTCACCATTACCCCATCTTTTCAGGTCCCTGCTAGATCCTTCCAATTTCCTTTATCCTCCAACCTCCACCCATTAAATTGTACCACCCTATGATTTCTCCTCTGCCCATCTCACTTCTCTGCTTCTACTCCTTCCCTTCTTGGTTTCCAATACACATTTACTAGTTATTCTTCAATTTTACAATAATGGTCTTAGAGAGTATTTGTTCTTCTGAAATTGAATTAGTTCACTCAGCATAACATTCTCCAGTTTTTGCCAAGTTATGTAGTAGTTTTTGAAATCACTGTTCCTGAGTGCTACATAGAGTTCCATCGTATGTATGTACCATAATTTCTGAATACATTTGACTGTGGTTCGATATTTGGAATGTGTCCATGTTTTTGAAATTGTGAGGAATCTGTTACAAACATTGTATAAATGTTCATTTGTGTCTCAGTTCTAATTTATTCCAGCAGTGGATTAGCTGAGTAATATGGAGCTCTATGTTCATCTTTTTTGAGGAAATGCTAAACTGCCTTCCAGAGTGGTTGTACCATTTTATAGTCCTACCAACAATGCATTCCAGTACCTGTCTCCTCACATCTTCTCCAACATTTCTTGCTTGCTGGTCTGTTCAACTTTGCCAGTGCATTGAGATGAAATTTAATCTCATGGTAGTTTTGATGATCTCTTATTGCCAATGATTTTGAGCATTTGTTCATGTGTATGTTGGCCATCTGAATATCTTCCTCTGTGAAAAGTCTTTCCATGCCTTTTTCTAATTTTATAATAGGGTTATCAGTATTTTTTTGTGAAGACCCTACAGTATTCTGTAAACTTTTGTTATGAGACCCTTGTCTGAAATGATATTGCCAACTGCATTTTTCTAGTTAGTAGGTATTCTTTTCACCCTGTTGAGAAAAAATTTTGATGAGCCTAGGGATTTACTCTTTGTTGTTGTTGGTTGACGGCCATCAAGTTGAGCACAACTCATAGCAGAAGCATTCATTTATGCTATCCTCTCCTGACTGTATATTTCTGACTGTATTTTTCAGCCAATTTATACCACAGACTACGCCATCCAAGCTTGGTCCCACTTTGTCCTTAAGCTCTTTATGGTTTGGGGCTTTACCTATAGGACTCTGATCCACCTTGAATTAATTTTTGTGTATGGTGTGAGATGTGGATCCTATCTCAGCTTTCAGCAGGTAGCAATCCAGTTTTACCATAACCATTTTTTGCAGATGTGATTGTATCTGTTGGCCATTTAAATAGATGGGTCCATTTCTGGGTTCTTAATTCTTTTCCATTGGTCTATGTACCTGTCATTGTACCAATACCATGCTGTATAGTAGTTTTTAAGATCAAAGAGGGCGTGGAAAGAATCACTGGGGAAGCTCAATATGAGCTGTGAAAACTAAATCAGGTGGTGATTGTGGAGCAGACTACCAACAACTCATATGCAAATTCAAGCTGAAGTTGAGGAAAATGAATTCAGCTCCACAGGAACTAAAATTTGACCTTAAATCTATCTCACTCAAATTTCAAAACCATCTCAGGAATAGGTCTGAGATCTTGAACACCAGTGAGTAAAGACCAAATGAGCTGTGAGAAGCTGTCAAGAATATCATCCATGAAGAATGTAAAGTCATTACAGAGGCAAAGGAGGAAGAAAAGACAAAAATGGATGTAAGAAGAGACTCTGAATATTGGACGAGAGCACTGAGAAGTCAAAGCCAAAGGAAGAAATTAAGAAATTAAGGAGCTGAAAAGAAGATTTCAAAGGGCTGTGCAGGAAGACAAAACAAAGTATTATAATGAAAATTATGAAGTATTATAATGAAATGTGCAAAGAGTCAGAAAATCAAAAGGGCTGAACTCGCTCAGCATTTCTTAAGCAGAAGGAATTGAGAAACAAATTTAAGCCAGGAGTTGGAATACTTAAACATGCTTTGAGCAGAGTATTAAATGCTCTAAGAAGCATTGAGAAAAGATGGAAGAAGTACAGTCACATACCAGAAGGAATTGGCTGACACAGAAGAATTTCATGAAACAATGTATAAGCAAAAGCCTGTGGTGATTAAGGAATTGGGGGAAAAACAAAACAAAACAAAAAACCCAACCCAACAAAGCTACAGGAATTGACAACATCTCAGTTGGCATATTTCAATAAACAGACACTGCCCTGGATCAGCTCACTAAGTTGTGCCAAGAAATCTGGAGGACAACCACATGGCCAGCTGACTGGAAAAGATCTATATTTGTTCCCATTCCAAAGAAAGGTGACATGACAGAGTGTGGAAATTATCAAACAATATCATTAATCTCACACACAAGTAAGATTCTGCTGAAAATTATCCAAAAATGACTGGAGCAGTACATCAACAGAGAACTGCCAGAAGTACAGGCTGGGTTTAGAAGGGGTCGTGGTACTAGGGATATTATAGCTAATGATAGATGGATCTTGGCTGAAAGGAGAGAATACCAGTGGAATATCTATCTGTATTTCATTGACTATGCAAAGGCATTTGACCGTGTGGGTCACAACAATCTGGTGGCTAACTCTGAGAAGAGTGGAAAACACAGAACATTTTGTTTGTGCTTATGTGAAACATATACTTGGACCAGTAGGCAGTTATAAGAATGAAGCAAGGAGACACTGAATGGATCAAAATTTGGAAGGGTGTACACCAGAGATGTATTTTGTCTCCATACCTTTCCAATCTGTATGCAGAACAGATTATCCAAGAGGCAGGGCTCTATGAGGAGGAATGTGGTACCAGGATTGGAGGAAGATTCATCAACAACCTGTATTATGCAGATGACACAACCCTGCTTGCTGAAACTGAGGAGGCCCTAAAGCACTTGCTGTAGAAGGTCAAGGACTTCAATATGGATTGAAGCTCAACATCAAGAAAACAGATTCTCACCACTGGACCAATTGGTAGTATTATGATAGATGGTGAAGAGATTAAGATTGTTAACAGCTTTAGTTTTCTTGCTCCACAATCAATACTCTTGGTACCAGCAGCCAGGAAATCAATAGATTAATTGCACTGGAAAAGTCAGATGTCAAGGACCTCTCCAGAGTACTGAAGAGTGATGACGTCAGTCTGGAGACCAAGGTGTGTCTGATCTAGGCCATAGTCTTCGCAATTGCTTGTTAAGCTTCAGGGTGCTGCACAGTGATTAGAGATGATAGAAAGAGAATTCTTTGAGCTGTGGTGCTGGAGAAGAGTGTTGAATATAGCATGAACTTCCAGGAGAACAAACAGGTTTATCCAAAAACGTTGAAACCAGGCTACTGTTCAGAGGCAAGTATTCTGGGACTTCGTGTGATATACTTCGGGCATGTTGCAAGGGCATATTGGTCCTTAGACAGGGAAATCACACTTGGAAGGGAGGAGGGACAGAGAAAGAGAGGGAGATCATTGATAAGATGGATTGATACAGTGATAGGGTAAAGAGGGTAGGTGTGTCAAAGACAGTAAAATTGGCACAGGACAGAGCAGTTTTGGGGGCTGTAGTACATAGGGTCATTATAGGTCACAAATGACTCAACAGTGTATTACAATAACATTATTTCTATGTCAGTAGTAGAATTGATGGTAATGTGATAATGTAGAAAACCATGACAGTAAAATAGAAATTCACTTGAAAGATACATTCTTCCCCGATTTTTTTTTAATTCATTGCTGCAGTTTCTTCCCTCATCCTACCTTTGTCCTCTCCCAGTCCCATTTTCAATTCTTCTCTTGTTCCAGATTGTTGTCATATGTATAAAACTTAATCATATATTTCTTTCATACTGTTCTTCCTCTCATGTGTTTCTGTGTTCCCTGATTTTGTAGTATTAAATCTTGAAAATGTGAACAGAATGACTGTTAAGAATTAACACTGAGTTCCCCAGCGGTCCCGTGGATCTGTCTCTTGCTTCAACAGTGTTTGGACGGAACACACCCGGTGACTTCCCCCCTTCCAACCTCCGACTACCCTCCAACGTCACCTCCAGGCGTAACCTCGGGATCATCTCAACCATCTCCTATTTTCGGGACCAGCTAACACCGTTTTGGTTTTTTTTGTTAGCTCCAAAACCTCCACCAACTATGAGCTCTCAGATCCGTCAAAATTATTCCGCCGAAGCAGAAGCTGGCGTCAACCGTCTGGTCAACCTGCACCTGCAGGCCTCTTACACCTACCTCTCTCTGGGTTTTTATTTTGACAGAGGTGATGTGGTCTTGGAAGCCGTGGGGCACTTCTTCCGCGAGTTGGAGAGTGAGAAGCACGAGGGTGCCGAGCGGCTCTTGAAGCTACAAAACCAGCGCGGCGGGCGAGTCCTCTTCCAAGATATCCAGAAGCCATCCCAGGATGAGTGGGGTGAAATCCTGGACGCTATGCAAGCAGCTCTGGCCTTGGAGAAGAACCTAAGCCAGGCCCTTCTGGATCTGCACGCCGTGGGTTCCGCCCACACTGACCCCCATCTCTGTGACTTTCTTGAGAACCACTTCCTGGACGAGGAAGTGAAACTGCTGAAGAAGATGGGTGACCATCTGACCAACATTAGGAGACTCGGCGGCCCCCAGGCTGGGCTGGGCGAGTATCTCTTTGAACGTCTCACCCTCAAGCACGACTAGGGAGGGGTCTGCGGGGACTTGCAGGGGGAAACCTCTGTGTCCTCCTGCCAACAGCAGCAAGCTTCTCTATCCCACCCTGATGTAGAATCTTATCCACCCAGAAGCCCTTCACCCAAGCCTTGGACCAAATGAAACAATAAAGCTCTTTGCAACAGCTGAAAAAAAAAAAAAAAGAATTAACATTGAAGATGCTTGTTTAGAGGGGGCAATGTCATTCTGCCAGCTATCTTTAACACATGACCTATTTTGTTTAACCTGGATCATGTTTTACAACACTGCTTGATTGTCATTATTTAAAATTTATTATCTTTCATGGTCAAAAAAATCTGGACTCCCTAAAATGTTCTTTTCTGTTGAGTTAGAAATGACTCATGGCTGACTTTCCAGTGGGTTTTAAGAGGCAGTGCATACTAGGAGGTTTTTCCATCATTTTCTAACAAAGTAGCTGATAGATTTGAATCGTATGCCTTCAGGTTGGCAGTAAAGCTCCTCTCTACTTGGCCACCACAGCTCCTGATAATTCTAAGCCTATTATTCTGGTTGTTGTTCTTGTTGAGTACCAATGAGTCAGAACAACTCACCCTCTAGTGGGTTTTCAGATGCAGTAAATCACACGAGAGGGGATAGAACATCTTCTGTGGAGCAGCTGATGAAATTGAACCAAGTGCTCTGGTTTGGCAGCTTAATTCCTTACCACTAAGCCATCAGAGTTCCCTAATGATTTCATTATAAATCAATACCTTACATACATTTTTATAATACTTTGAGTTATTTTTAACAGAAATTTTTTCAAATATTTTGAGACTCAGTGTATATAGGTTGTCTGCACTACCCTGCGAGCACTATACTATCACTTAATATCTTTTAACTTCCAGCTTCAAGTTAGACTTCCCGGGGATCAACTGCAAATTATTTCACCGTCAGCTTTTTCAAGAACCAATTTTAATAGGTCAACCAATTTGCTCAAAAGAATTCAGATAACGAGCAGTATCTGTACCAAATCATTGACTTAAATTTAGTGTTTCTTTCTTGACATTTTGTACCATGTCAATGAATTTATCTTGTGTCATATTGTGTTATGACAGTTTATGGTGAGACAAAGAATAACAGAATGAGACATGATGTAAGTGATGCACTGACATGTATAATTTAAAGACTAAACTCCTGTTGGAAGAAGACACCTGCAATTAATTCAGTTCTCAATACTTAAAAGGAAACTAATGGAAAAAATAAGAAATGTCCATGATCTGATTGCTTAAATAATCTATCAATTTACAGGTAGATTAGTGCATGTGAGTACATTATCACCCTAAGGATGCAAGAGTTCAACCATGGATAATTTAGTCATTCATTGGTTGGTTTGTTTTGTTTTGTTTTTTCCTATTTGGTTTTATTATTTAAACATACTTTAAGTAGAAAACATTTCAAATTAGCACTTTAATTCTTTTATTTTATTAACAAGGTCATAAAAAACACTTGAACCTCCAATAATCGTGCAACAAGTAATGGATTGTTGTTGTTCTTGCTATGTACCGTCGAGTCTCTTGCGACTCGTAGTGAACCTTTGTACAACAGCCCTAAACTCTGCTCTGTCCTGTGCCAATTAATGCATATTTTTCAAAAAAATGTGACCTGAGGGAGGGGAATGGAGGGTGAGGGGGTAAAATGTGCAACAACGAATGACTGAAAATCTAACTTCTCTGTAAAGGTTCATTAAAATAAGAAATTTTTATTTCAAGTAAACCCCACATTTCTGTGGATATATTTTGTTAAAGCTACATTTTGCTTTAATCTCTAATGGTCTATCTTTTTAAAAGATAATTTTTTTCAAATAAAAGTAATACTTATCAATAAACAGAGAAGACTAAACACAAGGATTTTAGATATAGCCTAGTGGGTTATGTGTTGCACTGCTAACTAAAAAATCAGTGCGTAATACAATTCACCAGCTACTTTGAGAGAGACAGACATGTAATATTAACTCATAAATAATCAGAGCCTCAGAACATGATGGAGAGTCTCTATGAGTCAGAATTGAGTCAAGAGCAGTAGAGTTAATATCATTATTACTGTTGTTTTAGAGTGTTTCTCTTTGATGCTATTCTCACATTCACACACATCTTTACTTATAGCCCCAAAGTCTTCAACATGGAGTGTGTGTGTGTATGTGTGTGTGTGTGTGTGTGTGTTGTGTACCATAGAGTTAGAACTGACTCATAGTTGACTCACTGGAGAGTTATCAGAGACATTATCAAAAACACAAAAATATTCATAATTGGGCAATTAAAAGATATGATAAATGATTAAAAGATTGAAGTCCTTAAAGATTTAATTTTCCTTGAGTCCACAATCAAGGCTTAAGAAAGTAATAGTCAAGAAACCAAATAATTTCTTATATTGGGAACGCCCATTTCCAAGCACATCTATAGTGTTAAAGAGCTAGGATGTCACTTTGAGACTAAGGTATACCTGGCCCAAGTTATGATATTTTAAATTACTGCATACACATGTGAAAGCTGGACTATGAACAAGGAAAACTGAAGAAGAATTGATGCCTTTGAGCTGTGGTGTTGATGAAGAATATTAAATAAACTATGAACTGCCAAAAGAACAAACAAATCTGTCTTTGAAGAACTGTAAGATGCTCCTTGAATGTGAGGGTGCTATGACTTCATCTTATATATACTTTAGACATGTTATCAGAAAGAACTAATACTTGGAAAAAGACATCATGCTTAGTAAACTAGAGAATCAATGAAAAAGAGAAAGTCTTTTATGTGATGGATTGATAAAGTGACTCCAACAATGGTGTCTAATTCAGAATCAATTATGAGGAAGGCACTAACTGGTAAGTATTTTGTCTTATTGTAAATGGGTTCTCTATGATTCAGAATAAACTCAAAGATACCTCACATTAACTACAATATATGTCTATTACATTAGCATCTTCTTGTTGTTGTTATAGCTGTTGTTTGGTGCCATCAAATCAGCAATGCTATGAAAAACATACCTGAACCTTGAATATCTGAACCTGCACTATTCACACATCTTTGTCATGCTCAAGCCCGTTGTGGTAACCAGTCTACCTGTGTTAGTCTATCTCATTGAATGTCTCCCTCTCTTTGTCAATCCTCTAACTTTTCCCCCCATGATATCTTTTTCCAAGGACTGGCTCTACTTGACAATATGCATAAAACATGTGAGAGAAAGTTTTACCATTCTTACCTCTAAGAAGCATCCTAGTTTTACTTCCTCCAAGATAGATTCATTTGTTTTTTGGCAGTCTTCGGTATGTATATTCAGTCTGGATACTGAATTGTATCTATATATACTTGATATGTATACTCTTTACCAACCCCACAATTCAAAGATATTAACTATTTCTCAATCTTCTGTATTTACTGTATGTCTTTCAGATGCATAGGAAGCTCAATGTCCAGAAGACAAAAATTCTCACCACTGGACCAATCAGTAGCATCAGGATGGATGGTGAAGAGATTGAAATTGTTCACAGCTTCAGTTTGCTAGGCTCCATGGTCAACACTCTTGGCACCAGCAACCAGGAAATCAAAAAACATATTGCGATGGGAAAGTCTGCTGTTAGGGACCTCTCTAAAGTACTCAAGAGCAACGGTGTGTCTCTGGAGACTAAGGTGTGTCTGATACAGGCCATGGTTTTTGCAATCACTTGTTATGCATCAGAGAGTTGGACAATGACTAGGGAGGATAGAAGGAGAATTGGTGCCTTTGAGCTGTGGTGCTGGAGAAGAGTACTGAATGTACCATGGACTGCCAAGAAAACAAATAGATTCATCGTAGAGAGGGTTAAACCAGGCTGCTCCTTGGAGGCAAGGATTCTGGGGCTTCGCCTGACATACTTTGGACATGTTGTAAGGAGAGACAGGTCTTTGGAGAGGGACATCATGCTGGGCAGAGTGGAGGGACAGCGCAGGAGGGGAAGACCCTCTATGTGGTGGATTGATTCAGTGACTGGGGTAATCGGGATGGGTGTGTCAGAGGCAGTGAGATTGGCACAGGATAGAGCAGGGTTTAGGGTTGTTGTACATAGGGTCGCTATGAGTCGCAAGCGACTCGACAGCACATAACAACAACAAACAACATCATGATATTGTATACTGTTCCAGTTGTGAGGATTTTGGGGTGGTTTGGTTTTTTTTTTTTGATACTGAAGTATAACTCAGGCTGTCTTTGATCATTTGCAGTATGTGCTTTAAGTCTTTCTTTCTGTAAGCAAAATTGTGTCTTCTACATAATGTTAATGATTCTTCCTCAAATCTTAATGCCACGTTCTTTTTTATTGTCCAGTTTCTCAAGTTATTTGCTCTGGATACAGATTGAAGTATTACGGGGAAATGATACAACTTTTATACACACATTTCCCTACTTTAAACCATACAATATATTCTTGTTGTGTTCGAATAACTGTTTCTAGTCTATGTATAGATTTTACACACACAATTAAATGCTCTTATATTCTCACTCTTCTTGGTATTAACCATATTTTTTATAAGATCCATTTAGTTAAGCGCCTTTGCAAAATTAATAAAGCACAAGGAACAGTCATTTTCTGTTTTCATCCAAGATCCATCTGACATTAACAATGATGTTTCTCATTCCATGGCTTCTTCTACATTCAGCTTGAATATGTGGAAGTTTCCTGTCAATAAATTGTTCAAGCCATAGTTTAAATAATCTTCAGCAAGATTTTACCTGTATGTCACATTAATAATATTGTTTGATAATTTCCATATTCTTTTGGATTACCGCCTTGTTTAGGTGGGAATGAGAACAAATATGAATCTATTCCAGTCAGTTGGCCAGTCGTCTTTAATTTTTTGGGAGAGACTGGTAAGCAAGTACAGAGTTGTATTATTTTTTTTCCTGAAACACATTAAATGATAGTCTATGAATTCCTTGGGCCTTATTACTGTTGATGTCTTCAGTTAAAGTTGAACTTCTTTCAGTACTACCAGTTCTTGATCATATACTACTACTTTAGTAAAAGATTCTGTGTAGACTAATTTTTTTTGGCACAACTATTCTTTATATTCCTTCCATCTTCTTTTTATGTTGCCTACTTCTTTCCAGATTTTATCCATGCTAATGTATTATTTTTGTTGTGTGTTATAGAGTTGGAACCAACTCATAGCTGATCCTCCAGCAGGTTTTCAGAGGCAGTTAATAGCACAGGAGGAGAGTGCCCATTATTCTCCCACAGAGCAGCTGATGGCGCTGAACTGCGTGCCTTGGGGATTGCAGTGCAGCTTCTTGCCACTAGGCCACCAGAGGTTCACTAACATTCTGTTGTTGTTAATGACCATTAAGTCAAGCCCGATTCATATAAACAAAAGACCCAAAGGCTTTCCATAACTATCATAATTTCTCAAAGTTCATAGAATTTCCAGAGGCAAGTTATTTTGGAAGTAGATGCCACTTCTTCCAAACCACTAACATATGAGTACCTATTTTTTATACTGTATATAATAATTTTATGGGTTTCTTCTGCTGCTTATATGGCATTGTATAAGTTTACTTAGTGATAGTCCTCTGGCAAATGGCCAAACTAGATGGTCCAACATGGCTTTCCTCACATGTTTGGTGCTTTGACTGAGAAGGATTCATAAAAATGGATCCAATTAAAGACATTGCCTAGTAAATTAGTCTTCCCCATGTATCATTATTCATTACACTACTTATGTAGTATAATGCTCAGCTCATGAAAGCTGAGCTCCAAGAGTAAGTGCTTCAGATGGATATGTGGTTTTAAAATATGGTTATATTGCTTTTTTTTCATATATACTTATATATACTTCATGATTTTTTCTTTTTTTCCCCCTCAATTTTTTATTATTAATTTTAATGAAAATTTACAGAGACTTTGGATTTCTATTTATTCATTGTTGCACTTTTCTCCCTTCCCACCCTCCCCCATCTCACAGTTCACTCTTCTCTTTGAAAAGTAAAAGAAACATTCTCTCATTGTTTTACAAACCCTCCCCCCAGGTCCACTCCACTATGCAGCCTTCGTCTGGACTCCTATCATGACAGTAATACCTAATCAAAATATGGTTCTATTTCAAATGTATACGACTTTGAATAAAGCATTTAAATCTTAAAATCATGCTTTAAGCATTTTTCTATACAATAAAATTTCTTGGCAATTTATCTAATAGTGAAACAATAATATATATTATACAATATAATTTATTTAGAAGCTACAATTGTTTTACAAAATTAAATAATAGTTTTTTTGCATATTTATGACCGACCACATATTAACAGTTACAGTGTATACATTTAAGTGACTTCTGTACTATTCATTTAATATGAAGTCCTATAATAAAATTAGATAAGAATATGAAAAATACTAAGATTTGTCAAATTTGTTTTCCAGAAGTGTAACATTTATTCATGCTATCACCACTATGGTATGAGTGCTGTGTTTTTACATAAAGTTTTACATTTTTTTGGCAACCACTTTTTCCTTCTGGGAAATATTTCTATAAGTGCTGCTTTACTATTTTTGTTTTAGCAAGTTCTTGTTTAAAAATTACATAGTCCATTTATAAGAAAACCTGGTGATGGGGAAGAGTAGTTGACAAGCAAATGTAGAAGCACCTGTTTTTGATGTAAAAAGATACTTGTCTCTATATATTATTCATCAGCATTTTCAAGTCATCACACATTCATCACTAGTAAGACTAAAATTTCCTTGTGCTTGTTATTCATGAGTACTCTCAACTCTCAACTTATTGTAGTTGAGACAGAACCAACCATAGCAGATTTTTAGAAGCTATAAATTACAAGGAAAGAAGTTTTCCATCTTCCTCCCATGGAGTAGCTAGTGGACTTGAATCCTCTCCTTTGAGTTGACAGCACAATTCTTCACCCACGAGGTCATCAGAGTGTGTTCTTGTCTATTACTTCTTATCATACATTTGTTCTATTCACATATTAACACACTACATCCTATAGAGGGTTAAACCAGGCTACTCCTTGGAAGCAAGGATTCTGGGGCTTCATCTGACATACTTTGGACATGCT
>NW_006399793.1:11247236-11251450 GCF_000299155.1 Elephantulus edwardii | reverse complement strand
CCCTGCTCTGTTCTGATGACTGCCTCTTGGTCCAAGTATAGGTTTCACATTAGCATGATTAAATGTTCTGGGGTTTCCATTCTTCTCAGAGTCAGCCACAGTTTGTTATGATCCATGCAGTCAAACGCCTTTTCATAATCAATGAAACAAGATAATAAAAAATAAGGAGTTTATGTGAGTTTTAAAATTCTATGTCTCAAAAGAAAGATTCAAACTATTGTTTGAAGTCAGCATTGAAATTGGTTACTTTGTTGTCTTTTAAAACAGCAAAAAAATTAACTGTTCTTAAAATTTTAGAGATTATTTTAGCAGTATTACATTGTTAGTGTAGAAAATGAAACAGCATTCATTTCTGAAGCATACATATATAAATTATTACCAGTGTGAGTATAATTTCACATTACTGTTATATATCTACTTTCTCCAGAGAGAATGACAGTATATTAGACCTAGAAATATTTGTATTTCCTAATTTACAAAGCTGTTTGAATTATTAAATGAATATGATTTTCCTCTTTCTTTCATGTTCATTTCAGAACACTGTAACACAGGCTATAAAAGTAGTGAAAGATAAAATGGTTGATATATAGATAGATGTGATTACATAATAGATGTGTAGACAGAATATGAAGGACTGTGAAACCTTTTGTGGAAATTCACTGCACAATCAATTTCAGTAGCAATATCACAAATTGCCTTGGAATAATTCCAAGAAAAATGCGAGAATCTCAACACAGATATAGATTTTTTAAAAAAAAAATAAATGAAAAGAATCTCATCGTGATATTATGCCAAGATTTGTTCTCAATAAATTAAAAGTTGTTGATTTCCAAAATTCTGTAAAGTATATTGTTATTGATTTTGAAACCTATACTTTCTCACACAATACTTAGTCAGAGACAGTTTGTTTGATGTCTGCTAACTTACTTACTAATAATTTTCATATATCCTTCCTTTTCTGTCATTGCTTTGATATGCAAATATTGCTGTAAACCAACTTAACCACATACATTAACCTACCAGTGCTTTGGATTATAAAACTAGCTAACACATTAAAGACTGCATACACACACACACACACACACACACACACACACACACACACACACACACACTTCCCCTCTCCTAAACTTGGTGATTTTAAAAGAAATGCTTTCAATGAACTCATGTTACTCACTACAAAATATGATAATATGTTAAGCTTTAATTGTTTCTTGACCCAACCTAACAGACAACATAGCAGTTTCTGGACTAAAGTACAGTGCAATAGTACACAACTGTACATGCCCTTTCTTCCCAAACAGCCTTCTTGGTTGCTGATGGGTTTCGAATAATGGTATCCATGTGGCTTTGGAACAACAGCAGAATGTTAATTTATTCCCTGGTGTTACCTAGAGGCCCTGGTGTGGTCCAGGATTGGTGTCTCCCTAATTTAAATATTGGGTAGGGCCAGGCTGATCAGGTGGTTTAAAGCTAGCACAATAGGCTGTGAAGGGAAGCTCCACTCCCTGATCAGGGTAGATCAGGAGGATTCCAAGTGTAATTAGTCTCTGGGGAGTGTGTAAGTCACTCTGAACATCCCCTTCAGAACTCCGTAATGCCTTGCCAGCTGGAAGAAAAAGTGCCTTCTTGTATTGCCACAAAGGAAGCAGGAATTGAGGGGAGAAAAACTGGAGAAATTTTAAAAAAGAGGAAAGAGACAAGAACACAAATGAAGAGGTGGGTAATAATATTGTACATCTAAAAGACTGAAGAGTATGTCATAAACAAATGGGATTGCAATGGTCAGTAGACAATTATATCCTGTTACCTCATTTCAAATGCTGACTAATTACATAGAGAAAGAGGAAATTAGCACAGGAACCTCAGTCTGTGCCAAGTCCACATCAAAATGCTGTAAAAGGAAAACATGAAATCAATCTTCCGGGGCTTTAAAGAAAGGATAGGATGGTTCCTGAAGTTTAAACATCTGCACCAAGTTCTTCAAAGAATAATGAGACAGACACTATATGTTCAAACACTAGAAACTGGATTTGTGTTTTAAAAAATCCCCAAGCAGTAAAAATAACCCAAAACTCTCAATGTTTTTTAATTTAACAACCACTTTTACCCTTTTCCTTTATCCTGATGTTATTGCTTAAATCTTCAATTCCTTTTCCTATCTTCAGTATCCTTTTCAGACAATTTCATTATTTGCTGGCATATGGAAAAGAATATTCATGGGTAGAATTCTCTCCTGAGATGTTTCTGGAATACACTTGACTTGTTACAAGACTTAGCATTCTTGAGGTACCTCCTCAAGAGCTCTGGTGGCCTAGGGGGTAAGGAGTTGTGCTGCAAACCCAAATGCAGGTGATTCATATCTACCAGTTGCCCTGAGGGAGAAAGATGAGGAATCTTGCCCCATTCATTGCAGCCTCTGAAAACCTGCTGGAGTGTCAACTAGAGTCAATTCTGACTCAGTGGCAATGAGTTTGAGTTTGAGCATTTTTCCTTGTTCAAAGAGATGTGGGAAAAGAGTGAAAGCTGCCTTTCCCCCACCCCTCGCAACATAAAAATGAAAGGAATCAGCTCTTTATAATGACTTATGGCTCAAAGATGTATAACTCCTGGGGAAATAAAGAGATAAAAATTGGCTGCTGAAGTTGTTGTTGTTAGAGGCCACAGAATACTACTTAAGGAGACCCTATGGACAACAGACCTAAACCATGCCCTATCCTGTGCCATTCTCATCATCTCTGACACATTTAACCTCTTTTCTGCAGTCACTGTGTCAATTCATTTTGTTGAGGATCTTCCTCTCTTTTGCTGACCTCTCTAATTTTCTAAGTATGATATCCATTTTCAAGATACTTAAATAATGTAAAACTTAAAATAAACAAACAAAACAATTCATTCAGAATGTTGACCCTTTGGCAAAATACTCTAAAATATAGAAAAGCATGAAATAGAGAAGATGTACTATTAATACAAGTCAGTTCTTAGAAAATGATATCACATTGGGAAAGGTAAAGGGTCAGTGAAAGAAAGACCCTCCACACAGTGCATTGGCACAGTGACTTCAGCAATGGGCTCAAGCCTGACAGAAATCATGAAGATGGCACACTGTAAGGGAAGGCTTTGCTCTCTTCTTTGTAGGATTGTTATGAGTCATAGTTGACTCAACAGTACTCAGCGACAACTTGGGTAAGGCAAACTTGTAAGGAGATCTTAGAAAATGAGAGTGATCTCTCTGAATCTCAGCTTCTTGATCTTTAAAATACAAAAAAATGTCCAAAGTCACTGACATTGGGTTGACTCTAACTCTTGGTGACCCTCTTTTGGGTTTATGAAGCTGTGAATCTTCATAAGAGACTGCCTTCCTGCTCCTCCCAGGGAGTGGCTCGTGAGTTTGGTCTGCCGGTTAGCGGCACACCATATTATGTCCACATTCCACCAGATCGCATTTAAAGAGTAGTTATCAGAGCTTTTTTCCTCATTGAAATTGTTGGTGGAGGAAAAAAAGTGAAGGTGAAACACAGGTTTGACTTTGTCTGTTTTCCCAGTGACCAAAAGAAAAGGAAAGTTCTTTCAATAAAGTGATTTAAATGGCTCTTCTTTTTGGTAGTCACTTTTATATCTCTCGTTTGCTATTTTTAACAAAGGTAGCGTTTGGTGGCTGTGTACAGAGAAGATAATCTTTTAAATGTCATCCTCTTCCACGTGTGAGACTTTTACTGTCCTTACATTTTTTTTTTTCTGCCCAGTTTTGGCAGAGGTGACATTGTCATGGAGCTATTGCTATGAAAGTACTGAGGAATCAAGGGAGAAGAAAAAAAAGTAATAAAGTCCATACCAAATTATGATCACCAAAAGTATAAGGAGATTGTTTATTTAAAGTATTGCTGGTGCATTTAGCAAATTGCTTAGTAACTCCTCATGCACTGAATGAATCTCACTGGATGCATTTGTTCAGAAAACTTTTGAAGTTAAAGGGAATAGTCAAGAGGAGGAAAAACCGAGTGCAGGAATTGAGACATGAGTGTTTGTTTTACCTCTTAGCTTCCATATCCCCGGTGGCAGTAGGAGGGAAGTAAAACGGAGGGGTATAGACTGAGCAGGAAAACTTAGCAAAGCACACTGTGAATGTTTGGTCTTGCAAATTCTTGGAGGCAACTTTCTCATAGATTACTTCACAACAGGAAGTGGCTGCAGGAGAGCAGAAGCTGGCTGAA
>NW_006399793.1:11244917-11246494 GCF_000299155.1 Elephantulus edwardii | reverse complement strand
TTTTTTAATGCAGCATAGTATTCCATTGTGCGAATATACCACAGCTTCTCTAGCCATTCGTTTGTTGATGGGCACTTAGGTTGGATAGGGCAGGTTATTGATGAAATTTCTTCCAATCCTGATGCCATACTCTTCTTCATAAAGTCTAGCTTCTCTAATGATTTGTTCAGCATACAGGTTCAACAAATATGGAGAAAAGATACAGCCTTGATTCATAGCTATCCCAATTTTAAACCATGCAGTGTTCCCTTGTTCTAATTCTGATAATAGCTTCTTGGTCCATAAGCACAACTAATTATTTTGAAATTCTCATCCTTCTCAAAGTTAGCCTTACTTTGTTATGATCCACTCAGTCAAATACTGTTATATAGTAAATAAAAAACATTCTTATGATATTCTCAACTTTCAGCCAAATTCATTTGACATCAGCAATGATAACTGTGGTATCATGATTTCTTCTAAATCCAGCTTAAACTTCTTTAAGTTCTCTGTCAATGTACTATTCTGATTATGGCTGATCATCAACATTATTTTGCTTGTTGTTTTTGTGTGCTGTTGAGTTGCCTGCAACTCATAGCAATGCTGTTTAAAATAATTCTGAAGCCTGCCCTGTCCTCAGGCAGTTGCACTGACTCTGATACACCTATTCCCACTGCCCTAGTCACTGTTTCATTCCATCTCATCGGAGGTCTTCCTCTCCTGTGTTTTCCCTCTACCCTTTCGAACATGCTCTCCTTCTCCAAGCATCACTCTCTCCTACCCACATGCCCAAAGTATGTGAGATGGAGATTCAAAATCCTAGCTTTCAAGGAAAAACTTGGTTTCACCCTCTCCAAGACAGACTTATTTATTTTTTCTTGGCTGTCCATAGTATGTTGAAGACTCTTCTCCAGTACCACAGCTCAAAGGCATCAATTCTCCTTCTATCACCTTAGTTATTATCCAGCTCTTTGATGCATAGAAAGTAATTCTGAAGACCATTGACTGGATCAGGCACATCTTAATCTCCGGACTGACTTTGTAGCTTCTAGTACTCTGGAAAGGTCCCTGACAGAAGATTTACCTAATGCAATTCATCTTTTCATTTCCTAACTGCTGGTGGCCAAGGTGTTGATTTTGGAGCCAAGCAAGGTGTAACTGTTAACAACCTCAATCTCTGCTCCGTTTATAATAATGATTCTTTTTTATAATTTCCACATTCTGCTGTATCACTTTTCTTAGAAAACACCTTGTTGTTATTATGTACCATTCAGTTAATTGCATGGAAACATAGAAAACAATAAATATCCATTTATGTTGTTGTTGTTGTTTTGTGCCATCGAATCGCTTGCGACTCATAGCGACCCTATGTACAACAGCCCTAAACTCTACTCTGTCCTGTGTCAATCACACTGTCTCCGACACTCCCATCCCGATTATCACAGTCACTGAATCAATCCACCTCATAGAGGGCCTTCCCCTGCTGCGCTGTCCCTCCACCCTCCCAAGCATGATGTCTTTCTCCAAGGACCGGTCTCTCTTCACAAAATGTCCAAAGTATGTTAGATGGAGCCTCAGAATCCTTGCCTCCAAGGAGC
>NW_006399793.1:11241582-11243839 GCF_000299155.1 Elephantulus edwardii | reverse complement strand
TTTTTAAATTTGGGTGAAAGTTTACGAAGTTATTTTTCATTCAACTGTTAATACACATTTTGTTTTATAACATTAATTAAAATATCTCCAATGTAATCACACTCTCATCCCTTTCTGTCTATGATTCTTATTTCTGTGAATCCTTCTATCCTCTCCTTCGTGTCTTCTGAGCTTTATTCTTGGGGATATAAGACTTTTAGTGAAAAACAATCAACCAATTTCATATTATTCTTTCAATCTGAGTTCCTCTCCTACCTAAAATTATTTTTTACCAAGATAGATAAGAAGAGAAAAATTGGACAGTGCTGTATTTGAGCAGTGTTCTGAAGATACAGGCATTTTTGTGATCCTAATCGCTATCCTTTTTGACATCTAACACAAGCAGAATAGGGAAGAACAGCAGTTTGTTAATATGAAACTTTGGCTCTTGGTACTTTCTTTTTGAAGAAACTAGATGTATAGTAAATAAAGTTTTAGTTCTTCTTTCTCATAGTGCTCTATTTACAGTCTAAAAATTAAAGGGTTGGATTAAATGGGGTCTAAGGTCACTACCAGCTTTAGACTTAAGTAATCAGAGTAGGGAGCAAAAGAAGACAGTGTACAATTAAGGGCTAAATTGAGTTCTAAAGACAGCAAGATAAAGCCTTCAGTCTTGTCTAAAAAAACAAAAAACAAAACAAAATAAAACCCAAACCTAAAAAACACCCAACCAAAAATGCTTTACATGTTAACAGTCTTCGCTGCATTTTGAAACTCTGGTTTCCTTGAACATTACTATCTGGATTCAGTTGAAAAAAAGGGAGCACCCCTCTGCAGTAGATTTTCCAACAGTTAAGAACATCTGACACAAGAAATAGAGCCAAACAGTATTGTACTCCATGCATCAATGAGGGAATAAACATGACTCCAATCTAGAAGGTTCCTGAGCTGAAGGAGATTGGCAATCTACTGCATAAGAACAGCTATCCTTGCAGTGGGGCATAAACCACTTGAAACATTGTATTAAAGTATATTAAGGTAGTTGAACATCACACCATCTTTCATATTCTCTCAAAATTCCTTTTCCCCTCCTCCTCCATGTAAGACAAATTGTTCTAGGTCTCTTGCTGAGAAAGCACGAAGTTGCACAGTTCTCCATCCAATCCCATAAGCTCCCAATTTGCTAAATGTAGACAGGAGATCATTTTCTTTGCCCTGGGTTCCTCTGTTAAAAGGAATCTCATAAAAATCCCTTCATAGACTATAAAAATGATAACTTAGAAAGTACTCTCCTTCCCTTGATAGTTTTAGGATGAATAGTTTTTCCGAGTATCATTGCTAAGTCTGAGAATGAGAATGATACTCTAGTTCAGAAACCTCACTGCATTTAGAGAGGCCTCCGTTTGCCTTGCTCACTAACATTTATTTACTTGTTGAGTCTGTCTGGCACTTCCTTGTCTCACCACCATTATTTTTGCAATTAAGAATACATGCATGAAAAAAACAGTTCTAATTTTTTCAATAAAAAACCTGTTAGAGCTAGTGTACCAAATTAGTAGGGTAGCAGGATACAAGATAGATAGATAGATAGATAGATAATAGAAAGAAAATCAATGCTATTCCTCTGACTTTGAGGATGGCACGAGAATGGGACAAAGTTCAGATTTGTTGGTCATATGGTCGTTATGACTCATGCTGAACTAGATGACAGCTAAAAAAACAACCACAAGAAGAACAACTATCTAACTGGAACCTATTTATATCTGATCTTCCAGTGAATTTTCAGAGAGAATAAATCACATGCCAAGATATTGCTCATCTTTCTTCTGTGGTGCAGCTGGTGTATTCGAATTGCATAGATTGGCAGCACAAATCCTTCCTAAGTCACTAGAATTTGTGTGTGTGTTTATGTGTTATTTGGTGCTGTTGGGTTGAGTAAAACTCATAGCAGTCTCATTATCAAAAGATCTGAATCTTGCTCTATCCTGTGCCATCCTCGTAATCTCCACCATACTCAAGTCCATTATTGTAGTCACTGTATCAATCTATGTAGTTGAAGGTCTTCCTGTTTTCTCCTTTCACTGACCCTCTACCCATCCCAACATGACGGACTTTTTCTAAGGTCATTTTTCTAAGGGCTATTCTTTTTTTACAAGATGCCCTAAGTATTTGAGATGAAGTATCACCATTCTAATCTCTTGGGTTACACTTTTTCCAAGATGGATTTGTTTCTTCATTTGGAAAATTCATGGGATATTAAAAATATATCTACAATATC
>NW_006399793.1:11239820-11241026 GCF_000299155.1 Elephantulus edwardii | reverse complement strand
TTACCAGCAGCTCTGAGGAAAAAAGGTGAGAATTCTCTTCCTGTTAAGGTTCATTGCCTTGGAAACCCAGTGGATGGTCACTTTGTATTGGAACTGACTCAAAAGCACTGATTGAATGTGAGTGAAATATACATATATCCTTTATCTTTGACACTTTCACTCATATAATTTCTAATCTTCTAATCCAGTGAATTAGAATATGACATAGCCTTGCTTCCTGAAAATGAGGAGAACCTGAAGCATTTGTTGCAGAAGATCAAGGAATATAGATTTAAATATGGATTGTATCTCAAAGCCAAGAAAACAAAAATTCTTACCACTGGACTGATAAGCAACTCATAATGGCTAATTGAAACTGCAAAACATACATATTACTTGGGCCCACAGTTAACACCGTTGGTACCAGCATTCAGGAAATCAGAAGATACATTGCACTGGGAAAACATGCAGTTAGGGACTTCTCCAAATTATTGAGGAGCAATGATGTCAGTTTGAGGACTAAGATGCATTCAGTTGAGTCCATGGCCTTTCAAATCACTTGCTATGCATTTAAGAGCTGGAAAATGAATAATGATGAGAGAAGAATTGATGCCTTTGAGCTGTGGTGTTGAAAAAGAGCACTTAATATCCCATGGACTTCCAAATAAACAAACAAGTATGTCTTGGAAAAGATGCAACCAGAGTACTTTTTGGAGGCATAGTTGGTGAGGCTTTGCCTCACCTACTTTGGGCATGTTGCTAGGATTATCTATTGCTTTGAGAGGGACATTATGCTGGGAAAGATGGAGGGTTAGAGAAGGAGAGGAAGACCCTTGACCAGGTGGACTGACACGGTGACTGCCACAGTCAGCTCTTGTGTTTCAGGAAGCGTGAAGATGGGACAGGATAGAACAACGTTCAGATCTGCTGTTCATAGGGTAGTTATGGGTAGTACCCAAGTCTATAGCAGGTAACAACAACAGTAACAATCCAGTATATTAATTATATAACATTGCCTGCTCCCTAGCAAGGTGGGTTGGTGGATATGTGAGATTTAAGAATCTCTCAGGAGTATTTGGGAGGAAAGCCAAGTGTAATCTTGGAACCTGGCCAATATGAAAAGGGAACTGTTTCAGTTATGCAATGAAATCTGAAAAGAAAACTTCTAATATTCTTTAGAGCATTTTATCTTTACTTGATTGTTAATTAGTTACCTTTCAAGAGTTT
>NW_006399793.1:11201076-11239672 GCF_000299155.1 Elephantulus edwardii | reverse complement strand
AAAAAAAGAGAGATAGAGATAAAAATAGATGATAGCTAGCTAGCTATCAGATGTTCTTAAACACTTTCAGTTAACAACGTCCTTGTTGTTGTTGTATAGAACAGATTTGGAGCCCACCAATAGCTGAGCTTCCAGCTGATTTTATGAGTAAATCACATGGGAGGTGACTCTTCATCTTTCTCTATCTGAGCAGCCGGAGGATTTGAACCATTTATACCTTTGGGTTCCCAGTGCAAGTACCAAAAACAACTGGAAATTATCACTAAGCTATCAGTATTCCCTCATAATGCCCTTAATGTCCTAATAATTTTTCCCCATGGTGTTCCTTGACCAAAATAAATATGTGACAGTTTTATTAAGAAATTATACTACAAAATTTAATAAATACTTATATCCTTAATACATTGACTTTCATAATGGGCTTGCTCATGACAGAGATCTTACAGAGATTAGAGCAAGCTTTAGATCTGTTGTTCAAGGAATTGCTATTATTTGCCGTTGACTTGATGGTACCTAACAACAACATTTACATATTAACAACTCAGTAGTCATTTGCAAAATACTGATTTATTGAAAAAATTAACAGCACACTTATATTCCCTTTCAGGACCAGAGTAGATGTGGGAATGTAAGTGTACTGTTGGAAATTGGGCAACTTCTCAAGCCTTGAGACTTGATCAGATATTATTACCTTTAGTTTCTGTTCCAGGCTACTTTTCTTGAGATATATACTCATGTCAACTCCTGAAAATCTAATTTTACAGACTTCAATGACATTAAAAATAACATAATAATAACGAAATTGAATAGTCTCAAGGTGGTGTGATATCTAACAAACATAGAAGATCTCTGTTTCTTTCTATAATTTAAAATATTATATGGCGAGTTCACTGTGGTAACCTGGGCACCTAGATTGGGAACCACAGTTTTATGGTCATGCAGGATTCAACTACTGGAAGAATTATATGGGAATCATGGTAGCACAAAAAAGTAATACAAACTTTAATCATCTTGAAAACTGCTCATAAATTATGAATATCTATCACTAATTTAAACATTGTGAAATGAGGCCTAAATTTGTTGTTCAGTTCTTTCAGCTTGAGAAATACAGAGCAAGTTCTTTTCTTTTTATTCTCCAATTCCAGCTCTCTACTCTGCACATTTCATTATAATACTTTGCTTTGTTCTCTCCAGCTGTCCTTTGAAATTATCTGTTAGCTCTTTCACTTCAACATGTTTTCCTTTAGTTTTGGCTTCTCGACCCTCTACTGCAACCCTTAGAGTCTCTTCTGACATTAATTTCAATTTTTCCTTTCTCTTCTGTTTTTGTAATGACTTTTTGCTTTCTTCATGGATGATAATCTTGATATCATCTCACAACCCATGTGGTCTTTGATCATTAGTGTTCAATGTCTCCAATCTATTCTTAAGATGATCATAAAATTCAAATGGAATCAGTTCAAGATATGGACTCTTTTTAATTTTCTTTGGCCTCAGTTTGACTTGCATATGAATAATTGATGATTTGACCCATAGTCTGCCCCGACCTCGTTTTGACTGCCAATACTGAGCTTCTCCAATGGTTTCTTCTGCAAATGTAGTCAATCTGATCCCTATTAGGTAAGATTCACATGTAAGGTACTTTGTGTCTTTTAGAAAAGGCATTTGCAATGAGTGAAGTCATTGTAAATACAATATCCAATCATTATATTTCCAACTTATTTTCTATCACCAAATATCACCCATATTTTTCAACTAGTATTCCTTCTTCATTGTTTCCTACTTTTGCATTCCAGTCACCAATTATCATTAACACATTTTGATTGTATGTTTGGTCAATTCTGGACTGCAAAATTTGATAAAAATTCTCAATTTCTTCCTCTGTGGCTCTAGATATAGGAGCACATATTTGAGTAATTGTCATGTTAATGGGCCTTCTTTGTATGCATATAGATATTATACTATCACTCACAACATTGTATTTCAGGACAGAACTTGAAATTGACATTTTGACAATGAATGTAACACCATTATTCCTCTGTGTTTCATTCCCTGCATAGTATACTGTATTATTATCTGATTCAATGTGGCCAAAGCTGGCCATCACATCTCACTAATGCCTAATATGTTGATATTCATACGTTCCTTTTTCATTTTCAACTATTTCCAGTTTTCCAATATTCAAGCTACACACATTTCATGTTCCAATTGTTAAATGATGCTCGTTAATGATTTTCCTCATTTCAACTGACTTCCAATCTGGGCTTTATCACTATACTGCTATAATCATCTTCTTTGTTAAGTGTTTATAGGATTTTCAAAGGCCTCTTATTTAGGAAGTAGATAGCTCATCCTGCTTCCTAGTCTGTCTTAATCAGGGAACTCCAAAAAACCTGTCTACAATGGAAAACCCTTAAGACATTTGAGACACCAGTATCAAAAATTTAGTATCAGCAACCTTGAGGTATTTCAGTACAACAAATTGACAGACAAGTGCTATAACACCTAAAAAATTTTCTTTCTGAACACAATTATACCAGGCCCTAGGGCACCACAGTCTGTTTGTCTACACAAGAGACTTCCCACCCACAGCTGATTGTAAATGAAATCAGAAACAGTTAATTAATTAGCTTACACTTGATAGCTAACACAATCAGAAATTCCCAAACAGTGTATACCCAACTTTCAGGTAAATCAAAATCATTTATCCTCAAGGATCCAACTACACCAAGCCGGAGGCTCACTCTCAGGCAGCACCAAACAGATTATACAAAGGCTTACAAAGGCTAATAGAAAGGCAGCACCAAACTGAATAAATACAAAGGCTTACCCACCAGCCCCTATTTGCCTACACAAAAGACTTCCTGCCCAGAGCTTGTTGTAGAAGAGTAAGGAATGCAGTCTCTGCTATAGTTTGTATCTCAATGTCAAGAAAACAAAGGTTCTTAGCACTGGACCAATAGGCAGCTTCATGATGGATGGAGAGGAGATTGAAACTGTCAACAGCTTCATCTTGCTTGAATCCACAATTAACAGCCTTGGTATCAGCAATTAGGAAATATGGAGATGCATTGCACTAGGAAAATGTGCAGTTTTGTACCTTTCCAAATTATTGAGGAGTAGTGATGTAAGTTTGAAGACTAAGGTGCCATGGTCTTTCTGATTACTAGCTATGCATCCAAGAGCTGGACAATGAATAAGGATGACAGGGGGAAAAAATGATGTCTTTGAGCTACTGTGTTGAAGAAGAGCACTGAATATCTCACAGACAGCCAAGAGAATGAACAGATGTATCTTGGAGAGTATGCAGCTAGAGTGTTCTTTGACGGCAAGAATGATGAGGTTTTACGTCACATACTTTGGACATGTTGCTAGGAGGTGCTATTCACCGGAGAGGACATAATGCTGAGAAGAATTAATGGTTGGTGAAGGAGAGTAGACCCCCAACCAGGTAGATTGTTATGGTGACTGCTGCAATGTGTTCTTGTGTGTCAGGAAGTGTAAGAATGTCACAGGATAGAACAAGGTTCAGATTATTTGGTCATAGGGTTGCTATAAGTTGTGTTCAACTCAATGACACATAACAACAATAACATCATCATTAATTATTCACTCATTGACAGCAAGTTTGTTTTGAATCATAGGACTATCCATCAGGTTTCTGCTGCAGAACTTCCAGTAGATTTGAACCACCTGAGACTCTTGACCTTTGTTTGTAGCCCAACTAGCTACAGACTACACCACCACCGATCTCCACTTCCGTATTGTTGAATTGGAACCAACTACTAGCTGACCCTCTAGCACATGTTCAGAGGTGGTCAATCACAGGGGAGGGGAAAGATCATCTTTTTCCTGTGAGACAGCTGGTTGGTTTGATTTCATGCCTTTGCATTAACAGCACAGCTTCTTAACACTATGCCACCACTAAACAGATTTCAAGCTAACTTTGCTCAAGTGACTTTGATCAACAGTCAACTATTTTTGATCGAAGGCCAAGTCTTTAAGATGATGAGACGAGTGCCTCTCATTTTGCACGTGACGTGGTCTTGCTGCTATATATCCCTTGGGCTTAATCTTTTCACTGAGAAGCCTAGAGTCATTTGCTTATAACTTAAAGATAAAGACGGGTAAGCTACTGCTGGCCATACACATACATTCAGCATTAGAGGACTTCCAGCAACTGTAACGTAACACAGCATTTGTGTCAACTCAAAAGTTATCTTTGGAGCCAGAGGAATTTTCATAAAAGACTCCCAGTGAAAACCCTGTGACAAATAGGTACAATCAAACATCAACCTTCTTGCTAAATGTTTCATTCTAGGCATTTATAAATGTTCATTACAATTGTACACTCGAGTAAATTTGAGTTTTAGAAAATAATTTACAATCCTTATCATTCCCTTGTCAGGACACAGCTAACAGCTGCTTTTTCTTAGCTGAAATGTGAGAGCTCAGAGAGTTAAGTGAGTTTCTCCCACACAGAAAGTCAACATCAAGTATTTCTTTAAATGTGGATTCCTTGACAAACACATCTCTCCATTTGCAAGGCCCATGAATTTAACGCATCTGGTAATAACAGGCCTGTTCTCCCTTTCTGCTCTGGAAGCTCCCTGTGAAATGGTATCCTGCCAAAGTGCCACTGTAATAAAGCTCTGTGTCCTAACATTGGTGTCAAAGTGCCAGTGAACCAAGACTGGCAGTGGGCTAATTTGGGAGAAACTGTCTGCCTCAACCTCCTCCACTCACTCCTACCAATCAACTCAGCCACATGGGCTATTCAGCTTGTCAACTCTTCCATGGGTAGGGGGGAAAAAGAGATGAAAAGAAATTACGATATAACCTCCTCTCATTTAACACTCAGGTTCCTCTGTGTAACTGATCTATTCTCTGAGTGTAATGGTGCTTTGTCCCCCTACTAGATTAATGGTATTTTAGGAAGACTTCAAAGTAAGAAATACACCCTCTGATAGAGGAGGTATTTTTTTATAAAACATGACACTTTCACAGATATCCTCAAATAAATTGCATATTTAAATATGTGAGTGTTGAACAAATTGAAATCTTTCTGGATTATTTTATTGTCTAATTTATCTGTTGTTGTTGTTATTTACCATCGAGTCGCTTGCGACTCATAGCGACCCTATGTACAAAATCTCTAAACTCTGCTTTGTCCTGTGCCAATTGCACCGTCTCCGGCACACCCATCCCGATTACCCCAATCACTGAATCAATCCACCTCATAGAGGGCCTTCCCCTCCTGCGCTGTCCCTCCACCCTACCAAGCATGGTGTTAGAGTGTACAAATGAGAATCCTGCAATGATGTCTTGGAGTAGGAGAACTACAGAGAGCCACAGTGCTTAATTTATGATGAAGGAAGGTCTAACTCTCCATAGTCCCACTTATTAAATGAGAAATGGGTAGATTATGGTTTTTTCCCTCAATCTATATCACACATCTTTGAAATGGAAATAAGGATTAAACTACTTCTTTGGTATGAGGTTATAATGATAATTCATGTAAAATTCTTAGAATATTTGCTGTTGTTGTGTTCCAACAAAGACTGCTGCAACTTATGGCAACCCTGTGGAAGAAGGAAAACTGGTCAGATCCTGCAACAGTCTTACAGCCTCTTCTGTGCTAAAGACATTGGTTGTTGCCACTGTGTTAATTCATATTATTAAGGATCTTCCTCTTTTCATTCACATTCTATTTTAGCAAGAATGACGTCTTTCTGCAGTGGTTTGTATCACTTGATAACATGCTCAAAATATGAGGGATAATATCTTGCCATTGTCACTTCCAAAGAGCATCTGTGACAGAATTGTTTGTCTGCTGAATAGTATATTCTGTATCCTTTTCCAACTCCACAATTCAAAGTTATCACATCTTCTGTAGTCTTTCACATTCATATGAAGTATAGAAAACACCTTGGCTTGGGTCAAGCACACATAAAACCCCAAAGTTACATCTTTGCTCTTTAAAACTTTAAAGAGGTCCTTGGCAGCATTTTTTCCTATTGCAATATATTGTTTGATTTCTTGACTATCACTTCCAATAATGTCGATTATGTATCCAAGTAAAATTAAACCTTTGACAATGTCTGTCTTTTATCTGTTTATTAACGATGTGGTTTTTTGGTCCTCTTGTGAATATTCCTGTTTTCTTGATATTGATATATAATCTATACTGAAGACTATAGTCTTTAAATATCGAAATTTCTAAGTACCTCAAGTCTTTTGCATTTTCTGTAAGGAAGGCCGCGTGTATCATTTTCATATCATAGGTTACTAACGTATCTTCATCTAATATTGATTTCAAATTCTTCTTCATATGGTACAATTCCTTCATTTTTGTTGTTCAACAGTATGATGAGGTGAAAAGATACAACACCAACACTTATCTTTCTTGATTTTAAAGGAAATACTACCTTGTTGGGTTAGGATGACTGTTTTTTGATCCATGTCATAGCCTGAGTATGAGCATAATTAAGTGCTTTGGAAATCCCATTCTTTTCAAGGTCATCCATAATTAATTATGTTCCACAGAGTCAAATATCTTTTCATAGTTAAAAAAAATACAGTTATTTTTCTGATGTTCAATGTTTTTACTCAAAATCCATCTAATATCACCTGTAATACATTTTGTTTACTATCCACTTCTGAATACAACTTGAATTTCTGAAAGTTCTGTATCAATGTACTCCTTCAGCCATTTTTTTACTTATCAGCTGCAAAATTGACTTGTATGTAATATTAACAATACTGTTCTATAATTTCCACATTCTATTGGATCAAGTATTTTTGAAAGAGTCACAAATATGAATCTCAGTCAATTGTTTGGATTGCTGTTTCACATTTTTTTATCACAGACAAATGAACACTTGCAGTGATACATCCATTTGTTGAAACACCTTAATTGATATTTTACAGTTTGTTGGAGTCTTAGTTTTCACCAATACCTGCAGGGAACTCTGAACTTCTTTCAATACCATGAATTCTAGATCATATATTACCTCTTGAAATGGTTTATTTTTCAAACAATTTTTTTTACTACAATGACTGCAGTCCTCCTACATTCTTTTGATACTTTCTGCATCATTTGATATTTTATCTTTGTTGTTGCTGCTGTTAGGTGCCACTGAGTAGAGTACAGCTCATATCTACCCTATGAACAACTGACGTGAACTTTGCCTTAACCTGTGTCATTCTCATCAGCTCTGACACACTAGAGCCCATTGCTGAAGTCACTGTGTCAATATAACACATTGAGGGATTCTTCTCCTTCACTGATCCTTCATCTCTCCAAGCACGATGTCCGTTTCCAAGTAATACCATCACCTAACTACATGTCCTAAGTATGAAAGTCAAAGTTTCACCATCTTTGCCTCCAAGGAGCACTCTGGTTCCACTTTGTCCAAGACATGCATGTTCTTTTAGCATTCCATGGAATATTCAATACTGTTCACCAGCACTACAGCTCAAAGACATCAGGTTTGTTTTTTGTTTGTTTGTTTTTCATTCTTTTTTCCCACCTCATGCTTATTCCTGTTTAACTCACTGATGCATTGCTGGTGATAGAGAAGATTATGGCCTGAATCAGGCACTCCATTGTCTTTAAACTGACATTATTACTCTTCATCACTTTGAGGAGGTCCCTGAAAATGGATTTGCCTAATGCAATAAATATGATTTCCATGAAGCTGGACTCTATGATGAAGAATGTGACGTGAGAATTGGAGTGAATCTCATCAACAACCTGCGTTATGCAGATGACACAACTTTGCTTAATGAAAATGAACGAAGGATGAGAAGCACTTAATGCAAAAGGTCAAAGACTATATAGGCTTTAGTATGGCTTGCATTTTATCATCAAGAAAACTAAGTTTCTCACTACTGGACCAACGGTAAACATTGTTATGATAGAAGATCAAAGATTGAAATTATCTAAAATTTTCTTTTTCTTGGATCAACCATCAAAGCCTTTGGTACCAGCAGTCAAGAAATCAGAGGACTCATTTTGCCCTTGTTGTTGTTGTGTGACAGAACTGATTCATAGCTGACACATAGGTGACCCTCCAACAAGTTTTCAGAGGCATGGAGGAGATTGTCTATTCTTTTGCCCTGGAACAGTTGACATATCTGCGTGACATGTCTTATTTAGAATCCTTTCATACTGCAACTTGAGTCTTGAATCTTTTCTTCAGTTTTTTGAGTTTGAGAAATAACACAAGCCTTTTTCCCCCCTTTGGTTTTCCAATACCATACATTTGCACATTTCATTACAGTGTTTTGTCTTCTTGAGCCACTCTTTCAAACCTTTTGGTTTTCTTACTTCATTATTTTTTCTATTTATTTTAATTTGTCTTTGTTCAAAGGCGTAGAATGACCCAGAAAGCATCAAAAGAAAATAGAGGTAATAAGTAGAATGGCATAAATAGAATAGAATAGAATATAGTATAAAAAATAGCTGACTAACACTGAGAAATTTCAGAAAATACCGTATGTTGTTGTTGTTGATTGCCTTTGAGTTGAACACGACTCATGGAGAACCTATGAACAAAAGTCCTGAAGCACCACTACAACTATCAACATTTATCAAAGTTCATAGAGTTTCTGGAGGACTGTTGTTTAGGAAGTGGATGCCTCTCCTTCCAAACCTGCTATAGTATATTATTGTTGTTATGTGCCATTCAGTTGCCTGCGATGTATAGTGACACGATCTACAGCACCTCTGTACTCTTCCCTGTCCTGAGCCAGTCTCAGTAATTCCAACACATCAATCCCCATTGCCCTAGTTACTGTGTCAATCCACCTCTTCCGGTGTCTTCCTCTCCTGAGCGCTCCGTCCACCCTTCTGAACATGATGTCCTTCTCCAAGGACTGATCTTTCTTGGCCACATGCCCAAACTAAGTGAGGGGGAGCTTCAAAATCCTAGCCTCCAAGGACAGACTTGGATTCACCCTCTCCAAGACAGACATATTTGGGTTTTTCTTGGCAGTCAATGGTATGTTCAAGACTCTTCTCCAGCACTACAACTTGAAGGCATCTATTCTTCTTCTGTCGTTCTTAGTTACTATCCAACTCTCTGGAGTATAAGAAGTAATTGAGAATATCATGGCCTGGACAGGCTCATCTTTGTATCTAGACTGACATTGTTGTTCTTCAGCATTCTGAAGAGGTCCTTGACAGCAGATTTTCCCAATGCAATTTGTCTTTTGATTTCCTGACTGCTGGTGTTACGAGTGTTGCTTGTGTACCAGAGCAAACTGTTATTGCGAACAACCTCAATCTCTTCTCCCTCTATTACGATTCTGCCAATTGTCCCAGTGGTGAGAATCTTTATCTTTTTAAGGTTGAGTTTCAATCCCTATTGAAGATTGTAGTCCTTGCTTGACCTTTTTGCAGCAAGTGCTTCAAGTCTTCTTCAGTTTCAGCAAGCAAGGTTGTGTCATCTGCATATCGTAGTTTGTTAATGAGTTTTCCTTCAATCTTGATGCCACACTCCTCCTCATAAAGCCCTGCTTCCCAAATAATTTTTATGCATATAAGTTGAAAAGATAGGGGGCAGGATCCATCCCTGATGCACTCCTGATTTTGAACCATGCAGTGTTTCCTTACTCTGTTCTGAGGACTGCTTCTTGGTCCAAGTATAGGTTTCATTTAAGTACGATTAAGTGTTCTGAGATTCCCATTTTCCTCAAGGTTAGCCACAATTTGTTGTGATTCACACAGTCAAATGCCTTTGCATAGTCAATGAAACACAAATAGACATTCCTCTAGTACTCTCTGCTTTCTGCCAAGATCCTTCTGACATTGGCAGTAATGTCTCTAATGCCACGACCTCTTCTAAACCCATGAGCAGGAGCCAATGGTAATGAAGGAGGAAATGGAAGCCACATTGAAGGCACTGGCAAAAAAAATAAGGCCCCAGGAATCAATGGAATGCCAAATGACGTGTTTCAATTAACAGATACAGCCCTAGATATGCTCATCAGTCTATGCCAAGAAATTTGGAGGACAGCTGTCTGGCCAATGGGTTGGAAAAGATTCTTATTTATTCCCATTCCCAAGAAAGGTGATTGACCAGAATGTGGAAACTATTGAAAAACATCATTGATATCGCATGCAAGCAAAATACTGAAGATTAAGAAAAAGTGGCTAGAACAGTACATAGACAGGAATTCCCAGAAGTTCAAGCAGCGTATTTATCATAGGGTTGCACCATTTGGTGGGTGGGTGGGGTGAAGGAAATGGGAAGGATCTTTTGTGGAAAACAATGTATTCAAATTTTATAAATATATCAGAAATATATATATATATATATGAAGAGAGGCCATGGTACATTACTAAGGTCAGATGGATTCTGGCTCAAAGTAAAAAACACCAGGATATCTGTTTATGCTTTATTGACTATGCAAAGGCATTTCACGATGTGGATCATAATAAATTACGGTTAACATTGAGAAGAATGGGAATTCCAGAGTACTTAATTGTGCTCATGCAAAACCTACACCTAGACCATGAGGCTGTTTTATGAACAGAGCAAGGGAACACTCCATGGTTTAAAATTAAGAATGGAGTGCATCAGTGTTGTATTCTTTCTCCATACCTATTCAATCTGTATGTTGAGCAAATTATTTGAGAAGCTAGAATCTATGGAGAGGAATGTGGTATCAGGTTCAGAGAAGAACGAATCAAACTAATGCATTATGCAGAAGCCACAATCTTGTTTGCTAAAAGTGAGGAGGACTTGAAGCACTTGCTGCAGACGATCAAAGAATATAGCCTTCAATATAGACTGCATCTCAATGTCAAGAAAACAATGATTCTTATGGCTGGACCTATAGGCAACATCAAGATTGATGGAGAAGAAAATATTCAAGTTATCAACAACTTGGTCTTACTTGGATCCACCAATTAACACCCTTGGCAATAGCATTCAGGAAATCAGGAGACATGATACTTGGAAAGTGTGCAGTTAGAGACCTCTCCAAATCATTAGGGAGTAATGATGTCACTTTGAGGACTAAGGTGTGTCTGATTCAGACCATGGTCTTTCCAATCATGTGCTATGCATTTGAAAGCTAGACAATGAATAATGATGACAGAGGAAGAATTGATGGCTTTGAACTCTGGTGTTTGAGAAGAATGCTGAATATCCCATGGATGGCCAAAAGAACAAACAAATATGTTTTAGAGAGTGTGCAGGCGGAGGGCTCTTTGAAGGCAAAGATGATGAGACCTCATCTAATATACTTTGGGCATATTGCTACGAGAGGCTTTTCCACGAAGAAGAATATGTTGCTCAAAACGGTGGAGGGTCAGTGAAGGAGAGGAAGACTCTCAACTAGATGAATTGACAGGGTGACTACTGCAAAGAGCTCTAATGTGTCAGGAAGTGTGAGGACGTTACAATATAGGATAGAGGTCAGAACAGTTGTTTATATGTTTACTATGGGTAGTACTTAACTTGAGGATATCTAACAACAACAACAACATCTTCAAGAGCAAGTTTCAGATGCTCTCACATTTATTTTTTTCTTGACTTTTTAATAAACCTTTATTTTTTTGATATCACACAAGTCCATCATTAGTGTTCTTGAGATTTTTTCTAAATTCAAATGAGGTGTACTAAAGGTTATATGTTAGTGTTAGGTATTAGTTACTATCTTTTAAAAGATTTAGGACAAAAACACAAAGAGTGAGCCAAAGGTGAAGTTAAAACCAACAGATGTTTTGCAATTTTTCCTGGAATGCTGCCAACAAGCTATTACGGCACATTTAAGGTAAAGTCTTCAGCAAAGAACAAAGCTAGTCCTTATCCAATCTGAGGCAAGAGATGCAGACAGCACTGACTTGTAAGGAAGGTGTCAATGCTTCGAAAGCTGGCATGCACAGTAAGTTTTACCCCTCAAACAACCTAATTAGCAGCTTAGTGGGTGGAGACCTAACACACATCATTATCAACTCACCTGAATGGGAACATCCAGCAACATCTTTCCATTGGTTCAGACACCGTCATATACTTTGCATAAAGTCTGCCTTAGGGGGAAGTATACTGGCAATATACACAACTAACTCCTCAGAGCCATCATCTTTTCCACCCCTTTCCTTTCCACAGAGTACGACATGTTCATCTCTCAGAAACACACTGTTGTTTATAAACTGCTTTCACTCTTAAAAAAATAAAGTATTATTTTAATTGTGATTTTAACAAACATTTACAGATAAGTTAATTTTCATTCATTCATTGTTGCAAATTGTATCTCCTCACCCTCCCTTCCTCCTCCCCAGTTCTTTTTTTTTTTTTTCATATTCATTCATTGTTGCACAGTTACCAACTCCCCCCAGCCCCAGTCTTCTTTGCAATTATCTTTCTCTTATTCTGGACTGATGTCTTATGTATAATGACTAATCATCTACTCATTTTATAAAGTCCTTTCTTTCATCTGTTCCAATGCAATGGTCATTATCTATCTACTCTAATATTCCTCCCAAACCTACATGTCAGATCTATTTTATAATAATGGTGCTATATATTATTTGTCCTTTTGTGTCTGAGACATTTTACTCAGCATGAGGTGCTCCTGGGCCCCATATCGTGTAATGTTTTACAAATTCACTGTTTTTCCATACTGCTTAGTATTTCATTGTATACCATCATTTTTCTATCCATTCATTTGTTGATGGGCACTTGGGTTGTTTTCATCTTTTTGCTATTGTAAATAATACAGCAATAAACATGCATGTGCATATATCTGCTTGCATGGCGGTTATGGTTTCTTTACAGTATATTCCCAGTAGTTGAATTGCTGGGTCGAGTGGTATTTCTATTTCTAATTTTTTGAGAAAGTGCCAAGTCACCTTCCATAGTGGTTGCCACCATTTACCACTCCCACCATCAGTGAATAAGCTCACCAACACTTATTGTTTGCTGCCTTTGCTATTGTTACTGGGATGTCTCATAGTTGCATTGATTTACATCTCTCTGATAACTAGGGGTTTTGAACATTTCTTCATGTGTTTCTTTGCCATCTGAATATTTTCTTACTTTCACTTTTGCTCCTTCCTTTTTTACTTTCTTTTTTGGCAAGATCAATGTCAATGACTTTGGTGGCCCCTGAAGTTTCTAGGGCCCTGGACACATCATACTTGTTATAATCCTCAGAAGTGACACTTTTAAGATCTATTTAAATTGCTATACACTCTGGAGACTTCACAATGGCACTAACTTTCCTATTCTCTCCTATCTGGATCAATTCTTTGGCCAGGCAGATGACACTGAAACCTGAACATTACCACGAGCTCATTGTATGCAGAAAATAGATTTCTTTTTTCCTTTTTTACAATTTCAATCTTTTACTTATTATTAAACAACAACAACAAAATCACTATAATAGATACATTATAACAGAAATGTTACTAATACAGACTTTAAAAGTTAAATCAAACCAATAGGAACCAAAATTCCTGTTTTGAATCTATTACACCTGAATTTAAAAACCTTCTTAGGAGTAGATTTGAGGGCTTGAGCACTAATGAATGATGACTGGTTTAGCTTAAAGGAGAATATAAAAAATATCCTCCACAAACAATGCAAAAGGTCATTACAAAGACAGAAAAGCAAGGAAAGACTGAATTAGCTGTCAGCAGAGACTCTGAATATTGTACTCAAGTGATGAAAAGCAAAAACAAAGAGAATAAAGCAGAAAGTAAATGAGATTAACAGATGATTTCAAAGGGCAGCTCGGGAAGACAGAGTATTATAATGAAAATAACAAATATCTGGAGTTGGAAAATCCAGAGATGAACTCACTTGGCCGTTCTAAAGGAGCTGAAGAACAAATTCAAGTGACAAGTTGCAATACTTAAGGATGCTATAGACCAAATAATAAATAATCCAGAGAGTACTAGGATGAAAAGAGTATGCGAAGTCACTGTATCAAAAAGAATTCGCTGACATAGAAGAATTTCAAGAAACAACATATGATCAAGATGCAATGGTGATGGAGGAAGTTCAAGTTGCCCTGAAGGAATTGGCAAAAACCAAGGTCCTAGTAATTAATGGAATATCAATGGACATATTTCAACAGACAAATGGTGCTCTGGACAAGCTTACCAGGTCAGGCCAGGAAATCTGGAGGACAAATATCTGGCCAAGTGACTGGAAGGGATCCATATGTATTCTATTTTTAAAAAAAAAAGAGTATGGAAATTATCGAACAATATCACTAGTATCACTAGCAGGCAAAATCCTGCTAAATTTTATAAAAAAAAAAATAATGACTGAAACAGTACACTGACAGGAAACTATTAGAAATACAATCCAGTTTTAGAATAGGCTGTGGCACTAAAGACATTATCACCAATGTCAGATGGATCTTGACTGAAAGCAAGGAGTAGCAAAGGAATGTCTGTGTTGCATTGACTATGCAAAGACATTTGACTGTGTGGATCATAACAAATTGTTGCTAACCTTGAGAAGAATGGGAATCCCAGAACACTTGATTGTGTTCATGCAAAACCTATGTTTGGACCAGGTAGCACTCCTTAGAACAAAGCGAAGAAATACTGCATGGTTCAACATCAGGGAAAGAGCACATCAGAGATGCATCCTGTATTTATGCCTTATAAATCTTTATGTGGAACACATCATTCAGGAAGCTGAACTTCATAAGGAGGAATATGGCACCAGTATTGGAAGAAGACTCATCAACATCCTATGTTATGCGGGTGATACAGCCTTGTTTGCTGAAACCAAAGAGGACCTGAAGTGTTTGCTGCAGGTCAAGGGTTGTAGGCTTCAATATGAATTGAAACGGAACATCAAGAAGGCATGATGAACCTAAAGAAGACAAGATTCTCATCATTCGGCCAACTGGCAGTACCATGATAGTTGGAGAAGAGACTGAGTTTCAGCTTACTTGGTTCCACAATCAAGAGTCTTGACACCAGCATTCAGAAAATCAAAAGACTAATTGCGTTAGGGAGGTCAGCTGTAAAGGGCCTTTACAAAGTGCTAAAGAGCCAATTTTAGAGACTAAGGTGCACCTGATTCAGGCAGTGGTCTTCGCAATTACTTGCTATGAATCAGAGACTAAGGATAATAGAGAATTTTTTTTTTTATTTTGTGGGCGTGTACCGTCAAATCAGATCTGACTGGTACAGGAGGATATTGTGCCTCCTTCTCCGGCAGAGCGTCTGGTGGATTCGAACCGTGTTCCTCTGGGATTGCAGTGCCGTTTCTTGCCACTAGGCCACCAGAGCTCCCCTGATAATAGAGAATTGATGTCTTTGAGTTGCGGTGCTAGAGAAGAGTATTGAACATATAATGGAAGTCCAAGAAAACAAACAAGTTTGTCTTGAAGAGGGTGAAACCAAGCTGCTCTTCTTGGAGGCAAGAATTTTGAAGCTGTCTTACATATTTTGGACATGTGACCAGGAAGGACCAATCTTGGAGAAGGACAGTGTAGGAGAGGAACCCCTGGATTAGATGGGCTGACATAGTAACTGGGATAAAGGGTTATGTGTTTCAGAGACAGTGAGACTAATTCTGGATAGAGCAGTGTTCAGAGCCATTGTGCATAGAGTTGCTATGAGTTGCAGGGAACTCCATGGCATGTAAGGATAACATTTAAAAAATAATACAAACTCGTACCAATGTTTTATGTTCTTAGGTGTCATTGCACTGATTCTATTTCATAGTAACACTGCATATAGCAGAAGTCAACACTGCTCAGTCCTGTACACCCTCACAATTGTTGCAGTGTTTGAATGCTTTATTGTAACCACTCTGTCAGTCTATCTTTTTGAAGGACATTGAAGGTCTTCTTTTCTGTGAATGTTATTATATCAACTGTTATGCTGCTGTCACAGGATGGTCCCTCATAAAAATTTAAAGTACCTGACATGGAGTTTCACTTTGCTTCTAAGGAACATTGTGAATATAGTTCTTCCAAGACGATTTGTTCATTCTTCTGTAAGTCCATGGGATATTCAGTATGCTTTGCCAATACCATATTGCGAAGACATCAATTATTTTTCTGTCTTCCTTTTGCATGCATATGTGACAATTGGAAAATAACATGATTTGTGTCAAGCACATCTTAGTCCTCAAAGCTAAATCTTTGCATTTTAATATATTAAAAAAGATCCTTTGCAGTAGATTTTTCCAGTGCAATGTATCATTTTGCTGTAGATTTTCCCAGTCCAATATATAAATCACTTAATTTTTTGAATGCCACTTCCACGAGTGTTAATTGTGGATCCAAAGAAAAGTAAATCCTTGACAATTTCAGTGCTTTTCATTCATCATGAGGTTGCTTGCGGATTCAGTTGTGAAGACGTTTGTTTTCTTTACAGTGACATATAATCTATACTGAAAGCTGTTGTCTTTGATCTTCAATCAGTAAGTGCTTCAAGTTCTTTTCATTTTCAACAAGCAAGGTTGTGCCATCTGCATATCACAGGTGGTTAATGAGTCCTTCTCCAATTCAAATGTTTTATCTGTAGTTAAATGGAACATGTGAAGAAAAATGTTTAAATAAAGAAATCCTACGTAGTAGCATGAAGATAGTATGGTAAACTGAATACAGCCTCCAGAGGTCTTGACTTGCTGCTTGTAAAGAATGACTTATCTTAAGGCAACAATGCCATGCAGCTTATGAATTGCTCACAACACTTAACAACTGGCTTATGGTTCATTAAGTCCTGGTTTATGACCTGTATCCAGTATGGGTATGCTTCTGTGCCTCTCAAAAAGTAGATTAAAATGAAATTTGTAGGTTGTACCTTCTGTATCTTAATATGGAGACTGTGGCTATACTCATCATGGATATACAGTACCTGGTACCCCAAGGTGATACCTTAGTTAAGATATAATCCTTCTCATAATAAAGGTTATAGGCAGATACTATCACAGTACGTGGTTAAAATTACTTATAACTATAAACATTTTATATAAACAGCAACAGGAGAATCAGCTGAGCTATACACCTAAAGTGGGTCACTTAACTCATGTTAGAGGTGTTCCCTTAGGGGACAGGTTTGAGGATGCTTGAACTACGTATAACTTAACGCAATAGATTAAAAATTGGAAGAAACAAAGATAGGAAAGGTATGTATCTAAAAGGGTGAGGGAGAGAAGGAAGGAGAGAGAAAATGAGAGGATGGGTAATTTTTTAAAACTGATTTTAAAGAAGAAACTATTCCCCGATCCTCTCTATGTGTGTTCTTGTACACGGGGAGTTTCCTTCTCAGGTTCCTTTTGGAAAGCTATCTACTGTGCACTATATACATGGTAGTTACAAGTTTTCCTCCTTTTAACTCAGTTTCTTTGTAGTGAGAGGCAAACGAGTTATTTTAATCTCCCAGAGACTAGCTTCTCATGATTATGTTTTTAACCTTATTTTTTTCAGTTCACACTGCCAGGCTTCTAGGCTATCTTCTTCAAAAGATGCCTCATTTTCAATCATTTTCTCTCCACGACTTTTCACATAGCTTCCTTCACACCACTAATTTCACTTTAGATCTGGCATGTTATTCTGCATCTCTGGGCTGACTGCGCTAACATGTTTAAACATGATTAATCTTTATTAATGTAAGAGAGACAAAGCTCCAAGAAGCGCACACCTCTTAATTTGCTGTAGTTCCAAAGGGGGACCCTAACCCCAAGAACTGAAAATACATGGGTTCTTTGAGATGCAGATATATTGGGCATTCTCTTTCAAAGTGGTGTTTTGCTTTATAGTTGCATGCAGGACTTTCTCTGTATTTCAGTTAAAATTTCTGTTATATCAAATGTCAAGGAACTATCCAAATAATTGAAAACCCTTTTCTGTTTGTAGCTGATAATTAATTTACTCTCAATAAGATCTGCTACATATGTAGTTCAGTTAAAGAGGGGATTGTGACATCACTGTCATAGTGTTTTCATTCCACTGTAACCTTTTGAATAATACTATCTCATTATGGGTTTATTCTGTTACTCAATGACTATGAACCAAGACGCTGTGGAAGACATTAAATAAAGATAAAAGGTATGTGAAATTATTCACAAAAGAATTTAATAACTTTGTTAAATGAAACCAATTGCCATTAGGTCAATTCAAGCTCATGGCAAACCCTTGTTTTATGGATTAGAATTATGCTCAATAGGGTTTTCATTCAAAAGCCAATAGTAATGTACCATGAAGTTCAAGCTGAACTGAACGCACTGGCAAAAGAAATTTTTTTTTAAAAGCCCCAGGCATGTTTTAATTAACAGATACAGTCCTGGATGTCCACTTTATACCAGGAAATTGGGAGAATAACTTCCTGGCTGAGATCCATATTTGTTCCTGTTTTCCAAGAAATGTGCTCCAACAGGATATAAATTTACCAAATAATATCCTTAGTATCATATGTAAGAAAAAGATTGTTGAAGATCATCCAAAAATGGCTATAACAGTACATTGGCAAGGAGCTGCCAGCAATTCAAGCTGGGTTTAAAAGAAGCCATGGCATTGGGTTTGTCATTGCTCATGTTAGATGAGTTCTGGCCAAAATTAGAGAATGCCAGAAGAATCTCTATTTGTGTTTTATTGACTATGGAAAGACATTTGACTGTGTGGATCACAACAAATTATGGCTAACATTGAGAAATATGGGAATCCAGGACACTTAATTGTGCTCATGAAAAATCTATACCTAAATTAAAAAGCTGTTGGCCTAATGAAGCAAGAGACACTGTTGTTGTTGTTGTTTAATGCCGTCGAGTCGTAGACGACTCATAGCGATCCTATGAACGAACAGCCTGAGCACTGTTCGTACATAGAGTTTCCAGAGGCAAGCCATTTTGGAAGTAGATGCCGCTCCTGCTTCCAGGCTTGATTTAGTCGGGAAGCTCCAGCCAATACTGTTCACCATGGGTGCCCATTATCACGATTGGCACATCACTGTCACAGGCTTCAGCATCACAGCAACCACGAGTTACCTTTGTACAGCAACACACAGACCACTGCTATACCACTTAGCAAGGAGCAGCCTGGTTTAATCCTCTCTACGATGAATCTGTTTGTTTTCTTGGCAGTCCATGGTACATTCAATACTCTTCTCCAGCACCACAGCTCAAAGGAATCAATTCTCCTTCTATCCTCCCTAGTCATTGTCCAACTCTCTGATGTATAACAAGTGATTGCAAAAACCATGGCCTGTATCAGGCGGACCTTAGTCTCCAGAGAGACACTGTTGCTCTTGAGTATTTTGGAGAGGTCCCTAACCGCAGACTTTCCCATGGCAATACGTTTTTTTATTTCCTGGCTACTGGTGCCAAGAGTGTTGACCGTGGAGCTGAGCAAACTGAAGCTGTGAACAATCTCATTCTGTTCGCCATCCATCCTGATGCTACCGATTGGTCCAGTGGTGAGAATTTTTGTCTTAACATTGAGCCGCAAGAGACACTACATGGTTAAAATCAGGAAGGGTGTGTGTCAAGATTGTATCTTTTCTCCATACTTATTTAATCTGTATGTTGAGGAAATAATTCTCGAAGCTGGACTCTATGAAGAGTAATGTGACATTAGATAAGGAGTAAAACTTATACAAAACCTGCATCATGCACATGGCACAAATTTGCTTGCTGAAAATGAAGAGGATATGAAATGTTTGCTGCAGAAGATTAAGAGCTACAGCTTTCGGTATGGATTACATCTCAATATCAAGTTATAAAGGTCCTCACCACAGGACCAAGAGTCAAGATTATAATAATTGAGAAAAGAGTGAAGCTTTTAAATATTTAGTCTTGCTTAGATCAATAACCAATTCCTTGTACCGACAGTCAGAAATTCAGGAGAAGTATTTCATTTGGCAAGTTGGTTGTTAGGGACCTCTCCAAAATGATGAAAAACAATAATGACAGTTGGAAGACTAAGGTGCACCTTATTCAGGCTGTGTTTCACCTGCAATATATCAGAGAGCTGGAAAATGAATAAGGAAAACATAAGAAGAATTGATATATTTGAGTTGTGGTGCTGGAATAGAATATTGTATATTTCATAGACTGTCAAAGGACAACAAGTGTGTCCTGGGAAAAGTGCAAGCCAGAGTGCTCTTTGGAAGCAAAGAGAGTGAAACTTTGTCTCTCATACTTTAGACATGTAGCTAGACAATGCTATTCCTTGGGGAAGGACATTATGCTTCGAAAGATAGAGTACCAAAGAGAAAGATAAAGACCTCCAAGGAGATAGACACAATAACTTCAGCAATGGGTTCTAGTGTGTCAGAGATGATGAAGAAAGCACAGAATAGGACAGGATAGGATAGATCAACAGCTCATAAGGTTACTTGTTATGAGTCATACTTGACTTGATGACACCCTACAACAGCAACAACGATATATTTTTCACAATTTTTTATTGATCAAAATGAATGTGTACGAAAGGAACTGATTTTCTTTTAAACAAATACAACAATCTCTACACTGTAATAGCATTCTTAGACTTATTTCCTGTGATTCTTACTTCTATCATCTGTCTTTCCTATCCTTTCTTGTCTTCTGAACTTTGTTGTTGTTGCTGCTGTTATGCGCCATCAAGTCACCTGTGACTCATAGCATCCACTATGTACAACAGCTCTGAACATTGCCCTATTCTGAGCCAATCTCGCTGATTCTGACACATTTAATCCCAATCTTAGCCAAATATTGCTCTTTTGATTGCATATGGTTGATTGTTCCGAGGAGAATACTACTCTTGGTATTTGATTACTGTAGGTTGTTGCTGCTGTTGCTGTTGTTATGTGCTGTCAAGTTGCCTTTGACTATTAAGGACCCTCTGTATAACAGCTCTGAAGCTTGCCCTGTCCTGAGCCAGTATTACTGCCTCTGACACACTTACCCTCAATGTCCCAAGTACTGTATTAATCCACCTTATCTGGAGTCTTTTTCTCCTATGCTGTCCTTCCACCCTTCTGAGCATGATGTCCTTCCCCAAGAAACAGTCCATCCTGGCAATGTGCCCAAATTACATGAGACATAGCTTCAAAATCTAGTCTCCAAGGAAAAACTTGCTTTCACCCTCTCCAAGACAGACATCTTTGTTTTCTTGACAGTGCATTTTATGTTCAACTCTTTTCCAGCACCACAACACAGAGATATCTATTCTTCTGCCATCCTTAGTTATTGTCCAGCCCTATGATGCATAGCAAGCAATTGTGAAGACCATGGCCTGAATCAGTTGCACCTTAGTCTCTAGACTGATATTATTGCTTTCCAGTAAACTGGATAGGTTCTTGACAGCAGATTTTCACAGGACATTAATCTTTTGATTTCCTGACTGCTCGTGTCAAGGGTGGTGATTGTGGATCTGAGTAAGACGTAATTGTTAACAACCTCAATTTCTTCTCCATTATGCTGTTGCCAACCAGCCCAGTAGTGAGAATCTTTGTCTTCTTGATATTGAGCTTCAATCCATACTAAAGACTATAGTACTTGACTCTCTGCAGTAAGTGCTTCAGGTCCTCCTCAGTTTCAGCAAGCAATGTTGTGTCATCTGCATAACGTAGATTGTTGATGAGTTTTCCTTCAATCCTGATACCATATTTCTTCTCATAAAGCCTAGCATCCTGAGAGACCTGTTTTGCATATATATTGAAAAAGTGTAGAGACAGGACACCTCCCTGACACAGTCCTTTCCTGATTTTGAACCATACAGTGTTTCCTTGCTTTGTTCTGAGAACTGCTTTCTGGTCCACGTATATGTTTCTCAAGAGAACAACCAAGTGTTCTGGGATTCCCATTCTCCTCAAGTTTAGCTAAACATAGAGTTAAATATCTTTGCATAGTCAACGACACACAGATAGACACTCCTCTGGTACTCTGCTTCTGCCAAGATCCATCTGATATTGGCAATAATTTCTCTGGTACCACAATCTCTTTTGAAACCAGTTTGTAATTCTGGTTATTCTCCTTTGATATACTGTTCTAATCATTTTTGGATAATCTTCAGCAGGATTGCTTTAAAAAACATGCGTTTTGTGAGTGAGTTTGGCCCCTTTGATTTTCCAGTTCCCGTTCCTCACACATTTCATTATAATACTTCACATTGTCTTCCTGAGCTTCCCTTTAAAATCTTCTATTCAGCTTTTTCACTTCCTGATTTCTTCCCTTTGTTTTGGCTTCTTGGTGTTCTAGTGCAATATTCAGTCCCTTCTTGTCTCCATCTTGGTTTTTTCTTCTTCCTCCACCTTTTGCATTCTTCATGGATGATATTTTTTATATCCTCCACAGCTCATCTTGTCTTCATTCATTAGTTTTTTTTGTTTGTTTGTTTTTTACCTCTTTTTTAATTTTTATTTATTTATTTTATGTGTGTACCGTCAAATTGAATCTGACTGGCACAGGAGGCGATTGTTCCTCCTTCTTCAGCAGAGCATCTGGTGGATTTGAACCTCATACCTCTGGGATTGCATTGCAGTTTCCTGCCACTAGGCCACCAGAGCTCGCCCATTCATTAGTTTTTAAGGCCTTAACTGTTCTTGAGTTGGTTTTTAAATTTAGGTGGGATAGACCCAAGATGAAATTTTAATTCCTGTGTATTTGATTTTACCTTCTTTAGCTTTAATTTCAACTTGCATATGAGCATTTGATGGTCCAATGCAATATATAATTTGATTTCAATTTGATTTCTTTACTTCTATTTTAATTGACTATGGATACCAAGAAAATGAAATCATTAACAATGTCAATCTTAATATTACTTATTGATTCAGTTGCGATGATTTTTATTTTCCTTATGTGATGTGAAATCCACACTGAAGGTTATATATAGCCTTTGAACTTCTTTATTAAGTACATCACGTCTTCTTTGCTTTCTGCTAACAAGGTTGTGCTATCTGCGTATTGAAGATTGCAGGAGTTCTAGTGAAGCAATGTATTATGTGTTGCACTGCTAACAGAAAGGTCATGTTTGAATCCACCAGTTTCTTCTTGAAAAAAGATGAACAATCGCCTACGAAGATTTATTTGCTGCCTCAGAAAAAAATGATGGGTCACTATAAATCAGAATTGACTAGATAACAGTGAGTTGATTTTATTGAATGTAATTGGGGTATGTTTTGTGAATTCAACTCACCCTACCTCCACAACTTACAGTGGTTTGTTTAGAACCCTTGAGGAACAGTTGATAATCACATAGAATTGCTTTCTTGGCATTCTAGAATATGTTCTTTTATTTATCTAATATTGTTGTCATGTGCCATCGAGTCGCTTGCTACTCATAGCGACCCTATGCCCTATGTACACAACAGCCCTAAACCCTGTTCTGTCCTGTTCCAATCTCACTGTCTCAGACACACCCACTCTGATTACCCTCGTCACTGAATCAATCCATCTCATCTAGTGTCTTCATCTCTCCACACTCCCAAGTATGTGCTGTCCCTCCACACCTCCAAGTATGACGTCCCTCTCCAAGCACCGGTGTCTACTTGCAACAGGTCCAAAGTATGTCAGACGAAGCCCCAGAACCCTTGCCTTCAAGGAGCAGACTGGATTAACCCTCTCCAGGGTGAACCTGTTTATTTTCTTAGAAGTCCATGGTACATTCAATACTCTTCTCCAGCACCACAACTAAAAGGCATTAATTCTCCTTCTATCCTTCTTGGTCATTGCCCAACTCTCTGAATGCATAGCAAGTGTTTGCAAAGACCATGGTTTGTGTTAGGTCCACCTTAGTATCTAGAGTGACACCATTGCTCTTCAGTACTTTGGAGAGGTCCCTAAGAGCAGACCTTCCCATCGCAATACACCTTTTAATTTCCTGGCTTCTGGTGCCAAGAGTGTTCATTGTGCTGTCAAGTAAACTAAAGCTGTGAACAATCTCAATCTCTTCACCCCCCATCCTGATGCTGCCAACTGGCCCAGTGGTGAGAATCTTTGTCTTCTTGATATTGAACCTTAATCCATATTGAAGGCTGCAGTCCTCGACCATCTGCAGCGAGCACTTCAGGTCCTCCTCAGTTTTGAATCTTCCACCAATCCTGATGCTACAATTCTCATATAGCCCAGCCTCCCAGATAATCTGTTTTGCGTATAAGTTGAAAAGGTATGAAGCTAGGACACATCCCTGGTGTACACCCATACCAATTTTGAACCATGTAGTGTTTCCTTGCTCTGTTTGACTACTGCCTCCTGGTCCAAGAATAGGTTTCACATTAGCACAATCGGGTGTTCTGGGATTCCCATTCTTCTCAGAGTCAGCCACAGTTTGTTATGATCCACACAGTCAAATGCCTTTACATAATCAATGAAAGACTGACATTCCTCTGGTATTCCCTGCTTTCAGCTAAGATCCATCTAACATTAGCTACAATATTCCTAGCACCACGACCCCTTCAAACCCAGCTTGCTCTTCTGGCAGTTTTTGGAAGTGTTATTCCGGAAGTGGATGGCCAGCCTTCTTCCTAGTCTGACTTAAGTTGAATCCTCAGATTTAGGACAGTATTTGACAAACAGGTGTTTTATAGAAAGGATCAAATGAAAGACATCTCCAAATTATAGAACCAACCAATAGATTCACCGTTGCTCTCCGCCCTTGCCACGTGTGTCTTGACTCATCTCTTTCCCTGCTCCACTGGCATCCCTTTTCACTCTCGCCTACTACACTCAACACCTCCCTCTTCCTATCCACCCTTTGATATGCTTAGGTCTCAAACCTTCTGTGCTTCTGTGATGCATAAGGCCTCAAGCTGCTGCTGGTCTCTTAGGTGTGGCCAGTGCCTCTTGGATTTAGGAGTCTCTAAGTCCAAATTTCAGACGCAAGTATTAGAGAAGAGTGTCTATTTCAGAAGGTTCTGAAAAAACGTCCTTTGCCTTCACCTTCTGCTCCAGGGCTGACTTCTTGCGCCTTAGTACCTTTTCTCTTCCATTTGCAGCACACTCCTGTCACAGTAGGATGATTTTCAAGGAGAGGGTGATGTGTCTTTTAGATCTGAGTTGGATAGGGCCAAGGTAAAATCTTCCACCATGATCAGCCTCAAAACTAGTTAAGCACACATTTTTCATGTACACTTGTTTTATGTCTCTACCAGAATATAAAGTCCATGAGGGCAGTCTCCATCTATAATTTGGGGTTTTGTGTGTGTGTGTGTGTGTGTCCTTAGCACATTGCACAATTCCTCATAAACATTAAATATCTGTTGTGTGAATAAATGAATGTGAGCCATATATATGAATACTTTGTGTCTACAAACATGGGTAAGAAGCAATGAGATGTCGTGTGATATTTTCAATGAATGCTGATGCTAGCTAAATTGAATACATAAAAAGTCTGTCCTTGGTTATACCAGTTAGTTTTTATATCCAATTAAGAAGATAAAAAGATTGATATCTTAAAGGTGAAAACCTGGAAAATGGTGAATACAATTAGACTTTTATCCTTGAATTTATTTTTTTTTTAAGAACCAGTATTGTAGAAACCTCATATTGTTGCAGAATACCACTTTAAGAAGTCTGAACATTTCTGCCTAACTTGGTTGTAAGTAGGGAAAATGGAATGTATTTCCTGAAAGTTCACAATTTTGAGGGTAAAAGGAGCATTTTAGATAATTATAAAAGGATTGTCCTGGAAAAATTGTCATCTAGTTGTAAATAATTTTTTACCTTTTTAAATGCTTAGCTTTGTGCCAATCTGCTTTCCATCTCCTTCAGAAACCATGAAATATACAAGAAAGGGCAAATATAAGGCATTTTGTATTTTATCTTTCTCCAAATATGCTTTTTAATGTAAATTATGCTCTTCATATCAATCAAAAACCCCAATCTCTAGCTTTAGGTATGAAATGGACTGAAAGGAAAAAAACCAAAAAGCAACATCCTTTTCATTCTACAGTTCGGGATGATCAAGACTTACACCCACGCACTATGGAGTGTTGTTGTTGTATACTATTGAGTTGGATATGATCCATAGCTGACCCTCGAGTGGACTTACAGAGGCAGTTAATCACATAAGAGGAGATTTCCATCCCTCTACTATGGAGCAGCTTATAGACTTGAATTGTTCAGCACCTTTGGGGTGCACCGCAGTTTCTTGCCACAAGGCCACCAGAGTCAAATAACTGGTGAAATTATCAAAGATATATCTACCTATCAATAGATGATATTTTGAACCATAAAATTCTACATTTATAGAAATTTAATGGAGAGGAGAATAATTAATTAGAATGGGACTTTCATCAGTGTTTTTTGCTCTTTGTGAAGGCATATTTGGTCTTGACTTATAGGAACCTATTGAAAACTCAAACTTCACTGTCATTGAGTTGGTACAGACTTTTAGTGATTCTTCAGTAGTTTCAAAAATTATCTATGCTTGGTAAAGATGGCCCATCTGTCTTCTATTGAGCCATAGGTGGATTTAAACTGAAGACGTAACTAAGAACTACATCATCAGAGCTGCCCAGAACCGTGTGTGTTTGGATTACAGCACAGTTTCTTGACACCGGGACACCAAAGCTCAAGTGCAAAATAAGTGAAATGAAGTAGAAGGGAACCTAAACACGTGAAGGACCATTTCGGCTATCTAAGTGATCTTCAACTGCTTTCAATATGAAGTAACTGGAGTCATCACAATTATATTCTTATTTGTCTTCTGTAGACCATGCAGGTCTCATTATACCCATACAGATGGTCTTGTCATCACTGCAGATCATCAGAATTCTCTTTGTTGGATTTATGTGACTCCATGACCTATAATAACTAAAGAAAGAATGTGGCATTAAGAACTGAGAGTTAAAGCAAGTGAGGTCTTTTCTCTAATAACAAAGTCAAAAGTTTTAAAAAAATGATGAGCACACTTTCTCAGAATATCAAAAGAAGGGGATGTAAAGGGGCCCTCTCTGGCTGTATATAATGCACCAGAATATCCACTCTGCCCTCAGTCACCCTGCGATTCAGAATGGAAAGATCTCTGGTGCATAAATTTCCTTTCATGGACCAAACACAATTAATCCAAAAGAGAAGTGGGAATGGGTAGCAAGTTTTTTCAAATTTTGTTGTTAATTAAAAAAACAATTATCAAGGATTTCTAATTACTTTGTAAGTGCTGTATGGCCTGTACCTGCTTCTCAGCAAATTAGTAAGATAATGCTTGAAACATTAAACAGAATTACTCCTTCTCTTCTTCCAGATTCACACATCTATTTAATAGGTCTCTTCTTGTGCAACACCTTTGTGAAACATTTATATCCATTAAGTTATCTCACAGTTATTAGCAGTGTGCATTTGTTTCTAAATGGTTTTTTTAACCTTTGCTGCTAAATGCCCTCTAGTCGACTATGACTCATAGTGACCCCCTGAACAGCAATCTGAATTTTCCCTCTCCTGTAGCATCCTCAGAATCTCCCACCTGCTCGTCTGCATGGGTACAGTCGCTTTATTAGTTAGTCTTGTTGAGAGGCTTACTCTCTTTTGCTGATTCTCCACCTATCTCAGCATAGTGTCTTTCCAAGGACTGACCTCTCTTGATAACATGCCCAAAGTATGTGAGATGAAATTTTACTATCCTTTCCCCTTAGAAGCACTCTGGATGCACTTCCTCAAAGATAGGCATGCTTTTTCTTACAGTGTTTTCAGTACCTCATCCTGATTCATTGACCAACTTTCAAGTGAATAGGAAGTGATTGAAAATATCATAGCTTGGATCAGACATACCTTAGCCTAGGATCTAATAAGCTGACAGGCTATGTGATGGGTGAATGAGTAAGAATGAACATAAATCCGTCAATATACTTTAGATACTTTGTTAGAGTAACTGGGTGTTTTTACAAAGACAGAAATATTCTGATGTACGATAGAGAGACTCTTAGAAAAGGAAATACCCGAATCAAACTAGAGTTCATACAAGACAACAGAGGATCCTTGGAACAGAGTAGGGTAGGAGAATATGAGAACATTGATAGTCAAGGGTTGACAAGCAAAACCTGTAGTGAAAAGTCATTGGACAATACTGACAAAGAAAATACATGAACAGAAGAGCTAGCTGCATTCTAGGGAACAGATCCATGTGAAACAGGCTGTTCACAGACCTCAGGGGACAGCAGTTCCTCTTCTTTAGGGTTTCATAAACAGAGTTTCATAGACTGATCTGCAGACTACAGTCTTTAGTCTGAGCAGACCAAACAGAGAGGACAAATACAAGTTGCTGAAATATAGATAATCACGTTTTAATGCTTGCAAACAGTCTTTAAAAAGATACTTGAGTATAATGTAGTTCATTCCTATATAATATTGAGATTTCAAAACATAGCTAATATGCACTAAAAGACTTTGAATCTTATAAATTTTAAGTGTCTTTTGTTTAATCTAAATATATTTTAATCATATTACATGATAGTTCCCAAAAGAGTCATCATTTCATACTGTTGGTACAGATTGCATTTTTTTTTAGTTCAGTATTCTGTAGTTGTAGGGGCTCTGTCAAGATAATTTTGTTACACTCAATTGTCATCTGAGGTTTGGTAGTTTGTTGAGCAACAGGGGAGATATGCAGGGAAGCTGGGATTAAGCCTAAAATCTGCCCTCCTTCCCTCCATCTGCAGTAATCAGTCAACTATGCCCTGGGTCTCTAACAGATATGATCAGTCTGAAATGCTTTGATGTCACATATGCCAAGCTGCCTTTTATTTGAATGAGAGTATCATTTTGGCATGTATTGCTCATGAAATATTTGTGAAGTGTTCGGGGGGCTATGGAAATCCTTTTATTTGCAGGAATTAAAAAGCAAACAAGCAGCCAATTCATCATGAATAAATGGTCATGATTTTGACGGAAAAGAGGTTCCAGGTTTAAATTTTAAGTTAGGGAAATTTGACAGAGAAAGAGAGAGAGAAAAAAATTACATATAGAGTTTAAGAAGTATAAAATGAGTGATGACTCATTAAAGGCATAGGAATTATTTGGGAGGAAGTGAGAGTGGAATAGTAATTCATAGATTTGTTTCATCGAGTCAAAAGTTGAGTAAGCAATTGTAGGTCCTGACTGGACTTTCTCTGAAACAAAGCAAGGACTCCTAGTTTAGGGCTATTCAATTGCAAGAGTTATTAAATCAATGTAGGTGACCTGTATGAGGAATCTGTTTAAGTGGTCCATGACCCTGGCCTGAGTGAATTTGAAGAATGGGTTTCTCTCTATTTTAAGCTTATAGTAAGACAGTTGTGGCAGAAGGGGACAGAGAGCTGGGCAAATAGTGTACCAGGGATAGAAGAAGAATGTGAGCAATGGGCAAACCTGGAGACTTTATTACTGAGGCAATTCCTTTAAAAATTCACACCAGTTAACTGGTCAAGTTAATTCTGATTCAGTTGCTAATCCATATATTTCAGAATAGAATTATACTTCATGAGATATTCAAACCTTTCAAAAGAAGAAAGTCAGAACTTTTTTTGAATGAGTCCTAAAGGGTTTAAATCGTCAACCTTTTGTTTAGTAATTGAGAACTTAACCACTTGTACCACCTCAGAATTCTGAGAATACCTCATAACCTTAAACCAATGTAAACCTATGGCTGCTGAATGGCTTCCTCCTACAGCAGTAACTCCATGTGTAAGGAGTAGAACTGCTCCAAAGAGTCAGCTCTGTAGAGTTTTTATTTTGCTTATTTTCCCTTTTTACCCCCTCTCTGAAATAGTCTTCTACCAGAGACTTTGAGTCCTCTCAGGTCTTCCGAAGATGGAAGAAGTCTTTGAAAAATTTGGAATGTTTTCAGTAATGGTATGTAGCTAGTTGGTTATTGTTGTTATTTTGTGCTATAGAGTAAAAATTGACCCATAGTTGACCTTCTAGCAGATTTCTGAGGCAGTAAATGCATGGGAAGAGATTGTCTATTCTCCCACTGAGCAGCTGGTGGATTAGAACCTCATGTCACTGGAATTGCAGTGAAGTTTCTTACCATTATGCCATAAGACTATATATTAAGTCATTGAAGAAGAAAAGGTGGTGATTATCTAAGGATGATGGTTTTTAAATTCAGGTTGGATAGAATAAAGGTAATATTTTGATTCTTGTGGATTTCATTTTCTTTTTTTAGCTTCATTTTGAACTTTCTCATGAGTAATTGATGGTCTGTTCTGTAGTCAGCACCTGGACCAGTTTTCACAGCTAATATTGAACTTCTGAAATTCTTCTTTCCACATATGTAATCCATCTGATTCTTGTGTAGTCCATCAGGTGAAGCCAATATATATAGTTGGGTTTGTGGTTTTTTATAAAAGGTATTAGTAATGAATAAATAGTTGATTGTACAAAATTCTGTCATTCTAGCTCAGTCTCATTTCAATCACCAAGCTTGAGTTTTCTAACAACTGATCCTTCTTCATTGCTCCCAACTTTTACATTACAGTCACAATTATTATGAATAAATCTTGGTTGCATGTTTAATCAGTTTCAGATACAAAAGTTGGTAGAGAAGTCCTCTATTTTGGCTTTTGTTGTAGATCCTTGTATTTAATAAATATTAGTATTAACAGGTCTTTCTTGTATACTTAAACATAGTATTGTGTTTCTTAATGAACTAGAAATGGTTTTTTTATGACTCTGAGTGCAACCCTATTTTTCCATTTGGCATAGCGTATCATATGATTGTCTGAGTCAAAGTGGCCCAGGCCAACCCATCTTATTCACCATCTCAAAAATTGGCACTGAACACGAATGAATATCAGATGAGCTGTCTAGTGATATAAAAAAACTGGATGAAATATGTTTACGGCATTGAAGTCTATGGGGGAGAGAATAGTCTAAAAGTATTATATTTTAGGGCATTATTTTTATCGTAGGAGTATGCAATGAGGGTTGTAGAGTGGATTATATTTGGGGCTAGGGGGTGGGGTTTGGGGAGGTGCGGGGGGCGGGATTGTGTACCAATGAGGGAGTTTTTCTTTTGCGTTTCAAGGAGAGGAGCAAATGAGGGGGAGGGGAGAGGGGTTTGTGCGGGGAGAAGGGTGCAACAATGAATGAATGGAATCCCAAAATCTCTGTAGATTTTCATTGAAATGAAAAATAAACAACCTAAATTTAAAAAAAAAAAAAGAATATCATCCATGAAGGAAAGCAAAGGTCATTACAAAAACAGAGGAGGAAGAAAAGGCAAAAATGGATGTAAGGCGAGACTGAATGAGAGAGAAAATCAGAGTGATTAAGAGCTAAACAAAGGGGGAGAAATGAAGAAGTTAAAGAGTTACACATAATATCTCAAAGGGAAGCTTGAGAGGAAAAGACAACGTTTTAGAATAACATTTACAAAGAACTGGAGCCAGAAAATCAAAAGGGAAGAACTCGCTTGGCACTTCTCAAGCTGAGGGAACTGAAGAAAAAAATTAAAGCCCTTAGTTGTGATTCTGAAAGATGCTATGGGCAAAATATTGAATGATCCAGAAGTATCAAAAGCAGATGGTAGGAATACACAGTAACTGTACCAAAAAATAATTGACTAATACAGAACCATTTTAAGAAATAGAATATGATTTAGAAACAAGGATAATAAAGGAAGAAGTTAAAGCTTCTCTGAAGGAATTGGAATAATAACACCTCAGAATTTTATGGACTACCAGGTGATGTATTTCAACTAAAAGATGCAGCCCTGGATGTGCTCACCAGGTTGTGCCAAGAAATCTCAATGACAGTTACTTGGTTAACCGACTGGAGGAGATCTAGATTCATTCCCATTCTAAAAAAAAAGGCGACTCAACAGGATATGGAAATTATCAAACAATATAATTAATGTCAGAGGCAAGGAAAATCTTGCTGAAGATTATCCAAAAGCCACTAGCAAGCACAGTACATTGACAGACGACTGGCAGGAAAATAGGCTGGGTTTAGAAGATGCCATTACATTAGAGATATTTCTAATGTTTGATAGATCTTGGCTGCTAGCAGAGAGTACCAGAAGGACGTCTATTTGTTTTTTATCAACTATGCAAAGACATTTGGCTGTGTGGAACACAATTAATTATGGCTAACATTGGGAAGAATGGGAATTTTAGAGCACTTGACTATACTCATGTGAAACCTAATGGAGACTAAGAAGTCTGTTGTCCAAATAAAACAAGGGGACATTGTGTGGCTCAATATCAAGAAAGGAGTGTGTCTGGGATATATTCTTTCTCCATATCCTTTTATCTGTATGCCGAGCAGATCTATGAAGAATAATGTGATTAGAGGAAGACTCATTAATAACCTGCATAATGCAGACTGCTCAACCTTGCTTGCTGAAACTGAGGAGGACTTGAAATGTTTGATTCAGAAGGTCAAGAATGTCAGCCATGCATACAGAATGAAGCTCAACATGAAGAAAACAAAGATCCTTACCACTGGGTCAATAGGCATCATCATAATAGATGAGAAAAGAATGAGATTGTTAGCAATTTCATCTTGCTTGAATCTACAATCACACCCTTGGTATCAGCAGTCAGGAAATAAAATAAAAAAAAGAACAAGTTGACAAGTTGTTACTTGGGGAATTATGCTGTCAAGAACTGCTCCAGAGTTCTAATGAGCAATTATGGCTAGAGACTAAGGTGTGCCTGACTCAGGACATTGTCTTTTCAATTGCTTACTATGAGCTGTATGAGGAGGAATGTGGCATCAGGATTGGAGGGAGATTCATCAACAACCTGTGCAATGCAGATGATATAATCTTGCTTAATGAAACTGAGGAGAACCTGAAGCACTTGAGCTCTTGCTGCAGAAGATCAAGGACTGCAGCTTTCTTATATGGATTGAAGTTCAACATCAAGAAAACAAAGATTCTCACCACTGGGCCTATTGACAGCATTATTATAGATTACAAAGAGATTCAGAGTGTTAACAGCTTTAGTTTGCTTGACTCCACAATTAACACTCTTGGTACCAGTAGCTAGGAAATCAATAGACAAATTGAATTGCAACAGTTGTCTATCAGGGACCTCTCCTGAGTACTGAAGAGCAATAACATCAGTCTGGATACCAAAGTGCACGTGATCCAGGCCATAGCCTTCACAACTGTTTGCTATGTGTAAGAGAGCTGGACAATGACTAGGGATGATAGAGAGAGAACTGATGCCTTTGAGCTGTGGTGTTGGAGAAAATGATTGAATATATTATGGACTGCTAGAAGAATAAACAGGTTAGTCCTATGGAGGGGGAAGTCAGGCTGCTCCTTGGAAGCAAGGATTCTGAGGCTTCATCTGACATAATTTGGACACATTGCAGAGAGACCAGTCCTTGGAGAGGGATATCATCCTTGGAAGGGTGGAGGAACAGAGAAAGAGAAGGAGACGATAGATGAAATGGATGGATACAATGACTGGAATAATGAGAGTAAGTGTGACAGAAACAGTAAGGTTGGCACCGTATAGTGAAGGGTTCAAGGGTGCTATACGAAGAGACTGAGATTGTTCACAGCTTCAGTTTGCTCGACTCCACAGTCAACACTCTTGGCACCAGCAGCCAGGAAATAAAAAAACATATTGCAATGGGAAAGTCTGCTGTTAGGGACCTCTCTAAAGTACTCAAGAGCAACGGTGTCTCTGGAGACTAAGGTGTGCCTGATACAGGCCATGGTCTTTGCTATCACTTGTTATGCATCAGAGAGTTGGACAATGACTAGGGAGAACAGAGGAGAACTGATGCCTTTGAGCTGTGGTGCTGGAGTCCATGTCCCATGGACTGCCAAGAAAACAAACAGATGAATCCTGGAGAGGGTTAAACCAAGCTACTCCTTGGAAGCAAGAATTCTGGGGCTTCGTCTGACATACTTTGGGCATGTTTCAAGGAGTGACAGGTCATTGGAGAGGGACATCATGCTTGGGAGGGAGGAGGGACGGTGCAAGAGGGAAAGACACCCTATGAGATGGATTGATTCAGTGACTGGGGTAATTGGGATGGGTGTATCAGAGGCAGTGTGATTGGCACAGGATAGAGCAGTGCTTAGGGCTGTTGTACATAGGGTCGCTTACAAATGACTTGACGGCACATAACAATGACAACATACATAGAGTCGCTATGAGTTGTAAGTCACCCAACAGCACATAACAACATGATTTTGAGAGCTGGACAATGAATAAGGATATCAGAAGAGGAATCAATGCCTTTGAATTGTGGTGCTAGAGTATAATACTGAATGTACTATGGACTGTCAAGGTAAAAAATAGATCTAACCTGGAGATAGTAAGAACTGTTTTTTTTAGGGGGCAGGAAATGTGAAACTTTGTCTCACATACTTTAGCTATGTTACAAGGAGGGAGCAGCCTTTGGAGAAGGACATGTCAAGGGTAGAATGTCAGTGCAGAAAAGGAAGATCTTGGATGGTCTGGATTAGCAGTGACTGTGGAAATGGTGTCAGGTATGTCAGAGAGGGTGAAATTGGCTCAGGATAGGTCAAGGTTCAAAGCCATTGTTCATAGCATAGCTATGAGTTGTATACAACTTGAGAACACACAACAACATATAAGGATGACAAAAGAAGGTAGATTTCTTTGAGTTACGGTTTGGGGGAAGCGAGCCGAATATCCTCTGGACTTCCAAGAGAATAAGCATAATGTCTTAGAAAAATTGCAACCAAAATACTCCTTGAAGGCAAGGATGATAAAACTTCATCTCACACACTTTGGACATTTTGTTAGGAAGAGTCAATCCTTGGAAAAAGATATCATGCTGGGAAAGGTAAAAGGTCAGAAAAAGAGAGGAGGACTCTCAATGAAATGGATTAACACAGTGATTGTAATAATGAGTGCAAGAATATCAGAGATTGTGAAGATGACACCGGATAAGACAGGCTTCAGATCTGTTGTTCTATGAGTCATAGTTGACCTGACCACACCTAACAACAACAACATCTCCCGGTATATTAAGGTCCATGTTGTGCAATAATTAGGGTATTCTGTGTAATTGTCTTCAAGGGGCACAAAAGAACCAAATGCAAAGATCATGAATTTCATAATATTCCAGGAGTGAAATCCTCAATGCAATAAGCTTCCCCAAACTAGAAAGGTCTACTGGAAGAGTGTAAGCACAAAATTCATTGCCTCTTGCAAGAGACTTTTAAGAGATTACCTAAGTTTGAAATTTTGTGGTTCAAGGATTCTATCAATTTCCTTTTAGGGAACTCTGGTGGCTTAGTGTTAAGGATTGTGCTGCGAATGCAAGGGCACATGTTCCTCTGCAGAAGAAAGATGGACAATCTCCTCTTTTGCAATAGACTGCCTCTGAAAACCCACTAGAGGGTCAGCTATGAGTTGGTTTCCACTCGAAGGAACATAACAAAGTTCACAGTGTATCTCATTAAGTGATGAGAGCCACTCCCGTGCAAAGTACTCCCTACCCCCTGAAGGAGTTGAAATAAAGTAGGGGAAGAATAGAGGTCTTTAATACTTATTCTAGGGACCTCATCTTGTAGAGTTTGAACACACCAGCGACCCCACTGAAAAAAGATAGAGAATCTGTCCCTTGGCATTCACAGTCTTGAAAATACAGTGGCGATTCCATTATAAGTTGGTTCATAACTGATCACATTGAATTTGAGGTTAGCACTTCTCTGGCAGTTTTATTCTATGGTTGGCTCCATTGAAAAAGGTGGGCTATTTCCTCCCAAGCTACTTATAGCTTGCAAAAAATTAATTGAAATTAGTGTGATGAGTTTTTAACGTAGAGGAGCACCTTGGTGATACAGATGGTTGAGCATTCTACTGCTAGGCAAAAGTTTGATGGTTTGAAACTTCCCAAGGTAACTGGGACTAAAGACCTGACAATCTACTTCTTAAAGGTCTTGAAAACCATGTGAGGTAGTTCTGTTCTGCACTAAGGGTGGCTATATGTCAGAGTGATAAATAATAATAATAATAATAATAATAATAATACAGCGTGGAAGTCTCTCTTAAGAGGAAGACTCTATTCAAAGATAAAGCTAGAATTCACAGATTGATGTTTTCACTTCTATTTGCATTTCAAATGAAAATACAAGTCTTTACAATAGGGCTTGTTTTATTTAATTTTCTAAATTTGAGCACTTCAGGACAGAGTGAGCCTGTTTTGCCCTGACACAGAGCTGGTTTTCTGCCTCTGCTCTCAAAAAAGACAGTTTTAAATTTTGGTTCAGCTCATAAACATACTGTGATGGACGGCATTAATAAGTAAGTATTACACTGGCTCTGCCCGAGCAGTCCCTCTTCATCTTTATCTTTTTGTTTAAGTCCTGTGGGGTCTTAGAATGCTCTTTATGGAGATCAAGAAGATTAAGCAAAATTAGCTCTCAACTACATAATGGGTTTCCCTATCTTGGCATGTGTCTCTCCTCTCTGCACGTGGTGACTCCCCCTGATATCAACAGGAGACTCACAGATGGAGGGAAAAATCATGTTCCGGGCGAGCAAGGCACACGATGGGATTTCAGCCTTCCCTTTCATTCCTATCAGTGTATGTGCTTAAATTGGAAACCACAGTGACAATGATAAGTAAATTGCCTGGCAACTTAAAGAGAGCTCCAAATTTGTCAGAGCAGACTGACCTGCTCACTTGCAGATTGAGGAGTATTTCTCCCAGTCTTATGTAGATCTAAACTACTGCTTCATAACCATATGATACCTTGCAAGAGCTTTTTGCAGGGAGAACTATGCTTCACCCATGTCAGAAAGTGAAATTCATGCTGTTTATAAAGTCCTCTAGAGAGAGGTGGGCTTACTCATGGACACAGTCGGCAGCTGCCTATGTGGAATAATTTGAGGATCAATGAGAGGCCCCCATGCTTTAAAATCCATCTCCCTCATCAGTCTGCAGTGGTGCCTGAAATTTCGGTCATTACTGTCATTTCTTAAAAGCCTTTAGGAGGACATATGCCCTATTATCTTGAGGGAGGTAACATTAATTAACTATATAACATATTTGAATGGATGCATTTTCTTGTTAATAACCCATTACAACCATTGACGCCCAGTAAAGATCAAGACTCTGAAGAAATAGAAGCAAAGACAGGCTCGTTTTAATGGAAAAGTACAAGATGGTGATTTTGGGGGGCTCTGTGTAGAGGGTATTATTACTCCAGTGGGTTTCTTTTGTAGGGCATTCTAGTGTAAGGAGTACCTGGGTGGTGAAAATACTTACCAACTCAGCTACTAACTGAAAAATGGGGTGTTTGAATCCACTGAGAGGCACCTCAAATGAAAGACCCAGAGTTTTACTTCTGAATCATTGGCCTTTGAAAAACCTATGCTTATGTATAGTTCTGCTATGACACACGTGAATTTGTCATGAATTAGAATTGACTTTTCAGCACCTAATAATATAAGGATTTTGTGATTGGTGATTCAGTGGTAGAATTCTGACCTTTCATGAAGGAAACCTGAATTTTATTGCCTGCTTCCACTCATTTGTTGATGAAAGCTTGCATGTCATGCTGCTGTTATAGGAAGAGATTTCAGCGGCATTTCTAGACCAAAGATGGACAGAAAAGAAAGGCCTAAAGCTCTGTTTCTAAAAACCAGTCATTGGGATGACACAAAACTAGAAAATAGTTCTCTATTTTGTGCATGTAGTTGACATGAGTTTGGGACAACTTGAAGGCAGTTAACAAAAGCAACAGCAATATAAGTGCAACCACTGGGAGAAAGAAGGAACTGGAAATTTTGTGTCAGGTTGTGAAGTGTCATTGGTTCCAAAATGTGAGAGAAGGAAAACAAAAGAAATTATGGAAAGAGTACATATAGTAAAAAGAACAACATTTACTTACTTCATATTATTGTTACCTCTGCCACTAAATTTCCCAAGAAAGCTTATGATCTTAATGATCACTTGTTGAGAATTTTCTTTCTTTTTTGTGTGATGATCAATAGCTCTGGTGCCTAGTGGCAAGAAGCTGCACTTCAATTCCAAAGGAATGTGGTTTGAGGCTCTGAGGAAGAAGGATGGGAAATCTCCTCCTGTGTGATTATCTGCTTTGGAAAATCTGCCAGAGGGCCAGCTATGTATTGGTTCCACAACAATATACTTATTTATTGCTTTTTAATAATTTATTATTTTAAATTTTTAAATTTTTTATTAATTCACTATTGAACATATTCTTCCCTTTCTCCCCCAGTCCACTTTTCAGTGTACCTCTTTTTCCAGATTGTTATCATGAATATAATGCCTATATTTCTATTGTACAATTTTTCTCTCACCTGTTCCAATGCAGTGTTCATTATCTATCCACTCTCTTTCTATTCACCCCCTAACCTCCCATGCCAGTCCTATTTTATATCAGGATTGTTATATAATATTTGTCTTTTTATATTCTACATCTTAGTTTGATGAGTGGTATCAGATACGCCAGGGATGCATCCTATCTCCATACCTTTTCAACCTATATGCAGAACAGATTATCCGGGACACTGGGTTCTATGAGGAGAAATGTGGGGTCAAGATTGGTGGACGATTTATCAACAATCTGCGTTATGCAGATGACACAACCCTACTTGCTGAAAATCAAGAGGACCTGAAGCATCTGCTGCAGAGGGTCAAGGACTGCAGTCTCCAATATGGATTGAGGCTCAATGTCAAGAAGACAAAGATTCTCACCACTGGACCAATTGGCAGCGTCAGGATGGATTATGAAGAGATTGAGA
>NW_006399793.1:11140022-11200677 GCF_000299155.1 Elephantulus edwardii | reverse complement strand
TGAGGAGAGACTGATCCTTGGAGAAGGACATCATGCTTGGGAGGGTGGAGGGACAGCGCAGGAGGGGAAGGCCCTCTATGAGGTGGATTGATTCAGTGATTAGGGTAATCTGGATGGGTGTGTCTGAGACAGTGTGATTGGCACAGGACAGAGCAGAGTTTAGGGCTGTTTTACATAGGGTCATTATGAGTCGCAAGCAACTCAACAACAATACCATGTGATGAAAGGAAGAAGAAAATAACCAAGAATTTTACTATTATTATGTGTTTGCTCTAACAGGCACAAAAGTTATATAAATACAGAATTATATACTTGGTAAAAATGTACAGAAATAATTTTATAATTTTATGTTCAGAAAACTTCTGGCTGGTATGATCAAAGAGAGCTACTTGGAGAACACAATCTTTTAGCTATTATTTAATTCTATAAATTTTTAAAGGATGCTCTAATGAAAGGAAAGAGTATGAATAATGTGTTGGAGGCAGAAACGTGAGAGTTCAAAATAATAAATATGAGGTAGCTCATGAACACTCTGAAATTCACTGCCATTGACTCAGAACAAATTCAAACTGACCTACCTTCCCAGCGATTTTTGAGAGCTGTAAATCACACAGATGAGATAGCTTATGTTTTTCCCAGGTAGTCCCTGGTGGAATCGAACTAGCAAGGAATACTGCCTTTGGTTTAGCACTGTGCTTTCCCACAGATTACACCACCAAACCTTCCGAGTGCATAAGTGGTTGTTGCATGCTATTAAGTCAGAAACAACTCATAGTTGACCCACAGTGGATTTTCCAAGCCAGTAAATCACACTGGAGGATATTACCCATCCTTCTTCCATGGAGAAGCTGGTGGATTTAAACCACATGCCTTTGACATTGCACTGCAACTTCTTACCACTGAGCCACTAAGAGTTTAAAGATGAATTGAGACCAAGATCAAGAAGGTGAGTGAAAACTATAAAAAGGATTTAATTATTAGGAGTACCTGGAGATCCAAATAACCATTTGTGCTTGACCACTAATGGAAATATTAACAATCTGAACCCTTGGAAGAAAGGCTTGTTGATCTACTTCTGTGAAATAAACCCTTGAATATCCTATGAAGTTCGATTTTTAAATTCACAAAGTCACTGTGAGTTGGAAGTTAACTTGATGGTAACTTTTTTTTTTTTGGTAGTCTTTAAGTTAGTAGAGAAACAGATTGGTTCTACAAGAAGAATGAAAAAAACTACAGTGAGAAGGGTTGTGTGGGAGACATGGTAGAAAAAGGAGAAGTATTGATTGAGTGTAGGGATAAGAAAAGAAACAAGTCAAAGATGATGAGACAAGTAAAAGTCACTCTTTAATTTTTATTTAGTTATTTTGTTATTTTTGTGTCTATACCATCAAATTGGATCTGACTGGTACAAGAGGAGCTTGACCCTCCTGCCCCAGCAGAGCATCTGGTAGATTCAAACCGCGTACCTCTGGGATAGCAGTGCAGCTTCTTGCCACTAGGCCACCAGGGCTCCCCAAAGTCACTCTTAAAAGCTGGAAATTCAGGAAGAATGGCAGGGTATATTAATAAGAAATGGTCAAAATAATGTGAATCTTTTGAAGAGTGCAATTGGCTCATCACAGAGCAATACTGGATAAAATTACCACTGTATTTAATTAGCACACTTCAAATACATCCTACTTAGCACTGTTGTCTTTAGAACCATTCTAAAGTGTTCAACTTCCAGTGAAAGATGAGAGGTTCAGGCCTACCAGCTTATGCTTCAGTGAAAAGTCTAAGTGATCATCTCTCATTAATATTACATTCTCAGAAACATTATGAGGCAGTTCTACTCTGTTCTCGAGGGTCACTGTGAGTTGAAATCAATCTGAAGATACATACACAATAGCAAAAATGGAATTAATTGGCTTGACAAGAAATGACTCTGGGTTTGGGATATATATACATAACATATGCAAACAAACATATGCTCTACTCTCTACTACACTGTGAATGACAGACTGAAGAGGAATGGTGTCAGATTAATTATCAAAAAGAGTCTTTCAAGTTCTATTTATCTTGAAGTACAACACTGTCAGTGACAGGATAATATTCATAAGCCCATGAGGAAAACTAGATAACTATTCAAATTATTATTAAAATTTATATATCAATTTATTGCCAGAGATGAAGAAATAACAAATCTTTACCAATTTCTATATTCTGAAACTGATTAAACATGTAATCAGGGTTCATTGATAATTACCGGTGATTGAAATGCAAAATTTCAAAGCAAACAAAAAAGTTTTGGTAGCTAGAAAATATGGTGATGGGAATAGGTGAAAAGTTATTTGATAAAATTTTGCAAGACCAATGACTAGTTCGTGAAAATATCAACAGCATAAACAGTAGCTACACATGTAACCCTCATGTGTTTGTTGTTGTTGTTATGTGCTGTCTAATCATCTGCAACCCATCGTAACCCTATGTACAGCAATTCCGAACTCTGCCCTGTCCTGAACCTGTCTCACTTATTCTGACACACCAACCCCCGCATTGCCCTAGTCACTGTGTCAATCCATCTCATTCAGAGTCTTCCTCTCCTGCACTGTCCCTGTACCCTTCCAAGCATGTTGTCCTTCTCCAAGGACTGGTCCCTCCTGGGCACGTGCCAAATTTGTGAGATGGAGCTTCAAAATCCGAGCCTCTAAGAAGAATCTTGGTTTCACTTGGTGTTCTATAGTATGTTCAAGACTCTTCTCCAGCACCACAATTTGTAGGCATCCATTCTTCTTCTGTCATCCTTAGTCATTGCCCAGCTTTCTGAAGCATAACAAGTAATTAAAAACACCATGGCCTGGATAAGGTGCACCTTTGTATCTAGATTGACATCATTTCTTCTCAGTACTCTGGAGAGGTCCCTAACACAAATTTTCCCAATGCAATTTTTCTTTTGATTTCCTGACTGCTGGTGTTAAGAGTGTTGATTGTGGAGCCAAGCAAATTGTAATTGTTAACAACCTTAATCTCTTCACTATCTATCATGGTGCTGCCAATTGGCCCAGTGTTAAGAATCTCTGTCTTCTAGATTTTGAACTTCAATCTTAATTTTAGACTATAGTCCTTGACCTTCTACAGCTAATGCTTCAGGTCTTCTTCAGTTTCAGTAAGCAAGGTTGATAAGCTGTTGATAAGTCTACCTCCAATCCTGGTGCCACATTTCTCCTCATAAAGCCCTGCTTCTCTAAAGACCTGATAAGATCGAATATACATGATTCACATCAACTCCATCTGTCCAAACAGATGACAGAACTCAACATCATTGGTCTGAATGAAGATAGAGTTCGGCTGTGGAACACACTTTCACTTGCTTATATACAAGATAAAGTTCAACCTGAAGAAAATTAAAAGCAAATCTTCTGAAAGCAAAACATAACCCTAACTATATATAACATCTCAATTTAGAGGGTATCTCAGGAATATATTTGACACATTGAACACTAATGAGCAAAGACTAAATAAGTAAGTCGGGATAACATTAAAAACATCATTCATGAAAAAATAAACAAAAAATAACTAAAAGACAAGAGGGAAAAGAAAGTGAAAAAAAAACCCACATCACAAATCAAATTTACTCTTTAAAATGTTAAAGCGAAAGGAAGAAATGATGAACTGACAGATGATTCAAAGGATGGCTTGAAAAGACAAGTAAAACAGTATGATGAAATGTACAAAGAACTGAATTTAGAAAACCAAATAGGCAGAACAACTTGGTGCTTTCCAAATAAAAAGACTTGAGGAAAAAGAATTCAAGTTTTGAAGTGTAGTATTGAAGGATTCTATGAATAAACTTTTGAATGGTGCAGGAAGTCTATAAAAATGAAAATAATACACAGAGTAAAGAATATGACAAAATAGAATATCACAGAAAATTGGTTCATGTTCAATAATTTTGGGAGATAGGAATGATCAAGATTAGTGGCATTTAAGGAAAAAGTTCAAGCAACAATGAGGACATTGGTGAGGAATAAGTCTCTAGAACTTGACAAGAATAAGAGCAGTAACACAAACAGATATATGTACACACATATGTTTATTGCCAATATTAGTCCATTTTATTTAACTAATGTGCAGCATATGGATCTCTATGCAAAATAATGGACCTGAACTTTGTAAGTAAGCCACTATAAAATAAAAATTTTATTTAAAATAATTATTTTATAATTTTTCTATATTCATACATAGCTTTTTGTTGTTGTTGTTGTTGTTATGTGCCGTCGAGCCGTTTCCGACTCATAGCGACCCTATGCACAACAGTCCTAAACCCTGCTCTATCTTGTGACAACCGCACTGTCTCTGACACACCCATCCCGATTACCCCAGTCACCGAATCAATCCATCTCATAGAGGGTCTTCCCCTCCTGCGCTGTCCCTCCACCATCCCAAGCATGATGCCCCTCTCCAAGCTTCCCAATATTGGCACTATGCCACTAGTGGACAGGTGTATAAAATGAACAATGACACCAGGAAGGAGTGCATTCCTCAGAACAATAAACTGTGTGAGATAAAAATGTTACTATTTCCAAAAATTAATCCTATGAATGCAGGAAAGAAAAATTCATGGAAATAAAGAACAAAGTAAAGAAATGGGAAAAGCACTGTTACATTGTGGAATTGCAACCAATAATACTAAACAAAATATATTGATAGATTATTGGTTGGCACACTACATAATTTTTTATCCATAAATAGTTGGAAAAAAGAGAAAAAAGATGAGAAAGTAAAATTATGTGTTGAATTGGACAAATCTGCTGCTAAAAACATCTTTAAAGTTTTGAAAAATCAAAAGTATAACTTTGTCAACTAAGGTGTGCCTGGCCCAGTCATGGTATTTTTAATTATCTCTTATGGATGTTCTATAACAACAACTGAAAAAGGTGAAAACTTGTTAAGGAGGATCAAAGAAGAACTGATGCCTTTGAATTACGGTGTTGTTATAGAATGTTGGATATACATTGAACTACCAAAAGAAAGAACAATCTGTCTCGGACGACGTGCAATCATAATGATCCTTAGAAGAGAGCATGGTGTAACTTCATCTCAACTGTTTTGGATACATTATCAGAAAGTCCCTGGATGAGGCTATAATGCTTGGTAAAATCAAGGGAGAGCAAAAAATGAAGACTTCCAACAAGATCGACTTTCAATGGCAACAGTGATAGCCCAAAACTCGTAATTATGAGGGGCACAGGAATAGACAGTACCTCGTTATGCTTCTCAGTAGGTAACATAAGGAGCCAATTTGATTGTTTGCATATGGACCTCACCTGATGTTCTACACAGGAATCAGTTTGATTACATCTGCTGAGAAAATCATTGGAAACGCTCAATGTCAGTTATGAAAATCAGGTCGGATGTTACCTGGAACCATCAACTACTTTTGTGCAAGTTTGAACTGAAGCTAAAGAGAACAAAAACTAATTCACAAAATCAAAATAAGACTGAGTCTATCCCATCTAAATTTCAAAATCAGATTTAAAGAACAGATTTGATGGTTTTTTGTTTTTTTTTTTAGATTTGATGTTTTAAACACTAAAGGATGAAGACCAGGTGAGATGTAGAATGATATCAAGGATATCATCCATGAGGAAAGTAAAAGGTCATTAAAAAAACAGAAGAGGGGGAAAGACCAAAAATGAATGTCAGAAGAGACTTTGAATATAGTACTAGAATGCTGAAGGGCAAAATCAAAAGGTGAAAAAAAAAATCAGAACGTTAAAGAACTAAATCAGTCAGAAGATTTCAAAGTGTAGCCTGTGAAGAAAAGGTAGTCTTATAACTGTGTATTCTTTCCATCTTCTTTTGATGCTTGCTGGATCATGCAATAATTTGTCCATACTATCTTTCAGAATTGAAAAAAATTCAAGGCTTTGAATTTGCCTTTTAAAGTTCTTTCAGCTTGAGAAATACCAAAGAATTCCTCCCCTTTTGATTTTCTGACTCCAGTACATGTACTTTCTAATGAAATGTGCGAAGTACTTAGTCTCTAGACTGCCATTGTTGCTTCTCAGTACTTTGGAAAGGTCCCTGACAACAGATTTACCCAATGCCATTTTTTTTTATTTTCTGACTGCTGGTGCCAAGAGTATTGATTATGGAACCGAGCAAGCTCCCTTCTTCATCTGTCATGGTGCTACCAATTGGCCCAGTAATGAGAATCTTTTTCCTTGTGATGTTGAGCTTGAGTCCAAGACTACAGTTCTTAACCTTCTGTAGCAAGTGCTACAGGTCCTCCTCAGTTTCAGCAAGCAAGATTTTGTCATTTGCATAATGTAGATTGTTGATGAGTCTTTCTCCAACCCTGATGCCACATTTCTCCCCATAAAGCCTAGTGTCCCAAATGATCTGTCCTGCATATACAATGAAAAGGTGTGGAGACTGGACATATCCCTGACACACTACCTACTATGTAATTAATTTCTCGTTACTCTGCGAAGCAGTAGATATTGAAGAATTGAGATACTATTACTGCCTTCATGGTATTTACCATCAATTGGAAGTGGATTTTATATGTGATGAGCATGTAAATAATGAAATAATCAAATAGGGCCTAGTAAAAATCTCACTTGTTAGTCTTGAGTCACTTTCAACTTATAGCCAAATACAGTGCAATAAACAACAATAACATCAATATTGAGCCAATTTTTGACTCACAGTGATCCCAGAGGACAGGTAGACATTTCCCATAATGTTTCGAAGGCTATATTCTACACAGAAGCAGACTGTCACATCTTTTCTCCTTCACATCAGCTATGGACTCAAACAATGACCTTTTGATTAGCAGCTGAGCATTTTATTGTGCCACTTAGTTACCTGTGTGGTATAGTGATGTTACTTGAGTGGCCGCACATGATAGGACAACTTATGAGAGCTGTTCGGTGCTCTAGTAGGCCCTGACTTACAGGGACCCTATAAAAAACGGAACAAAACAAACATCCTCACAATCTTTGCTGATGATTCTAGCTTCATTCTAGGGTGTTGACTTCATGGAAACGTATAACAATAATAAGAGCTCATAAATGCAACCTCTCTACAAAGTAGCAAAAACTCTGAGTCAACCATATCAATCCTGCATGTGAAAATGATTCATGAGTCACAATCACAGGAATCAAAACTTTATTCAAATTACTACTTCTGTTCTCACATTGAACAAGGCCTTATTTTCTCTCAAGTAAGTTTTAGAAGATCAAATATGTGTCTGATGCCTTTTCATTTCCCTCTACACTTTCAAATTTACTTAATTCTATTTTTCTAGTCAAACCAAGTCTCTTCCTCCATGCAGTCTATACAGAAACCTAGTGATTGTTTAACCCAAGTATCTTTTTTAGTAAATTAAAAGATTGACTCCTATGGGTTTTCAGGGGATGAAATACTAGTCAGATGAGTAAAACAAAACAGTGGCTAAAGAAAGATCATTTAAGTAACTTACTTGTTTAATGGTTGAATAAACTGGACTGAGTGTATAGGGAACTAAACTCCAGCTTTGAGCAACTTTCTTGAGTAGTAAGTAACAAAAAGGACTTTAGACTCAAACTGTTTACTACATAAAATATGTACTTTGCGTAGTAACTATTCATTAGCTGCTCTCACTTTATCATATTTTATGGTAATAGTGGGTGGTATAGCATTATTAATCTTCAGTGAGTTGTTTTATATGGTGTTCACAGTGGAAGATAAGCACTGGATTATATATACTTACTAATCTTTAGTGAAGAGTTTCAGGATAAACTACAGACTAGTAAATGAACATGCAAATCTTTATTTACCTTACTTATTAGGTGATCTTCCCTAGCGATATGGCCTTGAACAAGTCTACTTCTTTTTTCTCAAAAATCTATCTTTCAAATGCAGATTCCAAATCAACACCAATCTCATTGTCATAAAGCTAATTCTCACCTGTTAATGTCCTTCTAGGTCAAAGTAGAACTGCTTGTCTGGTTTTTAAGGCTGTACATCTTTGTGGAAGATCTTTGACTGATGGGCTTGAGCTGTTGAATACTTCTGGTTAGCATCCAAATGCTTTGACCATTATACCACAAGGATTCTTTAAAATGGAGACAGTAATACTATAGTGTGTATACATGTAATATATAATAGAGTTCATAGTATATAACATATCTTTTTTGGTGCTGCTGTGGTTTCAAGTCAGCTTGGAGTTATAGTGACCCCATGTATAACAGTACAAAATGGCATCCAGGGCTGCATCATCTTCACAATTAATTGGAATGCTTGAATTTTTTGTTGGGATGGCCACTGTGTAATTTGTGTCTTCTCATGTGTTTAAGTTTTCTCTCCTGAAATGCTCATTTGCTACTACCATATTTGACAATATTTTGTTTATATCTTGTTTTCACTGACTAGTTTTGGCAGACCTTTCTTCTTAGTCTTGTCGAAGCTCCACTGAAGCATTTTTTGCTCTGGATGATCTCGATAGTACTGGATCGCAGTGGCCTAGCTTACAATGGTATTTGTTGTTGTTATGTGCCTTTGAGTTGCTTGCGACTCATATTAACCCTATGTACAAGAGGCCTAAACCCTGCTCTATTCTGTGCCAATCTCATTGTCTCTGACACACCTACTCCCACTACCCCAATCACTGAATTGTCCATCTCATTGAGGGTCTTACTCTCCTGTGCCATCCCTCTACTCTCCCAAACATGATGTCTGTCTCCAAGGACAAGTCTCTCCTTGTAACATGTATAAAGTATGTCAGACGAAGCTTCAGAATCCTTGACTCCAAGGAGCATTCTGGCTTCACCCTCTCCAGGACAAACCTGTTTGTTTTCCTAGCAGTCCATGGTACACTCAACATTCTCCTCCAGCACCACAGCTCAACTGTCCAGCTGTCCAATGTATAGCACGCAATTGAGAAGACCACAGTCTAGATCAGGCGCACCTTAGTCTTCAGCCTGACCATCCACTTCCGAAATAACAGTCCTTTTGAAAACCCAATGTACGATAGAGCACACTTAGATGAGCACTTAGACTAGCAGACATGGAAACACAAAGAGGAAGAACAACTGTAAGCAGACATTAGTGGCTGGCACAAGGAATGTGAGAAACATGAATGTAGGAAAACCGGACGTTGTTGTTAAGAAATAAATGGAACTGCATTGAAACCAATGAGGGAGAGAACAGTTTAATAGCGATATATTTTAGGACATTGTGATTATCATAAGAATGAAGGTTGCAAAGTGGAGCATACGTGGGGTGGGGGGGGTTGCGGGAGGATTGTATACCGATGAAGAAATTTTTATTTTATTTTTCATTTTATTTTATTTTTCAAATAGAAGAGCAAATTGGGGGTGGGGGTAGGGTGGGCGGGGAGAAAATGTATCAATGAATGAATGGAAATCCAAAATCTCTGTAAATGTTCATGGAAATTAATTTTTTTTTAAAAGAAATAAATGGAACACATAAATATTGATATGGTAGGTATTGGCGAAGTGAGATGACTTGGTGTGGGACATTTTGAATCAGATGATCATACGATCCACTTGATGACAATGGTATAGCAACATATAAATTACCACAGTATGACAAATATTAAATATTATTAACAGTGAATATAGAAGAATTGAGTAGAGGAAGAATATGGGCTTTGTTCTGAAACATTCTAATTATGTTTGAAAGAAGGTCTTTCTGTCCATTAATGAGTTCTCACTTCATTCCTAGAATACAAAACAGCTATAACTTTTTTACAAGGTTGGATGCAAGTGTTGGGTAATAGTGAAGCAGTCATATTCTGTGATGGACTCTGTCAATGTTCCTTCAAAAACTAGTTCCAGCTATGAACTGCCACTGGGTCCCATCTGATAATTTTTTCCAAAGTAATATCTGCGGTATGACTCCCAAACTAATTAAAGAGGCACCTATTCAACCATCGCTGCTCACATTCAAACCACTCATTTTTCTCCAGAGGAGTGGCATATTCTTCAGGAACAACAGATGACCATTAGTGACTGCTAATGTTCTTCAGATTCTCATCCTGAAACCAAGACTTGTTTTGGAATGAGCCCTGTGGGGAAGTAATCAGCTCGTGGAGCTCTACTTCGGTAGAGATTTTAGTGGTTAAGACAGGTCTGAGACAAGCGATGTGTATTTTTAGGCCACTCCTCTTTAGTCAGAGGCGAGGCAGTAGAGAAAGCTGAGGGACATCATCAATCTGTTAGATGTCAGGCTGTAGCGCTGGGGACATTCTTACCACAGTGGCCTGGCTGTGGGAAAGCAGCATAATTTGCCTTGTGCTGTGGTACATGTTATTAAAACTGTAGTTTAATGTTCTTTTTCCAAGGATATTGTCTCTGGTGTTTTTATCGTCCAGGGAGATGTGGTACCAGAAACGATCACATTCCTGGCAATTTTCTGTGATAATGGTAAACTTTTTCAGAATACTCTCTCACTTCTATTAGGGTTGATAATGAGAGATTGTGAGGATTATTAAACACTCCTAGCTTTCACTAGGAACTTATTTAGCACAGATGTTTCTATAATTGCAGTACACTGGGAAAATTCAGTGTTCAATGGCCCAAAACTCATTATTACTTATTACTTCTACCTGTGTATTGTGGCATTAGTAAGCTGGGATGAAATGTTTCATTTAGCAGAGACGATAGCTATGGATCTCAGCTCCTTTAGAAAGAGTACTGAGGAGGAATTATTGGATGTTCTGCTCAGCCCCTTATTATTTATTAATCTTTCAAGTGTTATCCAGGACCTCACCATGTTCAATAAAAAGTTAGCGTGCTCTTTTTTATGGATTCAGGTCACATCATCATGTTAGCTTCAGCTAGATAATTCCTTAGCTTTATGCCCATGAGAGAAACAAGATGAAATCTTAAAGGATTTTTTAAAACAACATAACAACCTAGCTAGCCATGGTCTTTATTGGGGTAAAAATGTAGAATTCATACAACTATATTTAGGCTTCCATTGCTTCTTTACAAAACACATCTGTCTTGTCTCAGCAGCACTACACGTACTTGTAAGGAACACCTGGCAACATTAAGTACATGAGCTTGAGAGATGCAGTGAAGATGTTTATAAAAGACCACTGCCGAGAGGACAGAAAACTTCCTTATGTTCCCTCATTCTTGATTTTCCTCATGACATATACTATATAAAAAAAAAATCCAAAGGCATGGCACATCTTTTATTTCCCTACAAAGAGAATTTTCGGTAACAGCCTGGGATAGGGCTTGTCTGTGCATTTGTGAAGGGAAAGTTGGGTAAACAAACTATGAGAATTTTGTGAAAGGATTTGCTCAACTAAACTAACAATTAGTGATGCAGTGGTTGAGAACTCAGCTACAAAATGGAAGTTTGGTGAGTCAATATCACTGGCTAGCTGCTCCACAGCTGAAAGATGTGGCAATCTGCTTCTGTGAAGATACACAGGTTTGGTAACTATGGGATAGATCTATCGTGTATTATGAGTCAAAATTGATTAACAGCAAAGTCCTTGTAGTTTTTACTATATTATTCTGTAACCAATGCCTCCTATTTCACCTGGTTTTAGCACTGAACACTACAAGCCATGTGCTCTGGAATTCACTTTGTTGTTGATACGTGCCATCAAATTGGAACTAACTCATAGCTGATGACCCTCCAGAAAATTTTCATAGGCTGTAAATCACAAGGGAAGAAATTGTTCTTCTTTGTCCTGTGGGGCAGCTCGTAGACTTGAACCACCTGTTTCTGGGTTGGCAGTGCAATGCCTTATTACTAGGCCACCAGAGCTACCTAGGAGCTCATTTTAGTCTAGGACAAATTAGGACTGCTTGTCATCTTTCACCTTTGACTATTTGGGGTTCTTATCTTGGCACCAGCAGTCAGGAAATCAAAAAGCGTATCGCAATGGGAAAGTCTGCTTTTAGGGACCTCTCTAAAGTACTCAGGAGCAATGGTGTCTCTCTGGAGACTATGGTGCACCTGATGCAGGCCATGGTCTTTGCAATCGCTTCTTATGCATCAGAGAGTTGGACAATGACTAGGGAGGACAGAAGGAGAGTTGATGCTTTTGAGCTGTGGTGCTGGAGAAGAGTACTGAATGTACCATGGACTGCAAGGAAAGCAAACAGATTCATCTTGGAGAGGATTAAACGAAGCTACTCCTTGGAGGCAAGGATTCTGGAATTCTGGGGCTTTGTCTGACATACTTTGGGCATGTTGCCAGGAGGGACGGGTCCTTGGAGAGGGACATCATGCTTGGGAGGGTGGAGGGACAGCGCAGGAGGGGAAGACCCTCTATGAGATGGATTGATTCGGTGACTGGGGTAATCGGGATGGGTGTGTCAGAGGTGGTGTGGTTGGCGCAGGATAGAGCAGGGTTTAGGGCTGTTGTGCATAGGGTCGCTATGAGTCGCAAACGACTAGATGGCACATAACAACAACAACACTGTCTGTTGATGTTTTGGAGTTTCTTGGGCAAGTCAATGACATTTTTTTCTGTACACCTGAAAGAGCCTAGTATTTATATTCCTAAAAAAATGAGAAAAAGAAATATGAACCAGGTGTTAATTCTCATTTATGATTACTAGTCACAGATACTTTTAGGGACAAAAGAGTGCATTCTACCATGTCTGAAATTAGATCTCAAGTGTACAACATATACAGTTGTAAATCATGGCCAGACATTATTGCTTTTCAAATGCATTCACTCATATTTAAATTAGTCCATTGGACAAGGCAATAGAGAGTATAAAATGATCCAGTGGATTTGAAGGAGCTCTGGTGACATAGTCTGTTGGGAGTTGTGCTACTAATTCAAAGGCAGGTTTCTCTCATAGATTGAACTGACCAGTGGCTCCTCTGGAGCCAATCGCCTATTATGTAATTTATGTAATGTATAATCTTTATACGTGCTTGGAAATCCAAAAGAGTAAGTGCTGATTTGAGCTTAGTGAGTTGAATTTTAGCTGCGTGAATTTAAGTTAGCCCTACATAGCGACCTTTATGCTTTAAAATGAAGTTTATTTTTTGTCTTTTCCGATTTGCCTCAATTATTTTGATTGTCTACTTAGACACTGTGTGAACCAGACACTTGTGATTGATATTGGGTTTATCAGTCCCTGTGACCACTAAGAATAGGAGAAACCCCAAATTTACCCATGAGTTTGAAATGTTCTAGACTCTACAGATTCAAGGGCCATTTCTCTGAAACATGAATTTATTTTTACCTGTGTGTGTTTATATGTTTCATTGATTTTGTTCCTTCAGAAAGCCCAGCTGAAGATAGACACGCTTATAAAATCAGAGATCAAAGTGATGTCCCATTTCTGAATTTTGTTTGGTTTGCATTTGGAATGCAAATGAGAAAAAGAAATAATTTAAAAATGTGACATTCCACTACAAAAACAAAAACTCAAAATCATCACCATGGAATCAGAAAATGACTCATAACTTACCCTTCATCAGATTTTTGGAGCTATAAATTGTCCAGAAGGAGATTTCCTGTATTTCTCCTCATTGCCACTAGTGAATTGGAACTTACAGAGAAGCGTCACCTTTGGACTAATAATACAAGTTCCTATGGAACTAGACCACCGGTTCTATAAATTCAGAAGAATGCTTTTTCATTCTAAAGTTTCACTAGGTATTTAAAACTCAATTTAGAGAAATCCATTGAGTACAACAGAGTAACAGAAACCATAATTTCTTTAGAAAGCATGTGGAGATATTTTAGAAATGTAGCACTGTCTGCTGTTGAGTTATTCTGAGGAACAACAGAGGAAACACAGGTGTGTTTTGTTGATGTTCTTATTCCACAACCCGCACGTGGTACATTATTATAAAGCATGAGCCGAGGCTGGTGCTCCTTTTAAGAGAATAGGGAGAAGTATTGTGCTTTTGTTGTAACTAGGTTACAAAAGAATAGTTCAAATCCTAGACATAGATTTACAGCACACTTTCGGTTTGTTGGGTTGGGTTTTTGGGGTTTTGTTTTTTGTTTTTTGTTTGGTGTTTTTTTTTTAGTACCTCAACACTCATAATGATGCTTTGACTTATAGGAAACCAAATAAATTGGGGCCCTAGTTCAAACTATCCCGTAGAATTTAAATATTTCACACACAAGGAACTAAAGAGATGTTTTGTTAAAGTGATGAACAAACGTCTTTCTTATAAAAGTGTTGCTTTCCTTTTAAATTTGGAATGGCACCTCAATGTTAAGGGATTCATGAAAATCTTCTCTTTTCAAATCAACATTAATTTTGAGGTCTCAGAGCTTTCTAGTGTTGTCTAAAGTGTTAAATTCACCTGATCAAGAAAACACAATATCACACACACACACACACACACACACACACACAAAATCATCAAGTAGATCCTCCTAACAAACAAAAGTCCCCTCAAAACAAACAAAACACCTCAGTTTTCATATCTCCCAGCTCCAGATAGTACTATGGAAAATAGAAATCTGAGGAAAAAAATGTTAGAAAACTAATTCAAAGTTTTTACAAAAGTTATTTTAATGTAAGTTTAACATCAATTTCCCTCTATGCTAAGGGATCAGATTTGGGTGGTTTTTTTTTTAAAGAAAAAAACACCTAAGAGGGCAGAAAGGAAGCTGACCTCCTGTTTAAAATCTTTTTTTAATATATTCACCTCTCATTTATTTAGACTTGATTTTTTTTCCTCCAACCTTTAAATCAATTTCTTCTTTGAGTTGGAAAGTAAGTGACAGAGATAAATCCAAAGCGAGTGACACTTGCACACAATCTGGCAGCCTCAGATGGAGTTATCAGCATTTCATCCGCGCTGCATTGTGCTGAAATCCTTCTCACCCATTCCTTCCCTGCAACACGCCTGTTGAAGAGCCGCAATAATAACTACTCTGCCAATTAAGGTGTTCTACCTGGGGCCAGCCAGAGCTTAGTTTGGGGACAAGGTCACTTGCTGGGATGGAGTTGTAGTTCCCCAATTACTAGTAGTTCCACTACCTCTTCTAACTTGTCAAATAATGAGGAGACTTTGAAGGCTAAATCCAGCAGTAGCTCCTAGCAGGGTTAATGCAGAGTGAATGACAATGATACCTCAGGAGTGAGTCTGACAATGTCTGTCAAGCTCTGTTCACAAGGATGATGAAGTTCACTGCTACTCCACACTACCTAGGGAAGGATTGGTCTTGATCTTACAGGTGAGAAAGGACCAGATTTCTCATTTCTATGGAAGTTCATTAACTCCTTCACAATGCCCATGCAAATAGGGCATGAGCTGAATATCCTTAATGACAGCCATTGATTGTCTTCCAATCAGGAAGCTCACTCCCCAAATTATGACTCCTTCAGTCTAGTTCTTGTTTCTTGATCTAGTCATTAGCTTTATTTTTTTTTTATGTTTCTGAAGTCTTCATTTTTTGATGGAACAACAGTGAGTGTGTAATCAATCTTACTAGTCACTAGCAACACAGTGAGACAATAAGAATACGGAAACCATGTTCGCAAATGAAAAAAGAAAAAAATTGAACAGCAATGATAACATATCTCATGGCTAATTCCACTGGCAAAGAATTTAACTCAATATCAAAAACTCATTGTCCTCGAGTCAGAACCAAATCACAGCTGATGCTCCAGTGGTTTTGAAGAAGCTGTAAATTGCACATAAAGATACAGTCCATCTTTCTGGCAAACAATAACAATTCAACAAAAAACTTCATAAAATTATCCTATGATTAACCATTCAACCTTTGTAGGGATTTAATATATAGGCTTATATTCCTACACCTAAAGTCTCTTTTTAAAAAATTGTGTTGAGAACTGAATATATAATGTAGCAAAGGGGTGTTTTTGTGTGTGAGATCAAGTTCTTTTACATGTGTTTTTTCTTTACTCATGTTTATTTATTGAAATAGTGAGGGATATTGCTGTTCTTTGATTATGCTTGGATTCCGCTGTGTGAAAGATCAAAAAAGTGCTCTTTTTGGCTCCTAGGAATATTCTGACTCACTCCTGGATTCTATTGATGTTTGCTTTGGATGAATGGACAAAGCCTCACTCAGTAGGACAAATATATACACAAATTTTTAAAGAGATGCAAATATTACATCTTATTTATCTCATAACTAATCAGCTGATTCAGATCTGAGCATCATTTTTTTCTGCTGAGAAAACAGATCTGCATCTTCAAATTATTTTACAAAAATTGAAAAACATTTGAATAAAATTAGTAGATTACATTTTAATCTTTTGAAACAGATTCTATTTTCAAAGGTTAAGCACTGAATTACAGAATATTAATGATATTTCTAATGGTTTGCTTTTGACCCATATGGCCAACTCACTTGAAGCAAGGAGAATATTTAATATGCTTTCACCATAGCAAATGTAACTGTAAAATCTACATGCCTTCTAAATTCCACATTTCCTGTGGGAAATGAAATGATTACGCAGTGGCTATTTATCACACTTATTTACATTTGCATTTTGATGATGAAAACTATTTCAACCAGGTAACATGTTTATATACTGTTAGAGTGGCCCTTTTATTATTACTTAAGGTTTTATTTGTTTCATGGGACTTGTTCTGGACAATTGTGGCACATTTATACCATATTCCTTCCTTGTCAATGGTAAAAATTGTGCCCGAGACAGCAAAAGAAAGATGAATGCTTCTTAGCATTTTTCCAGCATGGATTCTTCTCACTTATTTATCCAGAAGAATATTGTTCTTTTTTAAACAAATCTCATTTTCCTCTGTAATGGATTCCATCTCATATTACAAAAAAAAATTGCTGGATATAATATATGCAAAGTTCTTTCTAGTGGGTGTCTATAGACTAATAATGAGGAGATGCTCTTTGCCATCAATACATGGTTTGATTTTTTTTCCTGTTGGATCTGTTGAAACTTTACTTAAACAAGGATTTAGTTTAATCGTTTTCACTCCAAAGCAATCTCCTCATTCTAAGGTTCAGGATGGACAGTATGACCCAGAGAAGCTTGCTGTACCTTCCTTCTTCATTATTTTCAGAAGGCCTGCCTTCCCTCTACCATTCTACATCCTTCATAGAAAGTTCCCCGAAACCTCGGGTGCCCAGCATTTATGAACTAATCTGACAAATTAATGTATGGTTTCAGAGTTATGATGCATAGGATTGCTATGAGTCATAGGCAACTCTACGACACATAACTACAACAACAACATCCTGCTCTTGGCCATTGAGGCCCCTACCAGATGACAAGGACAGGCATATTAAATAGCCATAAATTTGTTCTTACTATACTCACCTACTTTTTGTTGCAGAATCAATTAGATACCAATAGTCAACACTATAATGGGTGGAGAAAGGACTAAAGATGCCAATTATTTCATCCTGCTTACATCAACGATCAACATCCTTGGGACCAGCTCTCAGACTATCAAGAGACATATTGTATCAGGCAAGTCTGCTTGTTGTTGTTAGATGCCTTTGAGTCGAATATGACTCATAGAGGCCCCATGAAAAACAGATCTGAACTTTGTCCTATCTTGTGTCATCTTTACACTTTCTGACACACCCATTGCAGCAGTCACTGTGTCAGTCCACATGGTTGAGGGTCTTTCTCTCCTTCAATGACCTTCTGCCTTTCTAAGCATGATGTCCCTCTCCAAGGAATAGTCCCTTCTAGCAACATGTTTGTGTATGTGAGGCAAAGCTTTATCTTTGCCTCCAAAGATCACTCTTCTCTAAGGCATATTTGTTTGTTCTTTTGGTAGTCCATAGAATGTTCAGTACTCTTCTCCAACAAATAACTCCAAGGCCTTAATTCTTCTTCTGTCATCTTTCTGTCATCAGAAGGACTATTGCTTGAATCAGATGCACTTAGTCCTCAAACTGACATCATTACCCCTCAATAATTTGGAGAAGTCCCGAATTGTAGAATTTCCAAGTGCAGTATGTCTTTTGATTTCCTGACTGCTAATATCAAAGGTGTTGATTGTGGATCTAAGTAAGATGAGATTGTTGATAGTTTCAATCATTTCTCCATCTATCATGTTACTTATAGGTCCAGTGGTAAGAATTTTTGTTCTCTTGACATTGAGATGCATGACTATTGGAGGCTGTATTCTTTAATCTTCTACCACAAGTACTTCAGGACCTACTCAATTTCAGCAAGCAAGATTGTGTCATCTGCATAACACAGGTTACTGGTGAGTCAGTCTTCCTTCAATCTTGATGCCTCATTCTTCTTTACAGTGTCTACCTTTTCTAAAAATTTGCTCAGCATACCGAGTGAATAGGTATGGAGAGAGAATACAACCCTGATGCACTTCCTTCTTAATTTTAAACCATATAGCTTTTCCTTGCTCTCTTCACACCAAAGTATCTTGGTCTAGGTATAAGTTCCAAAGAGCACAATTAAGTGCTCTGGGATTCCCATTCCTCTCAATATTAGCCATAACTTTTTATAATCCACAAAGTCAAATGACTTTGCATAATCATTAAAACATAAATAGCTATTCTTCTGGTATTTTTTTACTTTTCACCAGGATCCATCTGACATCAGCAGTGATATTCGTGGTGCAACGGCCTCTTCCATATCCTGCTTGAACATCTGGCAGTTCCCTTTCTACATACTGTTCTAACCGTTCTTGAATGATCAGCAGCAGCATTTTGCTTGCATCTGATATTAATGATCTTGTTCAATAGTTTCCACATTCTTGTTAGATCATCTTTCTTGGGTGTAGGAATAAATACAGACCTCTTCCAATCCATTGGCCTGAGAGCTGTCCTCCAGATTTCCTTTCATAGACTGGTGAGTGCATCTAAGGCTGTGTCTGTTAATTGAAACAAGTCAATTGTTATGACATAGATTTCTGGGGCCTTATTTTTTACCAATGTCTTCAATGCAGCTACAACTGCTCTCTTCATTTCCCTGAAATTTTTTTCAGTCAATTAGTTCTTTGTGTTACTGGTGTATTCTGTAGTGATTTTGTGTATTCCTTCCATCTTCTTTTGATATTTCCTGGACCATTTAATATATTGCCCATAGCACCTCTCAATGTTGTGACTCAGGGCTTACATTTGGGTTTTTTCAGTTCTCTCAGTTTGAGAAATACAGAGCAAGTTCTTACCTTTTTATTCACCAATTTCAGCTCTCTGCATATGTCATTATAATACTTTGCTTTGTCTTCTCAAGCTGCTCTTTGAAATCTTCTGTTCAGAAAGTCTTCAGCATGTTTCCCCTTTGCTTTGGATTCTGGACAATTTTATGCCATTTTCAGAGTCTCTTCTGTCATCCATTTTTGTTTCTTATTTCTTTGTTGTCTTTGTAATGACCCCTTTGCTCTCTTCATGGATATTTTGATATCATTCTACAACTCATTTGGTCTTTGATTATTGGTGTTCAATGCTTTAAACTTATTCTTAAGATAATTTTATAATAAGATGGAATAGGTTCAAGATCATATTTCAGTTCTCCTGGACTTGTCTACTTTTTTTTTCAGCCTCAGTTGGAACTTACAAATGAGTAATTTATGGTCTGACCCACAGTATGCCCCTGGCTCAGCGCTGAGCTTCTCTAATAGTTCCTTTCACAGATGTAGTCAATCTGATCCTTATGCATACTTTCATCTGAGGTCCATGTGTAAAGCTGCTATTTGTTTATTTTTTAAAGGTATTTTTGATAAGTAAATAATTGAAAATAGAAAATTCAATCATTCTATTTCCAGCCCCATTTCTATTATCAAGCCCATATTTTCCAACAACTATTCCTTTTGGAGACTAAGGTGTCATTTAGGCCATGGTCTTTGTAATTACTTGCTATGAGTAAGAAAGCTGGGCAAAGACTAGGTTTGATAGAAGGAGAAATGATGCCTTTGAGCTTTGGTGCTGGGGAAGAGTATTGAATATATGAAGGACAGCTAGGTGAACAAGCAGGTTTGTCCTAGAGAGGCTGCTTCTTGGAGGCAAGGATTCTGAAGCTTCATCTTACATAACTTTGGATAAGTTGCAAGGAGGGACCAGTCCTTGAAGAGGGATATCATGCTTGGGAGGGTGAAAGGACAGCACAAGAAAGGAAGACCCTTGATTAGATGGATTGATTCAGTGACTGGAGTAATGGGAATAGGTGTGTTAGAGACAATAAGATTGGCACAGGTTAGAGCAGGGTATAGGGCTGTTGTAAACAGGTTTTCTGTGAGTCACAAGTGACTCAATGGCAAGTAACAACAATAGTGATATTCCTTCTTCATTATTTTCAACTTTTATATTCCAGTCAGTAATCGTTATTAACACACCTTGATTGTTGTTTGATCAATTTTAGACTGCAAGATTTGGTAAAAATTTTCAGTTTCGGCCACCTTCATGCCTGGCGCTAAGGGGTCCTTCCCCACCCTGGGGTCAAGGCCAAAGCCATCCCCAAGGGCAGGACCCCCCCATCTCCCACCCACTCGACTTGGGCCCCCTTCGCTGCTCCAGGGGCCCTCTCCCGTGGAACCCACTCTCTCTCCTCCCACACTGGCCCCAGGGGCTCAGCAACCCCAGCTGGAAAGAGAAAGACCCCCCCAGGCCCCTCCCCACCAGCCCCCTCTCAAGATCGGCCCTCCTCAGGTCAAGAACCCTTGGTCCATCCATCTGTCCACCATGTGCATCTGTCCGTCCGTCCTCCAGGCCCCGATTGGGGGCCACAGTGTGGGCCTGGGCAGCGGCCGTGTGGGCTGATGAGGTTGGGTTATCTGGAACCTTCTTGACCAGGGACCTTAGAGCACTGGGGAGAGGGCTGCACTCTGGGGGGGCCTCCCCCCACAAGAACCATCTCTTTACCTAACTGCATGGTGCTTAGTCAGGGACTGGTGCACGCTGCTCCGAGGCGAGCCGCAGCTGACTCAACGTGCATGGCAATTAATTCTTGGCGCTGTCCCTTCTGTTCTGCCCGCCCTCCACCACCCTCCTCTTTAAAAAAAAAAAAAAGGGAAAAAAAGGCTTAAAAAAAAGAAACTTGAAAAAAAATTCCACGTTTCCTAATTTGCACGGAATTTTCTATCACATGATGTGCCTTGCCTTTTGAGAATAAGTATTAACTTTAACCAATATCCCTGCTCAGTAACTGCATGCCTGCCTGAGTAGTTACCAAGGAGGAAACTTCAACAAGAGAGACAGACACGCGACAGTGACATGAGAGACAATAAAGTGAAAATGAAAATGGGGAAAAAATTTTTTTCAGTTTCTTCTTCTTTGGCTTTAGCTGTAGGAGTGTATATTTAAGTATAGTCACATTAACAAATCTTCCTTGTATGGGTATAGATGTTATTCTATCACTCATAACATTGTATTTCAGGACAGAACTTGAAATTGGATATTCTTAATGTGAATGCAAGACCATTCTTCTTTGGTTTTTCATTCCCAGTGTAGTATACTGTATTATTAGCTGTTTGAAATTGGTCAAAGCTGGTCCATCTCATTTCACTAACACCTACACTGCTGATGTTCATGCACTCTATTTCATTTTTCACAATTTCAAGTTTTCCAACATTCAAGCTATGTATGTATATTCCATGTTCCATTTATTAAAGGACGCTTGCCATTATATTTCTTCGTTTTAACTGACTTCCAGTCTGGGCTCTATCACTTATACTATAACTGTCCAAGTTTCTCTTCTGTCCACAGGGTTTTCAGAGGCCTGTTCTTTAAGAAGTTTATGGCCAATCCTGCTTCCTAGAATGTGTTAATCTGGGAGCTCTAATAAAACCTGTACCATGGGTAACTCTTGAGGCTTTTGTCACATGAGTGGCATAGCTTTCTTTATCACAGCAATTCACTATTAGGAACCTCTCCAAAATGCTGAAAGGCAATGATGTCAGTTTAAAGACTAAGGTATGCCTTTTTCAGGCCATGGTCTTCTCAATCTTCTGTTGCATATGTCAAAGAGCTGGACAATGAATAAGGATAACAGAAGAATAATTGATGCTTTAGAGTTGTGGTGCTGGAGAAGAGTGCTGACTATCCTATGGACTGCAAAAAGAACAACCAGATATGTTTTGGGAAAAGTACAGCCAGAGTGCTCCATGGAGGAAAGATGGCAAAGCTTCATCTTTCATAATTTGGACATGTAGCCAGGCAAGGCTATTCCTTGGAAAGGAACATCACACTTGGAAAGTTGGAGGATCAGCCACGGAGAGGAAGTCCCCAATGAGATGAACTGACAAGATGACTTCAGCAATTGACTCTAGTGTGTCAGTGGCTGTGAGGATGGTACAGGATAGGGCGAGGTTTAGGTCAGCTGCCCATAGGGTTGCTCTGAGCTGTACTCTTGAGGTATCTGCTAATTGTGCTTATGCAGACTGCAATTTGTGACAAAAAACCTGAGAAGATTGCACCGCAGTTGCCACTAGGATTCCACCAAGGAAATTTCCTGATGCTGATGGTCTCCCAATGTGGACAGTGTTTGGTGGAGCTCCCAGCTGTAAGAAAGGTTTGAAAGCAGGAGTGGCATCCACTTTCTAAACCACGTATCTATGGAAACCCTATGAATTTGGAGAAAAGACCGTAGTTATGGAAGGCATTAGGTCTTTTGTTCATAGAGTCTCTATGAGTCATACTTGACTCAACAACAATCTACAACAATGACATGAGTTGTACTTGTTGTGGTTGTTGGTTGCTGACGAGTCCTAACCTGTTTTACAACTGGGAGTTAGAACAAATACTGTCCACAATGGGAAACCATTCTGTTATTTGATATACTTATGGCACAAGGTATCAGCATCATAGCAAACCCAGATTACCTCATATAGAATATTGACAAAGAGTGATGTGTAAAGTGGAAGAATGTTCCTCCAGATATAACAGCATTAGTCTCACTTAGCAGTGGTTAAATATTGTCAAGTGGAATATGACTAAGAGTAAGCTTTGCACAAAAGACCTGAATTCTGTTCTATGATTAACATTATTCCTGTACATTTATAAGAGAGTTTGTAGAGTTTCCAGAGGTACCTAGTTTAGGAAGTGTATGTTACTCCTGCTTCCCAATATGAAACAATCTGGAAGCTCATCCAACCATTGCACATAATAGGTAACCATTATGGTATATAACATGACTATGGAATAGTGTTCAGCATCACAGCAATGCCAAGTTGTTCCATATAGCAAATAGACAAAATGATTACTTTGTCTTTTAAAGAATATTAATCTAGAATTAAAAATTTGGGGCTCTTGGGCCCTATAGAATTTTAAATCCACACCCCTGAGCACCCTTACCCTTAGTCTAAGACTCAAGGGCCACCCTCTTTTGAGGGGGAAAAAAGAACGGTAACACACCTCAAAAAGGACCCCATAAACTTCCCTTGAATGACCACCATCAAGACAAAACCAACATTGAGATGACTGCCAGCAGCCACCAGCTGACTTCCAGAGTGGAGGGAGACACCATCTCCAGGTCCCACCCTATCCCACAGATCCATATCCTCATCAGTGATTTTAAATCCACATCCTTGAGCAGGGCTCCACCCTTACCCTTAGTGTAAAGTTAAGAGCCACCCAATAATGACAACTTACAGGAAGCCAATGAGCCATTACATCCTCTCCCATTCAACTTCTGGATAGTCTATCAGCCATGAGACTGCCTACTTTTGAGACTCAAAAGCACACATCTCAGGGCAGCCATACCAAAGGTCCCTCGCCTGTCAGAGTCTGTGGCAATAAGAGGGCTGTAGAATCAACTCTATTCCAATTGGTTGAGGTGGTATGGGGTGAATACATACACTTTATCAGTCTCTCTTTGTTTGACATAGAACATCTGTTTTCTAAAACATTTTAAAAATCTGCTGAATCTAAAAAATGGTAGAATCAAATCTCAAAGAATTAGAAACAATTTCTAACAACTTTCATTTAAGAAAAAATCATAAGAGTTGCACTGTCTACTATTATGGTTGGAAGTGAATTCTGGTGCTAATTTATAGTAATGTTGTTGCTGTTGTTATGTGCTGTCGAGTTGTTTGCGACTCATAGCGACCCCATGTACAACAGCCCTAAACTGTGCTCTATCCTGTGCCAATCTCACTTATAATTTAGAAGCTGCTGTATTTCTGGCAGTTCAAATTCACCAGTGGCTCTATGGGAGAGAGAAGGGGTGTGTTCAGGTGGGCTGCTGTGAGTTGGATCTGACTTGATGGCAGTGAATTGTATTTTAATTATGGGTGGAGGAGGGCGATGCAAATGGTTAACATCCATGGCTACTAACTGAAAAGTTGGAATTTGAGCTATCCAAAGACTGCTAGGGGAAGAGGTTAAGATCTGTCACTTGATTGGAAAAAGTACTTAGTAATGACATATCAGATAAGGGACTTATATCCAGAATTTATAGAATACTTGAGCACCACAACAAGATAAAGGTAAATAATCCAATAGAAAAATAGGCACAGGATATGAACAGACACATCACCAAAGAAGACATTCAGATGGCTAATGAGCACATGAAGAAATGTTCAAAATCCCTAGCTCTAAGAGAGATGTAAATCAAAACAACTATGAGATATCATCTCACCCCAGTAAAAATAGCAACATTTAACAGAGCAGCTAGCGAGGTTGTGGAGAAACTAGAACCCTTATTCACTGTTGGTGGGAGTGTAAAATGGTGCAACCACTGTGGAAGGCGGTATGGCGCTTTCTCAAAAAGTTGCAAATAGTGATACCATTTAACCCAGCAATTCCATTACTGGGAATATACCCCAAAGAGACCGTAACTGACATCCAAACAGATATAGGCACACCCATGTTTATTGCGGCTTTGTTCAGAATAACAAGGAGTTGGAAACAACCTAAGTGTCCATCAACAAACTAACGGATAGAGAAGCTGTGATATATTCACACAATGGAATACTATACTGCATTGAAAAACAAGGAACTCATGCAATATTATTCAAAATGGGTGACTCTGGAGGACATTATGCTGAGTGAAGTATCTCAGTCACAAAAGGACAAATACTGCATGGTGACACTGTTGTAAAACAGGACTGACATCTGGATTGGGGAAAGACTGAGAAAGATGGGTTCGATAATGTATACTGCATTGAAACAAATAAGGGAGAAAACTGTTTAAAAGGGATATGTGATTAGGTATTTTTGTCATGACAAGAGTCCAGAGTGAAAGCTGGATAGTGGAATTGACCTGGGGGAGGGTTTGTAAAACAATGAAAGAATTTTTCTTTTACTTTTCTAAGAGGGTAGTGTACTAGGGGGAAGGATTGGGAGGGGAGAAAAGTGCAACAATGGATGAATGGAAACCCAAAGTCTCTGTAAATTTTCATTGAAATTGATAATATTTTTTTTAAAAGAATACTCCAGAGAGACACTTCAAAAAGAAACAAAAAATTGCTGTCCTTTTATGTCAATGGTGGAGAGAATTTTAGACCTAAAATTAAGTATGCCAAATGAAAAAAAAAATCTGTCAATTTACTTCTGAAAAACAAAATCAGTCAGTGGAAACTTTATGGAACAGAATTCTACTTTGACAGGCATGAGGTCACTATGAATCAAAATCAACTCAGTAGCAACTAGTTCACTGAGTAGGTATTTAAGGATAATAACAGATTGCTACATTTATTAATCCAGTTGCAATACCAAATGTTTTACAAAACTGGTAGTTGATGTGTACCCTTGAGTAAATATTCATTCAGGTTGTTGTAGGTCTTTGAGTCTCATAGTAACCCTAACAACAACAGATCAGAACCTTCTAGCCTGTGTAATCCTCATCACCTCTTACATGGTCAAGTCCATTTCACAGTCACTGTGTCAATCTATGTTATGGAGGGTTTTCCACTCTTTCTTTGGCCCATCACCTTTCACAGTGTGATGTGTTTTCCCTAGAACTCGCTTCTTCTGATAACATTCCCAAAGTGAGATCAAGTTTTGTCATTCTTGCCTCCAAGGAGTACTCTAGTTGCACCTTGTCTAAAACAGATATGCTTCGTTCTTTTATCTCACAATGACTTACTTGTTTGAGTAGTTTTGAATGGTCTGAATGTCTTACTTTTCAGTTAGCAGCTGAGTATGCCTTTTAACTCTTGAAATAACCCTAAGAAGTAGGGTTTTACATGCATATTTCAGATGAGAAAATCGATACTTGGTGAATTGTGTCACTTGCTCTTGCTCACCCCTGCATTGTAGCAAAATCAGAAGCAGAGAATATCCACATCGGCATTAGTCTATCCATCAAAGCCTGTGTCCCTTTCACTAGATAGAGTTCAATTCAGACTAGCAGGTTTTCATGTTATCACTGAATTTATCTAGCTTCCTTCCCTCTTTATATGCAAAGCTCGTTCACTCTCATTCATTGTCATTGAGTTTGATCTGAGTCTCAACTGACTTTCCAGTGAGGTATTTGGAGGCTGCAACTCTCACAGGACGAGATTGCCTGTATTTCTCCTTCAGAAAAATGGGTAGATTCAAACCACCATAGACGTGCCACTTTTGGGTTTTTTTTTCCATTTTTTCTCATTTTTTGTTGGTATACATATTCATATACATTGTGTTTCATTAATGTACTTAGTGGTTGTTTTGTGTGTTTTATACATTACTTTAATGTCATTATATTTTTTATGATCATTCCGATTATTGTTGTTGTTATGTGCCATACAGTCTCCTGAAACTCATAGAGACCATATGTACAACAGCTGTGAACCTCACACAATGGAATACTATGCAGCACTCAGGAGCAACAATTTTGAAAAGTGCCATATAACTTGGAAGAGGCTGGAGAGCATTATGCCGAGTGAACTAATGCAGTCTCATAAGGACAAAACTGCAGAAGACCATTATTATAAAAATAGAAGGATAGCTAGAAAAACATGTACAGGAACTGAAGAAGAGGGTGAGGGTGAGTGAGAGGGTGAGGATAGATAGGGGTGAAACCACAGGTGGGTGCACGGTTTGGTGAGTGGAGGGGACGGAGAACAAATGGGAAGGATCCATGCGAAGAGACAAGGTAATGATTGGCAAGGTCCAAGGTGATTCATTTTATAACATAATGTATGAGAATGGATGAAATACAATGTGAACAAATAGTGTGAAACACAATGTATATAAACTTTGTAAGCAAGCCAATTTTTAAAAAATGTAAAATTGATCATCATTGGGCAATGTCTACCATTTTCCTGTCTTTTCTGATCCTAGCTGGATTTTCCCCATTTCCTTTATCCCCTCCCTCCAGTTGGAAAGACTGGAGAGCACTACGCTGAGTCAACTAACTCAGTCTCAAAAGGACAAATACTTATTAAGACTATTGTTATAATAATAGAAGAATAACTAGTAAAATGTGTGAATAAAATAGTAAAATTCAAGGGGTAAGGAGTGGGAAAAGAGGGGTGAGGATGGATTGGGGGGCGTAAATCACAGGGTCACACAATTTGGGTTAGCTTTAAATCATTCATACATCAATTATCTCTTTTAATAGGTTAGATCACTTTATCAGAACACTTTCTATAGATGAAAGCAAGGGGTAGAAAAGGTATATGTGGTTCTGGGCTCTGCAAAGAGTAATAATGAAAGACTTTCAGCAACTTTTATTTAGCACAGAAGCAATTGTGTAAGCGTAATCATTCTTGTACAATCTCAAAGCTTGTTTCTTCTTTGTTATCACCAATTTTTTAGAAACGAAAAAAATTGGAAAAATTAAAATTTAATCTCTGGCTTAGTGGCTTATATTTAGGAATTTGGGGAATTCAAATATATTTTTCATTGTTGTTGTTGATTGCTGTCAAGTTGAGCATGACTCGTAGCACCTCTATGAAAATAGGCCTGAAGCCTTTCTATAACTATCATCAATCAACTTTCATAGAATTTCCAGGGGCATGTTGTTTGGGTAGTGGATGCTGCTCCTGCTTCCAAACATGTCTTACACTGGGAGCTCCACAAATACTGTCCACCATGGGTAACCGTTATGGCCTTTGACACTTAAACGGCACGAGTTTCAGCATCACAGCAACCCCAGGTTAAGTCAGTACAGCATACTGACAGAGGAGTGCTATACCACTGAGAGGAATGTTCCTCCAAAATCTAATATTTTGCATCACCATTTTAGATTGTTAATAACTTTAGTCTGCTTGTCTCCTTGGTCAACACTCTTGGCGCCGGTAGCCAGGAAATAAAAAAACGTATTGCGATGGGGGAGTCTGCTGTTAGGGACTTCTCCAGGGTACTGAAGAGCAATGTTCTCACTCTGGAGACTAAGGTACATCTGATACAGGCTATGGTCTTTGCAATCACTTGTTATGCATCAGGGAGTTGGACAATGACTAGGAAGGATAGAAGGAGAATTGATGCCTTTGAGATGTGGTGCTGGAGAAGAGTATTGAATGTACCATGGACTGCCAAGAAAACAAACAGATTCTGCCTGGAGAAGGTTAAACCAGGCTGTTCCTTGGATGCAAGGATTCTGGGGCTTCGTCTGACATTCTTTGGGCATGTTGTAAAGAGGGACAGGTCCTTGGAGAGGGACGGTGCAAGAGGGGAAGACCCTCTATGAGGTGGATTGATTCGGTGACTGGGTAATCAGGATGGGTGTGTCAGAGGCAGTGCGTGCGATTGGCACAGTATAGAGCAGGGTTTAGGCCTGTTGTACATAGTGTCGCTATGAGTCGCAAGCAACTCAACGGCACATAACAACAACAACGTTATAAACTATTTTATGTGTGTATTTTGCAGATTCCTTAACAAATCACTTGAGTTTTTTAAACTTCTAGATAATTTCCTCATCAAACAGTAAAAAAGTTAGTGACTATAAAAAGCCTCAGTGAGAAGGGAAAAAAATATACATATATTTTTTTTTTCCAAAGGAGATACTCCTTTTTTAAAAATTTTTTATTATTTTTGGTGCGTGTACCGTCAAGTTGGATCTGACTGGTACAGGAGGAGATTGCCCCTCCTTCTCCAGCAGAGCATCAGGTGGATTTGAACCATGAACCTCTGGCATTGCAGTTACAGTTTCTTGCTACTAGAATAAAAATTATTTTAAATTAGTCTAAAGGGTAACTGATCCTAAGCACCAAGTCATTACATTCAACTTAGTATTTTTTTATTATTTTCTGTCAAATGGAAAAAAGAAAGTTATAAAGAAGCAAAAATTCATTGACTTCAAGGCTGCAATTTTTGTTTTATCTACTAACTTTCCCTTAGACTAGTACTATACTGATGGAACAATCCGCCTGTTTGGATTTAGATATCGTCAGGAATGTGAAATAAACAGCAAGGGGGGAAAGTTTCTTCTTGTTCCTTTCAGAGTTTTGCTAATTGGCTTTACTATGACTATTAAAGGGTTCTGTTTAAGATCAAGCCTTCTTCTTGATATGTAAGATGTTCTTTTTGTAAACAAAATACTGGATTTTCTTTGAAAAGGAAATGTACTATAATCAGAAGACATTTCTTTTTAGTATTTGTATTTGAAGATTCTCATTAGGTTCTGATGCGAAAAAGACAAAGGGGTTGCCTCCAGCATGAATAATTTCTAAAATTGAAGGGCTTCACTTTTAACATTCTTAAATTCAGTGGGATTAATGCACTTTTATTTTAAGAATATAACATTTTTATTCACATAAGAGCTCTGGTTATGTTAGAGTCAAACCAGAAAATATTATATATATATATATATATAATTATAATTTTAAATTATGTATATAATTATAATTTTAAATAATAATTTTGAGTTACATGCCTTTAGATTTTAGATGTCCCCCCCATAGAATTTAGCTTCCTTTCATTCACATAAGAGCTCTGCTGATGTCATAGTCAAACCAGAAAGACAACAAAATATTATATATTATAAACATTATATATAATAAATACATATATAATAAATATAATATATATATAATCATAATTTTAAGTTACATGCCTTCAGATTTTTCATTTCCCCCCCATAGAATACATGATTCCTTAGAGGCAGGATTATACTATCTCTTATATTTTGGGATTTATTTGCCATGAAAAGCATATTAATTATTCTATGTCTAAATGAGCAATAGCTCTAACATTCATTTTATAGCTTTTTAATCATAAAAGCACCTTCTAGTAAAATGTTCTTGTCAATTGAGTTTACCTATCTGAACACCTATCAAAGATAACTGAAATGTTTTAATATTTCTGTTTAAAACCAACAGTCTTTTCCTCCTTACCTTTCTAATACTGATATCTATATTGTAATTCTTCAACTAGACAATTCTTCAAGATAATGATGTACTATTTAAGAAATGAAGTGGATTGAAATTCAAGGGCTCCTCAACATTGTATAAGAAAGAGTGAAATATTTATATTAACTTAATTGTGCTTAAGTGTCTTTTAAACTATCCTTATAGAATTTATGGGTCACTGTTTTGTGTGGTTGGAAAAAACACCCTGTCCTTTCTATTAGACAGTAATTATTTGCTGAACTATTTGCTCACCATTTTAGACTGTATAAAATGTTAATTGTCCTAGCTTTTTAATCCTAGAGTGTAGAGTTTTTTTTCTTTATCTCTCGATATTAATAATAACTGTATCTTTCAATGTTAATAATAATGACCCTATAACTGAAGACATCAGATCTGTTTTTAAATTTAAGTTGATTTGAGACTTCTAACCAAAAAGAAGCAGGAGTGGCATCCACTTATTTGACAAATTGCCACTGGAAACTCTGTGAACTTTGATAAATGTTGATAGTTGTAGAGGGCTTCAGTCCTTTTGTTCATAGGGTTTCTATAATTCATGCCCGACTCGAAGGCAATCAACAAGAACAACCACCACCAAAAAGAAATAATTCTGTGTTTGTTTTAGATTTGAAAGTTTATATTTAATCCAAAGGGATCTTAATGAGTCTATCACAAAAGGACAACATTATTATTTTCTTAATGACTTAGTAATTAATGAAATCCAAAGTGCAAAATTATAATGAGTACCAAAAAAGTAAGATCATGAAAATAAATCCATTTTATATGTAACATATACTAATAAAATACTATTCTTTATAATACCAGAGGATGTTCAAAATATGCTGACACAGCTGTTTTGGAAGTGCAACTTAATGATACACAAAAGGAAAGCAAGGAACATCAGAAGAATATCTATTTGTGTTTTCTTGACTATGCAAAGACAGTTATAGCTGACATTGAGAAGAACTGCAATTCCAGAACAAATAATTGTGCTCATGCACATCCTATGCCTAGACCAGAGGTTGTCATACAAACAGAGCAAAGGAATATGCTTGGTTTAAAATTAGGAAACATGTGCATCAAGGTTGTATTTCTCCATACTTATTTAATTTGTATACTGAGAAAATTATTCTAGAAGCTGAACTCTGTGAAGGAGAATATGGTAACAGGATTGGAGGAAGACTCATAATAAACTTCATTACGCATATAAGACAACCTTGCTTTCTGAAAATAAAGAGTACTTGAAGAGGACTTGCAGAAAACTAAAGACTGAAGCCTGAAATATGGATTGCATCTCAACATCAAGAAGACAAAAATCCTAGCCACTGGACCAATCGGCAGCATCATAATAGGCAGAGAAAAGATTGAGATTGTCAATGACTTCTTTGTACTTAGATCTACAATCAGCAGTCAGGAAATGTGTTGTACTGGGAAAGACTGTACTTAAGAACTTCTCCAAATTACTAAGAAACAATGATGTCAATTTGAGGAGTAAAATGTGCTGATTCAGGCCACAGTCTTTTCAGTCACTTGCTATACATGGAAGAGCTGGGTAAATGAATAAGGATAACGGAAGAATTGATACCTTTGAATTGTGGTGTGGGGGAAGAGTGCTGAATATCCTATGGACAGCCAAAAGAACAAACAGGTTTTTGTGAAGGTGAAGCCAGAGTGCTTCTAGGAGACAAAGTTGATGAAGTTTCATCTCACATACTTCAGGCACATTGCAAGGAGAAATTATTTCTTGGAGAGGAACCTCTTGCTTGGGAAGGTGGAGAGATGGCTAAGGAGAGGAAGACTCATCCAGGTGAATTAACACACTAACTGCAGCAATGGACTTGAGGGTGTTGGAGACTGTGAGGATGGCACAGAACAGGACAAGGTTCAGATGTGGTGTTCATAAGGTTGCTGGGAGTTGCACTTAATGTCATCTAACAACAACAACAACAACATTCTGAAGGATTTTAACTGAAAGCATAAAATAACATAAAAAGCATAAAATAACATTGTGGATTTGTTGTTGTTGTTTTACTATGCAAAGACATTTGACTAGGTGGATTGTAACAACTTATGGTTGATGTTTAGAAGAATGGCAATCCCAAAACACTTAATTGTGTTCATTAGGACCTGTTCTTAGACCAAGATGCGATTGTCAGACCAACCAAGGTAGATTGCATGGTTTAAAATAAAGTTGTGTCACAAGGGTGTATCCTTTTTCCATAGCTCTTCAATCTGGATGCCAAGCAAATCACTTGAGAAGCTGGACTTTAATGAAGAAGAATGTGGCCTCAGGATCAGAGGGATACTCAATAACAACCTGCATTATGCAGATGGCACTACCTTACTTGCTCAAAGTGAAGAGGACTTGAAACATTTGCTGCATGAGATCAAAGACTACAGCCTTTAATACAGATTGCATTTCAGCACCAAAAAGACAAAATACTTAACATTGGGTTAAGAGACAATGTCATGGTTGATAGAGAAAAGCTTGAAGTTGTCAACAATTTCATCTTGCTTTGATCTACAATCAATAGCTTAGCCAAGTAATAAGATACATTATATTGGGAAAATATGCTGTCAAGGACTTTTCTAAGGTGTTAAGGAGCAAGGACATCAGTTTAAATAATAAGGGTGCGTCTTATTCAAGCCATTGTTATTGTTGTTGTTTTTGTTGTTGATTGCATTTGAGTTGAGCACAACTCATAGCAACCCAATGAACAAAAAAGGCCTGAATGCCCTTTATAAGTATCAACACTTATCAAAGTTTATTGAGTTTCTGGAGGCATGTTGTTTAGGAAGTGGATGCCACTCCTGCTTAGCCATAGTCTTTTAAATTACTCATTATGCATCTGAGATTTGGACTATGACTAAGGATAACAGAAGAGATATTGCTACCTGTGATTTGTAACTGTTGGAGAGATTTCTAAATATCCCATAACCTTCCAAAAGAACAATTATGTCTTGGAGAGAGAGCAATCAGAGTGCTCCTTGGAGGTAAGGATGGTGAAACTTCATCTCACTTAATTTGAGCATGTTGTTAGGAGAGATGAGTCTTTAGAAGAGGACATCGTGCTTGAAAAGGTGGAGAGTCAGTGAAAGAGAAGAAGATCCTCAACGAGATGGATTGACATAGTGACTTTATTGGTGATGTTCAAGTATATAAAAGATTATGAGGATAGCATGGATTGAGCAAGGTTCGTATCTGTTGTTCACAAGATTTCTATTAGTTGTAGTCAATTTATAGCATCTAACAACAACAACACTACTCTGAAGGTGGCACCTTCAGGTGGAGCCAGTACTTGGGAAAAGACATCATGCTAGCAAAGGTGGAGGGTGAGAAAAATAACTTGGAATAAATTCAAAACTCTTTGCTGTCAAGTTGGAACCAATTCATAGCTGACTCTTCAGTGGATTTTCTGAGTACATAAATTGAACTGGAAGAGACTGTCCATCCTTGCTTTTAAGTAATATTGTTTTTGTTAGGCTATTTTGAGTTGGTTCCTATTCATAGAAATCTAAAATACAGTAGAAAGAAATGTTACCCTGTCCTGGATTTTCATACTCATTGTTTTTTTTGAGTCTGTTGTGACAGCTATAAAGTTAATTAATTTTTTTTTAATTTTGTTAATTAATTTTTCTCTTTTTCACTGATATTTTACTTTACCAAATGTGATATCCTTCTCCATTGGCTGTTACCTTCTGATAACTACTTCAAAGTACATGAGATGAACTCTTGCCATCCTTGTTTCTAAGGAAATTTCTGGCTTTTCTTATTCTAACACATAGTTAATTATTCTTTTGGTAGTCCATAGTATATTCAATATTCTTCACCAACATCACAGTTTGAACAATTCTTCCTTAGTCCTCCTTATTCCTGCTCCAGTTTTCATAGGCATGTAAGTCTATTGAAAGCAATGTTAAATTAAGTACGTTTATGTATTCAAGATTTATTCTTTGCACTTTCTTTAAAATAATTGATTATTGCTACTGACCCATTATAGGAAAGTCCTCCCCGATAACCCCTGTCAGTTAGGGAGAAAACCAATTCAAGAATTCCTTCTTAAAGATTATTTGAACCAAACTCTGTCCTCTTAGAATATAGGCTAACACCAGGATTTGTTTTCTAGCCTATATCACTTCTTTACATTTTGGAGTATGCCTTCATTTTTGCACTTTTACCCGCTAAGAAAGTTAGACTTCTGCCCTTGCAAAAAGGACAGTATTTTCTCATCTCTTGTCTTATGGGTTTATGTAAGTTGACATTTGCTGTGCCTTCTCTCTCACTCTTAGCTGTTTGAAAGTGCTTGCCCAGGGTCTCCTTGGGGACCTAGTTTCCAGACTGAAGGATGGTGTTGCTTTCAGGGTGAAACCTCCCAATCTCTTCAAAGAACAGACAGATTTGACCCCAGAGCCCTTATTTATAACAGCCAGTCACAAGGTGGCCGTCTTACATGACCTACGGAATGTGCCTGACACTATTCTCAGACCCTGTAGACCATGCTCAAGGGCAAATGACACATTTCCTGATTAGGAATGAATTCCTGCAGCAACATTATTAAATATTAAGAGCCACAAATAGATCCATCGAATGGTTATGTGACTAAAAAAAAGGGGGGGAGGGGGATCTTTTAGCAATACTTTTGTATTCTTTATATATCCAGCATTTAAAATTACTGAATTGAGATCTTTCTTAAATTTTTTGTTTGTTTTTAACTATTTGAGATAGCTGTAGAGGCTCAATATAGAATTCTAAAAAATGAAAAGCATGTGTATTTTAGAGGTGAACAGCTGGGAGTTCTGTTTGGTTGGTTGTTAGGTTTTTTTTTAAACCTTCCAAGTCTTCAGTTCAGTGTCTCTATCTGCTAATGAAGATGGTATTGAATCATGCAGTAAGATCTGGAAAAGAACAGTGAACACAAATGCACTGTCTTTCCTTCAGAACATTTAATTCTTAATATCATAGCTAAGTCTTTATTTTAAGTATATATTAGGTCAACCACCAAATTAAAATATATTAACTCAGGTATTTTTAATATTGTAATGTAAATACAAGGAATAAATAAGTGGGAAAAAAATCCACGTTGTTTTGTTTATACAGTACCAGACAATAAGCTTGACATTTCTCTAGGAAGAAAAAGTGACTTATGCAAATGGTTTAGGTGTGTATGTGACATATACAAGCACACACCCTCCCCATAGCATATGAATCTACAAACTGCTGCACAGGAGAGAGGTGGGCTGTCTCCTCTGTCATCTATGGTCTCTGAAATCCTGCTGCAGGGTCAGCTATGAGTAGATTCTGACTTGATGATGCATAATGACAACGTACACACACGTACATACATATAAACCATTTACAATACTTTCAAACAATAAATCTTAGGGATCTTGCTGAGGAGTCTTGAACACTTGAAGGATTATTACCTATTATTTTAGGTTGTATTTTTTTTCTCACTGATTTAAAACCATGTAGTAAAATATGCCAGAATAGTGACAGTGACAACATCATTTGAACACTCAAAATTTTTTATAGTTAAAATTTCTGAATTGAGTAGGAGATTTTATACACCAGAATGTATTCAGAGTAACTACCAGCTCCATTGACTTGTTGCTAATTCATTAAAAACTACAAATATTCAAGGGCCTCCTTTTTGGGTTTGGATCTCCAGCTACTTTGAAGGGTAACTTGATAGACTTCTCTGTTATTTATTTGAGATGCTATCCATGGACATGGATGAATTTTACATTTCTTTTCCAAGATCTCCTTTTTCTTTTAATCCTCCTCTTTTACCTATTTCACTTCCTTCTTACGGTTCTTCTATTTGGAAACAAAAAAATAAAATAGAGGTACTTGGGCTACGTGGTGGCCATGAAGGAGCTAGAGATAATCACAGTTGCTCTCTTATGAGACCTTGCAGTGGAAACCTTAGGCAGACAAGAATGACAAGTCAGTGAAGGATTTGGTCTACTTACTTTAGGAAACTGCACTCTTGCAATCCAGGGTCAGTCTGGAGGATCTTCATATCCATACCAACAGGATCTACACAATGAGCAAGCTTGATCAAGACACATGGAGCATGGACCAAGTCGACTGACCTCTGCCTAAGTCGCTGCTTGTACAGCTGTTCAATATTTTGTCTTTATTTTTTCTGTTAATATATTATTAAAGGGTTTTTTCTCCTTTATTTTGTTAACATTTAAAGAAATCTGAATAGCATGATATAACCAAGGGTAAGGTAAGCTTCCTGTCTGCTTGCAGTGAGGTTCTGCATGCTGTAAGCGCTCTAGCAAAGCTAGTTGTTCCTTACTTTCCCTGTTGACCTAGGAAGGTTGGTGGCCTCGTGACAAGAAGCTGCACTGCAAACCAAAAGGTACTCAGTTTAAGGCCACCCGCCGCTCCATGGGAGAAGAAGGGGCTATCTCCTCCCGTGCCATCAACTACCTCTGAAAACCTGCCGGAGGGTCAGCTATGGGTTGGCTCTGACTCTATGGTACACAATAACAATATAGCAGATGAAGGTAATTTGTGTTATAGGGTGTGTTTAACGGATGACTGTTAACTCTATACTCTGAAGTGTTTTCGTTTTTCAGCAGATTCCTTAGTAAACCAATTTATTGGTTAAAAAAATGAAGGGAATAATGTCCATATGAATGAATTGTTTAATTATTTGAGTTTTATTACTAAATTTGCCTATATTACAATTATTTTTGCAACACCTGTCTGCCAGTTTGCCATACTGTAGGTATTTGTCTGTTGCTTTGATGTCTTAAACTATGCTACTGATATTTTAAAGACCAGCAGAGTTATCTGCCATGAACAGGTTTCAGCAGAACTTCCAGGATAGGATAGACTAGGAAAAAGAAAATAGCACACTACAATAGTTAGTTGCTATGAATGATCTTTTACTTGGATCAACAATAAATTTTCATAGAAGAATCAGCTGAAAAATCAAACAGTGAATTTCATTGGGCAAATAAATCAGCTTCAGAAGACTCCTTCCAAGTATTAAAAAAAAAAAATCCAAGAAGTCACTTTGAGGCCTGAGGTGTTTCTTACCCAAGTTATAGTATTCTTAATATCTTTACGTGAATGTGAAAGCTGAACAATGAATAAAGAAAACTGAAGAAGAATTGATTCATTTAAACCACAGTGACAAAGAATATTGACACTAACATGACTTCCAGAGGAAAGAACAAACCTGTCTTGCAAGAAGGGCAGCCAGAATGTTCCTTAGAAGCAGGATGGTGAGATTTCATCTCAAGTACTTTGGGAATCTAATTAGGAGGGGAGAAGAACTTCATGCTCAAGAAAGGAGGAAATCAGAACAAAGGAAGGATACACTCAATCAAATTGCAGCCAACTTCTTCAAAACCAAAATAGTCAATATTCTTTGTCAACATGATTCAAATAAATCCATTTTTCTTTGATTTTCCTTATTCATTGTTCAGCTTTCACATGCACGTAAGGTTATTAAAAAGTATTCATCTTAGATTTGGTAGTTCAAACAGCAAAGTTTATAAAGACTGCACGGATCTGGCATCGTTGTGTTCTGTTTGCAACTGGTTAGAAATGGCTCAAGGACACTTTACAACAGCATCACTTCTATGCTTAGTTTGCTGAGTAATTACTTAGTCAGATATTGTGTTTAGAGTTATCTTACTGTGAACCACAATATTAGACTATATGTGCAGAAGAATTATGTCAATGAACTTCTAAGAATTCATTTCTATTTTAGGAGGAAACATAATATTGTTGTTGTTGATGTGTACCATTAGGTTGGAACCAACCCATAAGACATAGCTGACCCTTTGATGGGTTTTCAGAGGCAGTAAATCCAGCAGGTGTAGATTGTCCTTTTTTTTTTTTTTGAGAAGCAACTGGTGGATTTGAACTGTCTGCCTTCAGGATTGCAACACAGCTTCCTACCACCAGGCCACTAAAGCAGGAGAGGAAAGTAAAAGTGTTTCCCTAATATTAAAATATGTATTGTAAATTAAGTAATATTTATCACAGAATTTGTGCATTAAACAATGTGAAAATTCATTTCCAAAGTGAAAATAGAATGATGACCTATAAAATTATAAATGTTCTGGTTTTTAATATTAAATGTGAAATATGTCATTTGCTTTTTATTAGATCAATATCTCTTTACTTAGGGAGCATATTTAACAGAATTTAACGACGTAATAGTAATTAACAATTATTTCAATGGAGCCATTATTTTTTGTTGACAGTGTTAGTAAGCATAAGTTACTATAAAACATTTTCATCAAATCTTAGAAAAGATTAAAATAAAAATGGCAAACCAATTTTTCTTTCACTTTCCCCCTCTCCCCACCCCTGACTCCCTTCAAGAACCAGTTACTATAATTTTTTCCCAAGGAAAGATTAAATCTCTGGTTGAATACTGTGTGACCATTTTTAGATTCTTTTATCTGAAATGTAAACTTTAATACTATGACTGCTTATATGCCTTTTCTAGATGAATGATGTCAGTACTATTTGTGCCACTACAGTTAAGGGTCTCTTAACATTTCCATTCTAAACACCTATTTCCCAAGGTTTATAACTTAGCTATAAAAATGTGCTTTGAGCTGAAACTTAGCATACCGGGTCCTAGCCCAGGAGCAATCTTTTACTCTTTTATATATTATTCTTGAAGGAAAAATAGTATGACTGTATTTTAAAGAACTAGGGCGGTCACAGTAATAGACATTAAGGATATAAGGGTATGAAGAATGATCACAGTGCCAATCAGTCCTCCTCATCTATAATAGCCTTATCTGAAATGCAGGTCCATGTTTCCTTCCTGCTTTTCATTCTCTCTATTCGGAAATAAATCTAGTTTTATTGCTTTTATTATTTGTTTCAATAGCCTCATTTGTAGAACTTATTTAGTAGTTTTGCCACCCTGATCGATGGTGCTCTCCACAGGTGGTTATAGACATGGTTGTACCATTCCATGGCAGCTTCATATTTAGGGGAAGAGATGTCATAACTCTTTGTGATGTTGTCACTGTTGTCTTTGTTTCAATAACATTTTCACTTGGTTGTTTGGTTGTTAGAAGGAAAATCTTATTTTGAATGTTAGAAAACTTTTTTCAAACAACCGGTCTTTGTCTTATCTGAAATGTATCACAAAGAACAATCTAACAGAAACATAATAAAGGGCAAAAAGAAGAAATTCAGAAGATAGCATGAAACAAAATGAAAAAAAAAAGTCATAATTTTTATCCATTGCAATCAAGAGTTAATTGAAAAATTAATAACCAGGTAAGCATTTAGGTCTTACATTTCTAAACTGCTTCACAACACAGTTGGATAATTTTAATCTAAATATTATTTTTACCAAAATTATAAACTATATGAACTTTTCTACTATAGCTAAAATGCACTAATAATTTCTATTTTGGGTATTTGAAATATAATTCTCAAGTATAGATATTTTTCTGCTTTGGATATGTCAATTGCAGATTTAAAACTATTTATTAAATGCTTAATCTTTTTTCAGATGTCCTTTATATATTTCCAAACCTTCTTTGCCCAGATCATTAGTATTTTTTATTTGATAGTTTTTCACTTCATAAAGAGTAATGATAGAATTTTTTTTAAAAGAAAACATATTTGAATTAGATTGAGTGATGGTGAAGCTTGTGAAGGTGTATGTCTTTATTTATATTTCATTATCAACTATTTGGTTAATAATAAATTGTCCCACATAGTAAAACAAACAAATAAAATCTATTCTTAAAAAAAAATTCCTACTTGATAAAACAAACATATCTTTTGTGTCAAAACAGAGGTAGACATGATGAAAAATATGGATTGATTCTTTTTCCTTATGATATTCACTACATATTTCAATCCTTGATCTGACATGAGAGGAGGACATTGAGAAATTTACTAGCTGTCAGGATTAGTTAATTGGAGTGATTTTTGCAATACTTGCCTTTTTATCCTATAAAACTGCACACTTTCCAAGCTTTCAGCACTCCATGGCCTTCTGTACCCATTACCATCTCCAACGGCACCCTTTTCAGTTTGCCTTCTCTGATCATGGGAATTGGCAGGGTGGTAAGATGAAAAGTGACAGGCTTGGTGGGGCCAGGAAGGCATAAACGAGGCAGAGAGAATGAAGGAGAATGTGTGAGCGCATATGTATCCTTCAGGATTCTCAGTTATTCTTTACCATCTGTCCATAGTGTGAATTCTTTAATAACTACTTCAGAATGTGTAACATTTACTTGGAATTTCACAGATGTATTAAATTACAAATATACTTTAAATCAAATATAATCATATGTATATACATTATATATGTATATATGTAATATATGTATATATGTTATATATGTTGATGTATTATATATGTATATATGTAAATAAATATATATATGTATACACACATTCACTCATTCATTCATCAAACATTCATTGAGCATCTAATCTATATCCAGCACTACAGTAGAAGCCAAGAAGACTTGTACAAAATGAACTTGCTTTTAAAGGGGATGGGAGGAAGCCTTAGAAACAAATACTTATAAATTGTGATCAGTGCAATGTGATTAACTAAAATATACTTTTATGTAGTGTTACAAGTACATAAAAGAGACTTAAGCTTTTGTATTTCATCTTTAAAGATGAGTAGTTTTGAAAAATTAGTTTAGAGGTAGAATATATGCAAACAGAGAGGCATAAAACTAAAACTTGGTGGGCTTCAGATTTTGGTTCAGCATAGAGTAGAAAGTGAGTTATTTCTTCTCCAAAGGACAGAGGGTGTAGTTGGAAAAGTAAATAGAAAGCAGGTTGTGTGACCTGTTCCATGTTATGAGAAGATGTTTGCTCTTTATCCTAGAGTTGATGGTCATACATTGGAGATTTTTAAGCAGTAAAATAAGTCATCTGTTTAATACGATAACTGATGATCCTGATGAGGATGAGCTAATTGGATAAAGACAGCAGAAAGTAAGACAGATTTTGGTATTTCTAACCATTGGAAGCAGGAGAGGCACCCACATCCTAAACAACCTGCCTCTGGAAACTCTATGAACTTTGATAAATGTCGATAGTTGTAGAGGGGCTTCAGGCCTTTTGTTCATAGGGTCACTATGAGCCATGTTCGACTCGAAGGCAATCAACAAGAACAAGAACATAGTAATCCAAGGTGGATGGGAATAATAGTTAATGCATATAACATGAATAGATAATAGAATTTTTCTTTTTTTAAAGGCAGAACAACATTTAGAGAGTGGTACAAGAACTATAGGAAAAGGAACTCTTACTTTAGGAGACATTTTAGAGGTTGTTGTAGTGATGAGATTTAAGTTTGGCAGTGGTGGAAGTGAGAACAATGACTTCACTTTCCAAACTGTGTCTACACATCATTGAGGAGAAATTTGATGAACAGTTACATGCATTGTATAAATTTTTCGAGATATCTCCCAGCTATGCCACAGTAGAACAATAGACAATCTCCTCCCATGCAATTTACTGCCTCTGAAAACTCTCCAGAGGGTCAACTACAGGTCATTTCTGACTTCATGGTACCCAACAAAAACAACATCTAAGTAAAAACAATTGTCACTGTTTACCCTGAGCAAAAGAAAAGAAAGGATCAGAGAATAGGCTAACCACCTTCATAATCAGTTGCTTCTTTTGTCATGAGACCAGAGAGGGGATTGTGTCTGGCTACTATTATTACAAAACTGTTTGAGCATAGATTCCATGGAAGTAAAACTGGCTTCTCTTTACAAGAAAATAAATGGAAAGAGGTTTCAAAACATATATTCATACTCATATTTATAGCAGGAGTATTCACAGTAGCCGTGTGAGGTGATGTTCCCTCTTGTAGTCAGTTCTGACTTAGGTTGATCTTGGGTGTTCAGGGAAAAACTACTCCAAGGGTTTTCAAAGCTGTAAAATTTTGGAAGCAGATTGCCAGGACTGTCTTCCAAATTGTCTCTGGGTAAATTTGAACCATAAACCTCTCAACTGCTAGCACTTAACTGTGTTGCAACCTACTGATTTTTCCAAAGGTCTAAATAACTCAAAAGTCTATCAATTGAGCTCATTAAACACAATGTATATGTTGTTTGTTGTTGTTGAGTACCATCTAGTCGACACCAACTCAAAGCTGACCCTCCAGTGGGCTTTCAGAGGCTGTAAATCATATTGGATGAGACTGCCCATCTTTCTTCCTCTGAGCAGCTAGAATATTAGAGCCATGTGCCTTTGGGTTGACATCACAGCTCCTTACCACTAAATCACCATAAAGTAACCTATAAAATGCAATACTTTCACTCACAATTTATAGGGAATGAGTTAGTAAAGGTGAAGAGACCAATGAATTGGATGTAACTGATGAAGAAGAGCTCTGTGGAAGATATGAAAGAAGAGCAGGCATGAAGGAAAGCAATGTTAGATTGGAAAACGAATTTGAGATTTATTAGGAGGTAGGAGGAATAGGCTGTGCGTGTGCCAACCCATTAAAATGTGGTCTTATGAAATGTTGGATTTTTACTTTAAATGATTCCATTACTTCAAAAACCCCATTGCCTTAGCCTTAGAATCTATTCCAACCTTATAGGACATAATAGAATTGCTCTATAGTGTTGTGCTCAAATGTGTCAGAGATTGTGAGGATGGCATGGGTAGGGTAGGATAGTGTTCGGATTGATTGTTCATTGGGTTTCTGTGAGTCACACTCAACTCCATGGAACCCAATAAAAATAACATGGTGTTTCCAAGATTGCCACATATTTTTGTAACTGATTTTTATGGTTGATAGGTTCCTCCTGTCACTCACTCAGTTAGCAGGTGAGTGCTTTACCAAAGTATCATAACTTTGTTCTTAATGCATCAAATACAGCTCAGAATGTTTGTAAGCATTTCTAAAAGCTCTGTTAACAAGTGTAAGCAAGATACACTGGATGCATTTGTTATTATATAATAAGATCATTTCAATTTGCTCAACTTCCTGCAATGAGCTTAGCAGGCTTTAAAATTCTTTTTTCTGGGACATTTAGAGACCTTTAAGATTAAGAATAAGGATGTCTGGAAGCTGATTTAATAATTTCTAAATGCAACTGTTGTAGAATTAAAATGCAAATGCAGTTTTTAAAGTGCTTGACACAAGAGAAGCTATAAAATTGCTCTTTACTGTGACTTGTTTTAATTTTTCTATTAATATTTTATACAAGTCTTTTTAACTGTTTTTTTTTTCAAGTTATGAGAAATTATATTTGGTGAAAAGGCAATTATCACACATAGAAACTTAACATTCCAGGAGTTATAAAATTTCTGCTATTAGATTCATCTCCCTCTACCCTATCCTGATAAAGTTTTTTTTTAAAAAATTGTGATAGCATTGGTTCTGAAAGTTTAACTAAAATGATTGGAAATAGAAAATGGAACTATTTTGGTAAATAGAGGATGTTCTCATTCTGGAAAAAATACAATTATGGTTTTGTCAATTAAATATTAATTTGACTATGGTTTTATGGATCCAACTTCTGGAAGCTTTACTTCCAAAAGTTCTATTTATTCTCCAAAAGAACAAATGACATAGGCTACAATTCTGCAGGTGTGGACTGAAGCAACGTGGTTGTACTGATTAAATGCATGGTGTCCCAAATGTTCTCTTTTGGTCTTGGACTCAAAGAGTGACTATCTCTGACTTGTTCCCCTCTCATTTAAAATTAAACATAGAACCATTGGCAGCTTTTGGGCTTGATTTTCATCCCAGGCCTAATGACTTACAGGTGGCAAATTTTTGCCCCCCAAGAGCAACAATATTCTTCCAAGCATGTCTAAGGGTAATGCCAACAAGACTACTGCAAACAAGGACAGAAAAAGGGCAATTTAAAAATAAATAAAGAAATAAAACCTCCCTCACTTCTATTTGTACCATAAAAGCCTCTTTTTTTCCCCTCTCCTTTTTTTTTGGCCTTATGTTTGATATATGGAAGTGATTCCATTTATAACTTGAGCTCTTTTTGCTCTGGGCTTTCTGTACTTAAGCTTCAGATCTTTTGATGTTGCTTAACTGTTACAAACTGACCAATATTGTGGAGAGAATTATCTGTGAAACATACTGGACTCATTTTATGACAACACACCCGTTTTGCTTCTTCTTCTTTCCCGGAGTTTATACCTAGCCAAAAGTAACACACACACACACCCACACCCACACCCACACCCACACACACACCCCTCCAAAACCAGGAAACCAGTATAAAATGAGAGTTATAAAATGTCAGTTATTTTAATTGAGTTTCATAATATGTAATGTGTTTCCTATATAGATAGTGCCGAAACTGAGGAGGACCTAAAGTGTTTACTGTAGAAGGTCAAAGACTGTAGTCTTCAATATGTATTAAAGCTAAGCATCAAGACGACAAAGATTCTTACCATTGGGCCAATTGATAACAGCAGCAACAGTATAGATATTCAATTATATATTATCAATATGTTCAGTGAGATTTCTAAATTTTTCAAGTTATAATGATGCAGAGTGGTGGAAATTGGAGTGAGTCAGTTAAATTAACACTTGTAATACAGGTAATTATTTTTTGTAATTGTCACTATGGAAACTACCTGATAACCTAGTCTTACATTATTATTCCAGGGCTCACTGCCCCTAAGTTTTAGAAGTTAAAAATTCTTCTATACAGATTTGCTTTACAATAAATATTAAAAGACTGCTAGTAAAGTTAATATTTCAAAGTGCTTTACATATTTTAAACTTTAAAGAAATTATACAAAGGTATTTTGTTGTCAACAAGCTTGTGTCTTAATAACATGTGCATATAACATGGTCTAAAATGTGATTTTCTTCATAAAGGACTTCATATTTTATAGTAGTTGAGACGTGATGCAATAAAAAAAAAATCACTGATGGAAAGTAACCTTTGTGAAAGAGAATGTAGTCAAACTTTGTAAATAAATCAGAGTAATATAAAAAATTTAAAAATCACTAGTCAATAGTTTTACTGTGTATTAATGCTTATCAAATCCTAACAAAGTCATTGTTAGTCTTATCATCTTTTATAAAACTTGTGTTCATGTACCTAAAGTTTGGATTACTTGTATTAATAACTAATTTATTTTGAAAACAAGAGAGGAATAGGAATAAACTTACATATTATTTTAGGAGACAAATACACGTATTGGCATATATAATATAACGGGTTATTTACATATAAATTACCTCACAGGTATAATCAAGAAAGATGCTTCCAAACAGCTACCATGAAAACAAAAATACAGTGAAAATACAAATATTCATGAGGTTATTGTTTTGTTAATATGTGTCCATCTCTAGATTGATTCATATGCATAGGAGAGGAGTGAGGAAAATATACATAATGATAGGGCAAAGTAGAGAATGGTGGAATTAATTTTTAGTGAATTGTTGCTTCATTTTATTGCAGACTCTTCCTAACTCCAGTTGATATGTATCTCAGTTTCATTCCCCATACACCCTCTCCTGGGCACCAAAGGCATTCTCCAGTCAGTGGTACACACTCTTTCTTGCTAAATGTTTTCTTTTCTTGAACTTTTCTAAGCATCTTGCTTTTATCCCATTTCTCTGAACCATGTAAGTATTATAAACTAATCGAACCAAAGTGAAAATTAGTAATGAATATCTTAGGCAATGTATTTGGATATTACATTTGCTATCAAAAGGAGAAAGTCTGCTGTTAGGGACCTCTCCAAAGTACTGAAGAGCAATGGTGTCTCTTTGGAGACTAAGGTGCATCTGATACAGGCTTTGGTCTTCCCAATCACTTATTATGCATCAGAGAGTTGGACAATGACCAAGGAGGATAGAAGGAGAATTGATGCCTTTGAGCTGTGGTGCTGGAGAAGAGTATTGAGAATACTGCTAGGAAAACAAACAGATTTGTTCTGGAAAGGGTTAAACCGGGTGGCTCCTTGGAGGCAAGGATTCTGAGGCTCCATCTAACATACTTTGGACATGTTGTGAGGAGAGACCGGTCCTTGGAGAGGGACATCATGCTTGGGAGGGTGGAGGGACAGCGCAGGAGAGGAAGGCCCTCTATGAGGTGGATTGATTCAGTGACTGGAATAATTGGGACGGGAGTGTCAGAGACGGTGCGACAGGCACAGGACAGAGCGGAGTTTAAGGCTGTTGTAGATAGGGTCCCTATAAGTCGCAGTCGACTCGACGGCACATAACAACAACAACATCAAAAGAATGGTGGTATCAGTATTTGTGTTTGCTGCAGAAGGTCAAGGAATGTAGTCTTCAATATGGATTGAAGCTCAACATAGGGAAAACAAAGATTCTCACCACTAAGCCATTTGATAGCACCATGATAGTTGGAGAAGAGATTGAAGTTGTTAGCAATTATAGTTTGCTCGGCTCCACAATCAACACTCTTTGCACCAACAGTCAGGAAATCAAAAGATGAATTACATTAGTAAATGTGTTGTCACAGATACTTCTGGATTATTGAGAAGCAACAATGTTAGACTGGACAATACTAAGGTGTGCCTGATTGAGGGTATGGTCTTCACAATCAGTTGTATGCATCAGAAAGCTGGGCAATGACTAAAGATGACAGAAGAAGAATTGATGCCTTTACCACAACTTAGATCACCAAGAAAACAAACAGGTCTGTACGAGAGAGGGTGAAACCAAGTTTCTCCTTGGACATAAGGATTTTGAAGCTCCCTCTCACATACTTTGGACACTCAACTTTTGTGTCCAAGAGGACCAGGCCTTGGAGAATGACATCATGCTTGGAATGGTGGAGGGACAGTGGAGAAGAGGAAGACCCATGATGAGATGGATTGACACAGTAACTGAGGTAATGGGATTAGGTGCGTTAGAGTTCAGAGCTATTGTACATAGGGTTGCTATGAGTCACAGGTGACTAGATGGCACAAAACAACTTCAACACAATCAAAAAGTCTGATAGCTTAGTGATAGGAAACTGCACTGCAATCTGAAAGGCATGTGGTTTGAATATACCAGGTATTGTTCTGTGGGAGAAGGATGGGCAATCACCTTCTTTATTTAAAAAAAAATTATTTTGTGTGTGTGTGTACCATCAAATTGAATCTTACTGGTACAGGAGGAGATTGCCACTCCTTCTCCAGCAGAGCATCTGGTGGATTCGAACCGCATGTATGGGATTGCAGTGAAGCTTCTTGCCACTAGGCTGCCAGAGCTCCCTGGCAATCACCTTCTGTGCAATTAACTGTCTCTGTAACCTGTTGGAGGATCACCTATGGATTGGTTCTGACCTGAAGGCATACAACAAGAAAAGGTCCAGGAGAGTCTTAATGCTATAAACTAAACAAACAAACCACCTCATCATTGCCATCAGTTTGGAAAGACTCCAGTGGTTTTTCAGAGGCTATAAATCACACAGGAGTTGTTATCCAGTTTTGTTTCCTAAAGCAACTGAAGGATTTGAACTATCAGAGAAGCACAACCTTTGAGTTAACAGTACAATTCTCTATGGTGGACTATGCCACCACATAGAAAACCTAAATCTCACAAGTATCAAGTCAGTTCAGACTTGTGGCTGACTCACAACCACGCTCCATCAAAATCTCCATGGTTGTAAATCTTAATGGGAAGAGATTGAATCTTGTTACTTTCTTGGGGCCATAAGTAATTCGAATTGCCAATATTTTGGTTAGCATCTCAACATTTAACTGACAAGCCATCAGTGATCTTAATCCTATAGAGTAAGCGTACATTTTATGTGCCAAAATAGGCTCACGTGTGAGGTACTGATATAGTTGACAGCTGTTTGACTTTTCTTTTTTTTGTCTCTTTTTATAGGTATTATATTATTCTTTCTATATATTAGAAACATTCTTCATAGATGTTGATGTTGTTGTGTATGGTAGAGTTGGAGCCAACCCATAGCTGACCCTCTGGTGGGTTTTCACAGACAGTTAAACACAAAAGAGAAGATTGGCCATTCTTCTTCCATAGAGAAGGTGGTGGCCTTGAACTGTGTGCCTTCAGGATTACAGCTCAGCTTCTTGTTATTGGATGTATACTCAAATAAAGCAAATGCACACACAAACACATGCAGAGATAAAGTAACCTTTGTGTATTTGGTCAATAGTAATCAGCTCTAGTTAACAGAATTATTTTTCATTTCCATTTAAGGTTTGTTTTTTTTTTTTTATAATATAAGGATCACATGGAAAAAGTGTATTTTTGTTGTGACTATTTTTAAAAACTTTCCTAAAATGTTAACCTATATTGTTTTCAATTTGTGAATTGGATCAAATACATTTGTGTTGTGTAAAAATCAAGTCTCACATTCCATATTCCAATGTTGTAGCATTTGCTTACAACTGTTCTTTCTCCATTGTGCTTCCATTTGGGGGATCAGCCTCAGTTGCCATTTCTGCATGACAGTTGTACTTAACAACTTTAAGTTGAAGTCATACTGACTGCATCATAAGAGACTGACAGCAGCATGATATGGTCAGAATCAGAGAAATCCTGATTGCTTAAGAATTAGGCCATCACATCAGAGGCTGGTCAATGGGAGATGGGTGTTGAACGTTGTAGGCAAAAGTAGAAAGGGTTGGCGGTGGAGTAGGGAATGGGTGGATTAAAAAAAAAAAACAAACCAAAAAAAAAACCAAAAAACCACCAAACATGTGGTGGAGTGGACAGCAACATTGAATATTGGTCTTTTCCTAACTGGTAAATGTTTTAATCTGCTCTTTTCTGTAGAATACTTGTCTGTCAGATACTAATATATATTTAAAAATTGAGACAGACTAGGAAGAATGATTGGCCATCCACTTCCGAAAATTACAGGCCTTCGAAAACCCTATGTACAATAATGCACACTTAGACTATCATTTGGACTAGCAGACATGGCAATTGAAACTGAGATTTTAGAAATGGAAACACAAAGAAAGAGGAACAGCTGTAAGGAGACACGATTGGAAAGTGGAATGTCAGAAGCATGAATGTGGGAAAACTGGACATTGTTAAGAAAGAAATGGAATGCATAAATATTGACATACTAGGTATTGGCAAAATGAGATGGCTTGGCATGGGATATTTTTAATCAGATCATCATATGATTTACTATGCCAGGGATGAAAAGGTGAGAAAAAAAAATGAGGTTGGTTTCATAATTTAAAAAGTCATTTCTAGATCTGTCCTGAAATACAACGTGGTGTGCGACAGGATAATATCCATATGCATACAAGTAAGACCAGTGAATACCACTATCATTCAAATATATGCACCAACAACTAGAACCAAAGAGGAGGAAATAGAAGATTTCTACCAACTTTTGCAGTCAGAAATTGAACAAACATGCAGTCAAGATGCATTGATAATAATGGGCGACTGGAACGCTAAAGTTGGGAACAGGAAAGAAGGATCAATAACTGGAAAACATGGGCTCAGAGAGAGAAATAAGGCTGGAGATAGAAGATTTATTTCTGTATTATGATTATTATGAAGTTGAGGAAAATTAAATCAAGTCCACAGGAATCAAGATTTGACCCACTTGACTGTCTGTCCCACTTGACTTTCAAAACCATCTCAGGAACAGGTTTGAGGCCTTGAGCACCAATGAGTATAGACCAAATGAGCTCTGGGAGGATATCAAGAAAATAGTCCATGAAAAATGCAAAAGATCATTACAAAGGCTAAAGAAAAAGAAAAGACCAAAATGGATGTCAGAGGAGACTCTGAGTATTGCGTTAGAGCACCAAGAAGCCAAAGCTAAAGGAAGAAATAAAGAAATCAAAGATCTGAACAGAAAATTTCAAAAGGCAGCTCGGGACAACAAAACAAAATACTATAATGAAATGTGGAGAGAGCTGGAGTCAGAAAATCAAAAGGGCCGGACTCGCTCAGCGTTTCTTAAGCTGAAAACGAATCAGTCTGCCTTAGATAGGGTGAATCAAAGTCTCTCCTTGGAGGCTAGGATTTTGAAACTCTGTCTCACATACTTTGGGCATGTGACCAGGAGGGATCAATCCTTGGAGAAGGACATCATGCTTGGAAGGGTGGAGGGACAGCACAGAACAGGAAAAACCCAGGAGAGATACAGTAATGAGGGCAGACCTACTTGTTTTCTTGACAGTCCATGGTATGTTCAAGACTGTTCTCCAGCACCACAACTAAAAGGGATCAAATCTTCTGTTATCCTTAGTCATTTTCCAGGTTTCTGATGCATAGAAAGGAATTGCGAACACCGTGGACTGGATCAGGTGTACCTTAGTGTCTAAAAGGAAATCATTGTATCTTAATAGTCTGGAAAGATCCCTGACAGCAGATTTACCTAATGTATTCATCTTTTGATTTCATGACTACTGGTGCCAAGAGTCTTGATTGTGGAGCCAAGCAAGCTGAAATTTATAACCACCCCACTCTTCACTCTCTTCTCCATCTATCATGGTGCTTCCAATTGACCTAGTGGTGGGAATCTTTTTCTTCTTGAAGCTGGGCTTCAATCCATGTTGAAGGTACAGTCTTTGACCTTTTGCAGCAAACGCTCCAGGTCTTCTGCAATTTCAGCAGCAAGGTTGTGTCAACTGAATAAAGTAGGTTGTTGATGAGTTTTTCTGTAATCCTGATGCCACATTCAATTTATATGCAGACAGATCATTCGAGAAGCAGGGCTTTATGAAGAAGAATGTGGTGTGGGTACAGGACACATCCCTGACACTCCTTTTCTGATTTTGAGCCATGCCGATTTCCCTGCTCTATTCTGAGGACTGCTTCCTGGTTCAAGGATAGGTTTCACATAAGCACAATCAAGTGTTCTGGAATTTCCATTTTCCTCAATAAATATAGATATTTATGTTGTTGTTGTTATGTGCTGTCGAGTCGTTTGCGACTCATAGCGACCCTATGCACAACAACCATAAACCCTGCTCTATCCTGTGCCAACCGCACTGCCTCTGACACACCCATCCTGATTATCCCAGTCACCAAATCAATCCATCTCCTAGAGGGTCTTCCCCTCCTGTGTCGTCCCTCCACCCTCCCAAGCATGATGTCCCTCTCCAAGGACCCATCCCTCCTGGCAACATGTCTAAAGTATGTCAGACGAAGCCCCAGAATCCTTGCCTCCAAGGAGTAGCTTGGTTTAATCCTCTCCAAGATGAATCTGTTTGTTTTCCTGGCAGTCCATGGTACATTAGTACTCTTCTCCAGCACCACAGCTGAAAGGCATCAACTCTCCTTCTGTCCTCCCTAGTCATTGTCCAACTCTCTGATGCATGACAAGTGATTGCAATGACCATGGCCTGTGTCAGGCTCACCTTTGTCTCCAGAGAGACACCATTGCTCCTGAGTACTTTAGAGAGGTCCCTAACAGCAGACTTTCCCATCGCTATACGCTGTCTGATTTCCTGACTGCTGGTGCCAAGAGTGTTGACTGTGGAGCCGAGCAAACTGAAGCTGTGAACAATCTCAATCTCTTCACCATCCATCCTGATGTTGCCAATTGGTCCAGTGGTGAGAATCTTTGTCTTCTTGACATTGAGCCTCAGTCCATACTGAAGGCTGCAGTCCTTGACCCTCCGCAGCAAGTGCATAAACATATTTATTCCTATATACATGTCATTATATTTAAATGGTAAAAGGAAACCATACAATTTCCAATCCATTACAAAATACAGCACAACAATGAACACTAATGTCTGTGAAAACATGACTTTTGGAGAGCAATCTGAAAGTAAGTATGTGAGCTGACAAATTAAAGCTACCGCAGCAGCTTTATTTCACATGTTTTTCAGTAATCTCAAAAGAGAGAGAGAGAGAGAGAGAGAGAGAGAGAGAGAGAGAGAGTGTGTGTGTGTGTGTGTGTGTGTGTGTGTGTGTGTGTGTGTGTGTGCGCGCGCGCGCGCTCAACAGATCGGATAGGAAAGAGCTGATCCTGGTATATTGTCTTCTCTTCGTCTTGTTTTGGTTTCTGAATTGTTTATATCATTTTATTTTAACAACTTTTCCTGGCTTTAATAATGTAATGGGAGAATTCAAAAGATTTACCTCATAAGGTTGTCTAAACTGAGAAAGCTCTATCTGGTCATTTCCTGAGTTCTGCAGACTCTAAGCTCAACTCTGAAGTAGTCGGTGTAAACTTTAAGCAGAAGATACACATACTAATTGTTCTTATCCATGAAGATTATGCTAAACGCTAAGATTCATGGATACATACAATTGAAAAATAAAGCCTTTATTCTAGTCTAAGTCACCAGACTCCCACAGATTAAACTATTACTGTAAACGGCCCATTGTTCCTTGCATGTATCTTAGATTTCATTTCCTGTCAGCAATCGCGAGAATTCCAAAGAAGAATTAGTTTCTCTACACAGTAAATAAATGCTTTAATGCCTCACATTATTGTTTACACTAAGCTTTGCAAGCTCTTAAGCCACAACAGATAATTGTCAAAATGATGAAACTGTAAACTCATGTTGTTTCAGGGAGCAGCTAGGATTACTCAGAGCTTCTACTTCATTTGTTAGTTGGTAAAAGAAAGCAGTAATTTATGAAAATGTACGGTAAACACTCCAAAGATTTTTTTTTTTTAAAGAAGGAAGATTTTAGGCCCAAAGTACCCTACAACTTTGCTTTTTAATATTTCTCCCCTTGACTTGATTTATTCTGTTTAAATCAATTGTTGTTTATACTGCTGGCAAAGTGCCCCTGAGAGACACCACATTATAGAGTATCCATGAACGAAACTGAATCTTTTGTGGGAATTCTGATAGTCTTTAAAATTAATGCAGAATCAAGGGACCATTTGCAATTCCTGCTCTGAAAGTTTTACCACACAAATGGAAATCTCACTATGATTTCCAGACCTGAATTTTAACCTATTTTTTAAATTCTAAGGGTGGGGATTGGGAAAGAATTGCCTACTCCTTGATTTTAACCACAGAATGTCTGGATTGTGCAATGTTTTCTTTAACGAGGACATCAGTGAAAACTGTGTTCTGTCTGTAGTGATGTATCTGAGTGCAAACAGGACCCTGTTAGCCATTATGTACCTATTAGCCCTGATTACCTTCTGATAGCTCCTCACCAGTTGGTTTCACTCACTTTGACAGATCTAGTACTTTGTTTAACCTTTAAACCAGTAGGGCAATAACACAGCTGACAGAAGAGGAGAAATAATTAAGGAAAACTTAGCCAGGACATTTAAAAATCTCTAACAAGGCAGATACTTCTGTTCAATTTGAAAACTTGTCAAGGGGATTCCCTAGAATTGCTTTAGCAAACATATTCATAATTTTTGCTAGCTTCAAATTAATTTTAGCAATGTAGCTTAATCAAATTACTAAGTGTCTTCCTTTAAAAATATCTATGCTTCACACTCTCAGGAAGTAAGTTTCTATATTATACTACTTCCAAGTAAAGTGATACCAGAAAGCAAAAGAACTTAATTTTGGAAGAATCAGAAAGGGAATGTACTTTGAAAATATTGTCTAAAAAATCTGCCAAGAGTCTGAATTTTACATTTTCTGAAATGGCTAATACATGTTTTCGGAAAATAACGTAAGCTAGAAAACTGCCTTGCAAGCCATAATTAACAACTCTAGATATTGAAACATGGTCAATTAAATGGAAAAAAACCCCCAAGATGTCCTGAACCTCACTGGCTTATTTTTAGTACTTTGTGAATTAGCTTCAGATGATAACTTGCTAGGAAAGTTAACTTCAAGTCCCCTTTCTACTTTTCAAGATTCCTTAGCATTAACCCCATTTTTCACCCTGATCTCATCATCATACTTTTCCACTTTGAAGCCATTTTATTCACTTCCCTGAAAGAGCAAATGAAAACTTTCTGGGTATTACTCCCACAAGTTCACAAGCCTAGGACAGAAAACTGGGAAAAGTACTGTGTTGTTGCATAAAGATAATTATAATTTACATAACTTTTAAATGAGAAAATGCAGTCTTTTCAGATCATTAATAATTTGGCAGTTTACAAGAGATTAACATATGTTAAAATAGATGTCATTCCCTTATCAGATATTAGATATCAACATCAAGAAACACCACAATTATATTTTAATTATGTCTGAAAACAATTTAGAATTTTTATACATTTATAATAAGAGAGGAAGGCCCTCTATGAGGTGGATTGATTCAGTGACTGGGATAATTGGGATGGGAGTGTCAGAGACAGTGCGATTGGCACAGGACAGAGCAGAGTTTAGGGTTGTTGTACATAGGGTCGCTATGAGTCGCAGGCTACTTGACTGCACATAACAACAACAACAACAACAATAGTAAGTTAATAAATGTGACAAGTATATAACAAATAAGTTAATAAATATAATAAATATTTACTCCCCATGATAGCACACCTCTTTTTTTTTCCTTTTAGGTGATACAATTCTTATTATTATTAATTTTAATGAAAATTTACAGAGACTTTGGATTTCCATTCATTCACTGTTGTACTTTTCTCCCTGTCTCCCTGTCCACCTCCCCCCCTCCCCCAGTACACTCTTCTCTTTGAAAAGTAAAGGAAAAATTCTTTCATTGTTTTACAATCCCTTCCCCCAGGTCCACTCCACTATGCAGCCTTTGTTCTGGACTCCTGTCATGACAATAATATATAATCACATATCCCTTTTAAACCCTTTTCTCCCTCATCTGTTTCAATGCAGTATACATTATTTATCCCATCTTTCTGAGGCTCCCCCCAATCCTGATGTCAGTCCCATTTTACAACAGTGGCACTATGCAGTATTTGTCCCTTTGTGACTGAGATATTTCACTCAGCATAATGTCCTCTAGTGTCACCCATTTTGAATAATACTGCATGAGTTCCTTGTTTTTCAATGCAGCATAGTATTCCATCATGTGAAGATACCACAGCTTCTCTATCCATTCATTTGTTGATGGGCACTTAGGTTGTTTCCAACTCCTTGCTATTGTAAACAAAGTGCAATAAGCATGGGTGTACATATATCTGCTTGGATGTCAGTTATGGTCTCTTTGGGTTATATTCCCAGTAGTGGAATTGCTGGGTCAAATGATTTCTCTATTTGCAACTTTTTGAGAAAATGCCATACCACCTTCCACAGTGGTTGCACCATATTACATTTCCACAAAAAGTGACTAAGGGTTCCAGTTACTCCACAACCTCGCTAGCATTTCTTGCTTGTTGTTCTGTTAAATTTTGCTATTTTGACTGGGGTGAGATGATATCTCATAGTTGTTTAGATTTGCATCTCTCTTAGAGCTAGGGATTTTGAACATTTCTTCATGTGCTTGTTGGCCATCTGAATGTCTTCTTTGGTGAAGTGTCTGTACATATTCTGTGCCCATTTTCAATTGGATTGTTTACCTTTATATTGTTGTGGTGGTCAAGTATTTTATAAATTCTACATATAAGTCCCTTACCTGACATGTCATTACCAAATAGTTTTTCCCAGTCTGTAGCTTCCCTTTTAACCCTGTAGGAGGAGTTCTTGGATGTGCATAAGGATTTGATTCTTAGAAGGTCCCATTCATCTATTTTATCTTCTGCTGGTTGTAGATTTTTCGGGATGCTTGGAAGACTGTTTATGTTGTGGATTAGGACTTCTAGAGTTCTTCCAAGCTTTTCTTTAATAAAGTTTATAGTCCTTGGTTTTAGTCCTAGGTCCATGATCCACCTAGAGTTGGTTTTTGTGCATGGAGTAAGGTGTGGATCTTGCTTGAGTCTTCTTGAGTCTTCTGCAGATAGTTTTCTAATTTTGCCAACACCATTTCTCCACTTAACTGATTTCACCTCCTTGTCAAAAATCAGTTGACTATAGGTAGATGAGCTCTCCTGGGTTCTCAATTCTATTCCACTGATCTGTGTGTCTGTAATTGTACCAGTACCATGTCGTCTTAATCACCACAGCAGTGTAGTAGGATTTGTTATCAGGAAGTGAGATGTCTCCTACCTTTTTTCTATTTTTAAGGAGGTGGTACACCTCTTAAGAAATAGAATTGACATTCCCAAAAGCCTGAAAAATCCCAAATCACATGAAAACAACAATTTCTCCATCACACAGATCCACGACATTTTGTTACTTAAATTTTAAAGGACTTATAAAAGTAGTGTAGAAAATGGTTCAATCTTCCTGCCAATACCTTTATTAGTATATTTTTCACATTGTCAAGTATGCACAGGGAACGAGTTTCAATATGGGAGAAAAAAGATTATCCTACTATTTGAAATAGGAAAAGTGAAAATGGACACACAAATGTAGTCACTAATTTACACTCTTATGGATAGTTATTGTGTGACTTGATCCAGGAGCTTATCTAGCTTAGCTTAGCAGAGTAGAATGGGATCCGCGAAAGAAGGATAGGCATTTCCCAATCTTCTCCTTTGCAATTAATTGCCTTTGAAAAAACCCTCTGGAATATCAACTATGGGTCACTCCACTTTGATGGTACACAACAACAACAACAGTAAAGAAGAAAGTCTTTTGAAATATCAAAACAAAGAAACAGAATTGCTGAGAAGATTCTCACCACTTGTCCACCAGAGCTCTCTATAGCTCTCTATAAGAAGTGACATATACATAAGGTCTCAGGATAAGTTAGAGGTTTTACAAAAGAAAATACACACACACACACACACACACACACACACACACACACACACACACATATATATATATTCATGTTGTGAATAAGATATAATTCATGAAGATTTTTTATATCATGCTTGAAGTTTACCCTAGGAGAGGTGGAGTATCTTTGAGGAGTTTTAAGAAAGGGGGCACACTTTTTGAAGATACACTTTCCATTCAGACTGAGAACAGGGATTAAAAGTGAGTAGTAATGAAAACAGGAAACTAATGAGGTATCTTTTAAATATTCTGGCACAATCAGATGGCAATCTGCTATTAGTGGTTGTGGGTAAAGTTAAAAGGGCATAGATATATGAGCTATTTAGGAGCAAGAAATGGAGAGCGTGGGAATTGATTTGATGCTGGGAATGAGGAAAAGGGAAGAGGGGCTTACGAAGGAAGCTAAAGTAATGGACTTGGTAAGTAGCTGAATTAAAACAAAAAGAGAAAGACTACAAGATTTAAGAATTAAAAAGCCATGTCATTTATTTTAATGAGAGAGGTAGTAATGATGATAGTCTGGAAGAAAGAGAATAATGCAAACTTATCTATAGACAATTAACCAAGGACATTCAAATGAAGATGTTTTACAAAGTGTAACAAATATAAACTAAGGGACACAGTGAAATATCAGAACACAAAAATCCTCATGAGAATCTAAAGAGAGCCAGGATAGAATTATGTAATTTAATGCTAATAGGACACTCTATAGTAAAGGCCCATTAAAGATGAAACAGTTAGCAAGAAAACCACAAAAATATAGACAATCATCTATCTCAGAGTAGCAGAAAATTAAGAAAGAGAGTGTAAGCAATGTTAGAGTCTTCTGATTCTCTGTTAGTATTAATACATCTGAGTTCCTTTAGTAAAATTCTAGGACATACCAGATACTACTGATCCCTATGCAATATTTATTCAGTTTAATGAAATGTGCAGAGAGCTGGAGTCAGAAAATCAAAAGGGATGGACTTGCTCAGTGTTTCTTAAGCTGAAGGAGTTAAAAAACAAATTCAAGCCACGGGTGGCAATACTTAAGGATTGTTTGGGTAGAATGTTGAATGATCCAGAATGTATAAAAAGAAGACGGAAGGAGTACACAGAGTCACTGTATCAGAAGGAATTGGCTGACACAGAGGAATTTCATGAAATAACATATGCGCAAGAATCTATGGTGATGAAGAAGGAAGTTCAAGTTGCTATAAAGGAATTGGCAAAAACCAAGGCTCCAGGAGTTGACTGCATACCAATTGATTTATTTCAACAAACAGTGCCCTGGATGTGCTCACTAGGTTGTGTCAGGAAATCTGGAGGACAACCAGCTGGCCAACTGACTGGAAGAGATCGATATTTGTTCCCATTCCAAAGAAAGGTAACCCAACAGAGTGTGGAAATTATCGAACACTATGATTAATATCACATGCAAGCAAGATTCTGCTGAAAATTATCCAAAAACATTCGGAACAATATGTCAACAGAGAACCGCCAGATGTGCAGGCTGGATTTAGAAGAGGTCGCAGTACTAGGGATGTTATAGCTAATGTTAGATGGATCTTGGCAGAAAGCAAAGAACACCAGAAGAATGTCTGTCTGTGCTTCATTGACTATGCAAAGGCTTTTGATTGTGTGGATCACAACAATCTATGGCTGACTCTGAGGAGAATGGGAATCCCAGAGCAAGTTCTTCTCTTTTTTATTCTCTGCCTCTAGTTCTTTGCACAGTTAAAATATTTTGCTTTATCTTCTCAAGCTGCCCTCTAATATCTTCTGTCCAGCTCTTTTACTTCCGCATCTTTACTTTTTTGTTTTGGCGTCTTGACACACTAATACAATTTTCAGTCTCTTCTGACATGCGTTTTGGTGTTTTCTTTCTCATCTTTATATGTAATGACCTTTTGTATTCTTCATGGATAGTATCTTTGATAGCCTCCCACAGTTCCTCTGGTCTTTTATTATTTGTGCTTAATGCCTGAAACCTGTTCTTGAATTGATGCTTAAATTCAACTGGGAGAGACTCACAGTCATATTTTGGCTCCTGTGGACTGTTTTTAATTTTCTTAGCTTCACTTGAAACTTGCACATGAGTAATTGATGGTATGTTCCACAATCGACATCTAGTCTGGTTTTGTCTGTAGATACTGAGTTTCTCCATTGATTCCTTTCACAGATGCAGTCAATCTGATTCATATGCACTTCATCAAGTGAGTTCCATGTATAAAATCATCATTTGTGTGTGTGTTTTAAAAAAATATTTTCCATAACTAAATTACTAAATGCACTAAATTTGATCATTCTCTTTCCAGCTTCATTTCTGTCAATAAGCCCATACTTTTCAGCCATCATTCTTTCATTTTTTCCCAGTATTTCTGGGATTTAGAAGAGGTTGTGGCACTAGGGTTATCATTTCTGGTGTCAGATGGATTCTGGCTGAAAGTAAAGAACACCAGAAGAATGTCTATTTGTACTTACTGACTATGCAAAGGCATTTGGCGGTGTGGATCATAGCAGATTATGGCTAACACTGGGAAGAATATGAATTCCAGAACACTTGTGTTCATGTAAAATCTATATCTAGACCATGAGACTATTGTGAAAACCAAGCAAGGGAATACTACATGGTTTAAAATCAAGAAAGGAATGTGTCAGGGTTGTATCCTCTCTTCATATCTATTCAATCTGTATTCTGAGCAAATAATTTGAGAAACAAAACTCTATGAAGAAGAAAGTGGCATCAGAATAGGAGGAAGACTCATCAAGAACTTGTGTTATTGAAAATAAGTACTTATGTTTAAAAAAATTAATGTTGTATCTTAGCAATGTATTATGAAAAGCTCTGTTATTATAGAGTCCTTGTGGCTTCTTGCTGCCTGTACATGGCGGTTCGTGTGTGCAGGTAGTCACATGCTTTTTGGGGTCGTGTGCTTTTTTGGGCTTGTGTTTGATGTGCAGTGCTGCTCTTTGCCCCAGGAACAGGGTCCTTGAGTCCTGGCCTAGGATTTAAGGCAGGTGGTTGTTGTTATGTGCCATCGAGTCACCTGCAACTCATAGAGACCCTATGTACAACAGCCCTAAACCCTGCTCTGTCCTGAGCCAATCGCACCATCTCCGATACACCCATCCTGATTATCCCTGTCACTGAATCAATTCACCTCATAGAGGGCCTTTCCCTTCTGTGCTGTCCCTCCACTCTCCCAAGCATGATGTCCCTCTCCAAGGACCGGTCTCTCCTCACAACATGTCCGAAGTATGTCAGACAAAAGCCCCAGAATCCTTGCCTCCAAGGAGCAGCCTGGTATAACCCTCTCCTGGAGGAATTTGTTTATTTTCTTAACAGGCCATGGCACACTCAATACTCTTCTCCAGCATCACAGCTCAAAGACATCAATTCTCCTTCTATCCTACCTAGTCATTGACAATCTCTCTGATACATAACAAGTGATTGCAAAGACCATATCCTGTATTAGATGCACTTAGTCTCCAGAATGACACCATTGCTCTTCAGTACTTTGGAGATGTCTTTAACAGCACCCTTTCACATTGCAATATGTCTTTTAATTTCCTGGCAGCCGGTGGCAAGAGTGTTGACCAGGGAGCCAAGCAGACTAAAGTTGTTAACAATCTCAATCTCTTCACCATCCATCATGATGCTGCCTATTGGTCCAGTGATGAGAATCTTTGTCTTCTTGATATTGAGCCTCAATCCATATTGAAGGCTGCAGTCCTTGACCCTCTGTAGCAAGCACTTCAGGTCCTCCTCAGTTAAGGCATAAATCCCCAAAGGGCCCTCGGTCCTGCAGCCATTGAGCCAGGTTCAAACTGATTTTTTGTCAAACATTCTTCTAGGTGGTATAGCACTGGTCTGTGCACTGTTGTACAGAGGTAACTCGTGGTTGCTGTGATGCTGATGTGTCAAATGTGATA
>NW_006399793.1:11131792-11138274 GCF_000299155.1 Elephantulus edwardii | reverse complement strand
GGTAATCGGGGTGGGTTTGTCAGAGGCGGTGCGGTTGGCGCAGGATAGAGCAGGGTGTAGGGCTGTTGTGCATAGGGTCGCTATGAGTCGGAAACGACTCGACGGCACATAACAACAACAACAGAGATTAATGGTCTTTTGTTTTAAAACATGAATATATTTAAAAACAAAGGGTTAGACATTTTAAAAATTAACCTATGTTATTGAGATGACGTAACTGTATGTTGAGAAAATCATTCATGAAGCTCGATTCTATGATGAAAAAAGTGACATTGAGATCAGAGGAAGATTCATCAACAACCTGTGTTTGTAGAAGGCACAACTTTATTTGATGAAAGTAAAGAGGATATGAAATGCTTGCTGCATCAAGGAGTACTGCCTTCAGTATAGGCTGTATCTCAACAGCAAGAAAACAAAGACCCTCACCACAGGATTAATAGTCAACATTATGAGAAATGGAGAAAAATTGAAGTTGTCAATGATTTCCTTTTCTTTGGATCAACAACCAACATTCTTGGTACCAGTAGTTAGGAAATTAGGAGACATATTTTATTGGTCCAATTGTTAGGGACCTCACCAGGCTTCTGAAGAGCAATGTTGTCAGTTTGGAGACTAAGGTATGCCTAATTCAGGCCATGGTCTTCTCAATTGCCTGCTTAATTTCACCTTCTCAATCATCAAACATCAAAGAGCTTGACAATGATTAAAGTTTGCAGAAGAAGAATTGATGCCTTTGAGTTATAGTGCTAGAGAAGATACTAAATATTCCATGGACTGCCAAGAGAACAAACATATGTGTCTTATAAAAAGTACAGCCAGAGTGTTCTTTGTTGTCAAAGACGGTAAAGCTTCGTCTTGCATACTTTGGAAATGTAGCTAGGTGGGGCTATTCATTGGAGAGGCATATTATACTTGGAAAGCTGGACGGTCAGCTAAGGAGAGAAAGGCCCCCAATGAGACTGATTGACAGCAATGGGCTTGAGTGTTTCAGAGATGGTAAGGATGGCACAGGATAGGAGAGCAGGGTTCAAGTTGGAACTTCATAGCGTCACTATGAGTTGTACTCGACTTAACAGAACTTAACAACAACAACAATTATAAACATTTGAGTTGTCATTGACTCTAACTCATAGTAAACCCACATGTGTCAGAGTAAAACTGTGCACCATGGGATTTGTACTTGCTTAAGATGAAATGGCTTGCCATTGTATATTTCAAAGCCTCTCTAAAGCCATTGATATTCTTTGTTCTAGTAATTTTTGAAGTTATGATACATATCAAATGTTTTCTTGTTACTTGTTTGTTACCCACTTTTACTGATGATAAGGATGGAATTCCATTTAAAAGAAAAATAAAATACACATCGCTACTAAGTGACTCAGAAGACTGATGTCAAAATTCCTAGATAGGTGGTGGGTCAGCTTAAGAGGAAGATCCTTATCAAGATGGATTGATACTGTGACTGTAGCAATGGACTCATCTTGTGTCAAGGTTGATGAGGATGGCACAGATTCATTATTCATAGGGTGTCTATAAGCTGTAGTTAACTCGACAGCATATAACAACAACATATAACTAAAAATTTCCATCATGAAGTCATTACTGAGTTTCTGATAAACTCTAGAAGCCTGTCATGAGTCCCACTAATGTGTCTCAAATGGAGCTTTGGTTACCTAGTAGTAAGAAGTTGTGTTACCGCCCCAAAAATGTACATTTGAAATCCACCAGCTGCTCCACAGGAGAAAGATAGGCAGTATCCTTCTGTGTTATTTAGTATCTCTGAAAATCTGCTGGAGGATCAACTATGAGTTAGTTTTGACTTAACAGCACCTATCAACAACTGCAACAGTGTTCTTATTGTCCTTTAGATGCATGTGTGAGGGGCGATAGACGGTAAAAAGATTGAGATTGTTAACAGCTTCAGTTTGCTTGGCTCCACAGTCAATACTTTTGGTAGCAGAAGCCAGGAAAAACAAAGACAAATTGCATTGGGAAAGTCAGGGACATTTCCCAAGTACTGAAAAGCAACAATGTCAGTCTGGAGATGAAGTTGTGCTTGATTCTGGCCATAGTCTTTTCAATTACTTCCTGTGCATCAGAAAGCTGGATGATGACTAGGGATGATAGAAGGAGAGTTGATTCCTTTGAGCTGTGGTGCTAGAAAAGAGTGTTGAATACGATGGACTGCTAGGAGAACAAACAGGTTCAGCCTAGAGAGAGTGAAACCAGGCTGCTCCTTGGAGGCAAGGATTCTGAAGCTTCATTTGACATAACGTGGGCATGTTGCAAGGAATGAGCAGGCCTTGGAGAGGGACCTCATGATTGGGAGGGTGGTGGAACAATGCAAGAAAGAAAGGCCCTTGATACGATAGAATAATTCAGTTAACGGAATAGTGGGAATAGTTATGTCAGAGACGATATGGTTGGCACAGGACAGAGTGGGGTTCAGAGCTGTTGTACATAGGGTTGCTATGAGTTGTAAGCAACTGATGGCACATAACAACAACAACATTAACATATTCAACTGGTCATGATTCAGCCAAATGAAGATATGACCATTTCTTGATGCTGTGGAGACCTGCTAAGATTATAATCAAGTTCCCTAAACTGAATCAAATTAGCAATTTATAGGAGCCTAGCTAATTCAATAGCACCTATTAACAAACAATAACAAGTAAAGATAATAGATAGTAGGAGTTGTTGTTATTTGCTGTGGAGTTTTTTGCAACTCATAGAGATACTATGTACAACAGCCCTTAAACCTGCTCTATACTGTGTCAATTTTACATTCTCTGACACTCCTAACGTCATTACACCAATCATTGAATCAATCCATCTCATCGATGGGCTCCCTCTCTTTCTCTGTCCCTTCACCCTCCTAAGCATGATGTCCCTCTCCAAGGACTGGTCCCTCCTTGCAACATGCCCGAAGTATGTCAGAAGAAGCTTCAGAATCCTTGCCTCCAAGGAGCATTCTGGCTTCACCATCTCTAGGATGAACCTGTTTGTTCTCCTGACAGTCCATGGTATATTCAACATTCTTCTCTAGCACCACAGCTCAAAGGCATCAATTCTCTTTCTATCATGCCTAGTCATTGACCAGCTCTCTGATGCATCGCAAGCATTTGCGAATACTATGGCCTGGATTAGGTGCACCTTAGTCTCCAGACTGACACTGTTGCTCTTCAGTACTCTGGAGAGGTCCCTAGCAGCTGACTTTTCCAGTGAAATTCCTCTTTTTTATTTCCTGGCTGCTGGTATCAAGAGTGTTGATTGTGAAACCAAGCAAACTAAAGCTGTTAACAATTTCAAATTCTTCACAGTTTATCATAATTCTGTCAATCGACCTAGTGGCAAGAATCTTTGTTTTCTTGATGATGAGCTTCAATCCATATTTAAGGCTTCAGTCCTTGACCTTCTGAAGCAAGCACTTCAGGTTCTCCTTTCAGCAAGTAGGGTTGTGTCATCTGCATAATGCAAGTGGTTGTTGAATCTTTCTCCAATCCTGATGCCACATTCGAGTACAAGTACAATGGTATAAATGAAAATAAAATTAGACACACTGCAAATGTAACCACAGGAAACATAACAAAAGGGTCAGCAGAATGAAAAAAAAAAAACCTCACAAAAAAAAACCCCAAACAAAAACAAACCAGTTGTAGCATCAATTGTAACTCTTGGAAATCTAATGTTAGAATAGAGCTGTGCTCCATATGGTTTTCAATGACTGGGGTTTGTTATTTTCTTTGTTTGGGAGTAGATTGTCATGACTTTCTTCTAAGGCATTCTGAATGGACTCAGTCCTCCAACATTTAGATTACCAGCTAAGCATCTTAAGCTTTTGTGCTATAAAGGGTCTCTGAGCAGACTACAGTGAATTCTTATTACAGAGAACTACGACATATGTTTAGTGGTTGTTCCAATACATGTTTATTTTGGAAAGAACAGTACAATGTCAACTTAAGTACATCTTATTCAAATTCATCTTAGAAAATGTGTGATAGTCTATCAAAAAGCCCCTAGATGGCTGCATATCTACTGAGATAATTGAGTTTTTATTGATTGGTTTTTCGATATCTTTGTTTGACTGAACAGCTTTGGGGAAGATTGCCCCTTGCCCCTCTTCTTTTTAGCCCTGCTTGTAGAACAGATGAAGGTCAATCAGAAGATTTTAGGCTATGCATGCCATCATCTTGTATTGCTTAATCTATGCACTGAGGACTGTTTGTGCAAAGACATAAATAGTTGGTTGCTTCCCCTAACTTTTAGTCATATCTTTCTGTACCTGGCTCACTGCCACTGGATCCTTTGTTGTTGTGTGTTCAAGTCACTTGCAACTCCTAGTGATCCTATGTACAACAGCTCTGAACTCTGCTCCAACCTGTGCCAACCTTGTTGTCTCTGACACACTTTCCCTCCTTTCTCCAGTCACTAAGTCAATCCATCTCATGGAGGATCTTCCTCTCTTGCACTGTCCTTCCACCCTCCCAAGTATGATGTCCAAGGACTCTCCATGATGTCCACGAAGTCCTCTCCAGGACTGCTTACAACATGCCCAAAGTATGTCAGATGACAATTCAGAATCCTTGCCTCCAAGGAGCAGCCAGGTTCCACCCTCTCTAGTACAAACCTGTTTGTTCTCCTACTGGTTCAAGTTTTATATCCAAAACCAAACTAATTTTTATGGAGTAAATGCCAACTCAAAGAGATACTATCATCCAGAGTACATCTTGCCTATATTGCTCCATAGGCATAAATCTTTATGTAAGCGGACTGCTTCCATCTTTCTCTCTTGTCAGGAAGGGCGGGACAGTCTGGCAGGAAGTGTGGGACTGCATGGCCAGAATCAGAGGACAGTGCTGCCTGCACTGCTCCCACAGTTATTTAGAGGGGGGGGGGAACCCCTACTGTCTAGCTTTACCATGAAAGACCTCTTAACTCAGGCAACAGGGAGGTCCTGGGACCCTCTACGGAGGTGAGAAGACATTTCTAGAAGGGAACAAGAGCCGTTCTCCTTGGTCATTCAGGTACTCTGGGGGGAAAACTACTGTCTGGCTTCATCACACAGGACCCATTTACTCAAGAAACAGAGAGGTCCTGGGTCCCTCGACGGAAGTGAGAACCACTTCCAGAAGGGAACAACAGGCTTCCTCCTTGGTTATTCAGGTACTTGGGAGTGAGGGGTGGAACTGCTGCCTGGCCCTTGGCCTTGTAGGCCTTAGGCCAAGAAAGGACCAAAATTATATAGGTCCTTCACAAAACATTGCTGTACCCTGGGTAATTTTATAGTTATAACAGCCTAATATCTACTAAGAAAAGAACCCCATAATATCAAGAAAGCAGTAATCCACACCAGCCATTATGAAAAAAAAACCCAAAAATAACCCTTCTCCTTAAAAAGCATATCCAATGAATACCCCAGATAGAGTGAACAAGAAGAAATATGTTGATGTAGAGTTATTTCATCAGCTACAGAAAAGATGCAAATGTGGAAGAAACAATGAAAGTCAATAAGATAGCAAATACTTTAGGGACAACAATCCAGGAGAAATATATAGATGAGGAGAAACTTGAACAGATATGGATGAAAATACAAAAGATGGAAGGAAAAAAAAGGTTAGAATAGACAAAGAGCTACAATAAAGAAAAAAAAATCATCACAAAACAGAAAGGGTACAGCCAACACAGTACTGGAAATAACAGAAAAGAATGGAAATGCAATCCAGAATATTAAGATCAAAATAGCAGAAATATCCAAGACACTGGTAGGACAAAAAAGTACAACTAAAGATATGGAACAGAGTCAGTGAGCTGGAAGACAAGAGCCTCACTAAGCTTACCTGAAGAAAAATCAGAGATGACATGTAAAGAAAATGAAGAAAACATTAGAATTATGTGGAATGACATCAAACAGAATAACGTTTATATGATTGGAATTCCAGAAGAAGATTGTGGAAGAAGTACTAGAAGAAAACTTCCCAGGTATTTTGAAGAATGGGGAAATCTACATCCAAGAAGTACAGAGAACACCAAATAGACTGTCCCTCCACCCTCCCAAAGATGATGTCCCTCTCCAAGGACAGGTACCTCCTTACAACATGTCCAAAGTATGTTAGATGGAGCCTCAGAATCCTTGCCTCCAGGGAGCCGCCCCGTTTAACCCTTTCCAGGATGAATCTTTGCTTTCCTAGCAGTCTATGGCACCCTCAATACTCTTCTCCAGCACCACAGCTCAAAGACATCAATTCTCCTTCTATCCTCTTTAGTCACTGTCCAACTCCCTGATGCATAACAAGTGATAGCAAAGACCATGGCCTGTATCATACACACCTTAGTCTCCAGAAAGACACCATTGCTCTTCAGTACTTTGGAGAGGTCCCTAACAACAGATTTTCCCGTGGCAATATGTCTTTTTACTTCCTGGGTACTGGTGCTGAGAGTGTTGACTGAGGAGCCAAGTAAACTAAAGCTGTGAACAATCT
>NW_006399793.1:11123325-11130537 GCF_000299155.1 Elephantulus edwardii | reverse complement strand
AATTATGTATATTGTATTGAAACAGATGAGGGAAAGAACAGATTAGAAGTGATATATGATTGAGTATTATGGTTAGCACAGGAATCCAGAATTAAGGTTGACTTATCTTCTCTTAAAAAATATAACACATCTAAGAGTTAATCTGACAAAGTGTCTGAATTAGGATAAGCTACAAGGGATCTCTAGTTGCAAGAAGTTGTACTGCAATCCTGAAGGCACAGGGTTCGAGGCCACCAGCTGCTCTGAGGGAGAAAGATGGGCACTTTTCTCCCATACGATTAACTGCCTCTGAGAACTGCCTGAGGGTCAGCTAAAACAACAACAACAACATGAGTGTCTAAGTAACTGGTTGACCAGTACAACAGGCTTTATACTGAACACTGAAGAGAATTTGCTTTTCAACGTAAGAGCTTGAATTAGACCACTCGTCTTCTAGTTAAAGTTGTTGCTTTGCTCTATTTAGTCAATTCTGACTCCTAGGGACTCTGTAGGACACTTGAACTTTCCATAGAGTATCCTAGGTAATCTTTGCAGGCACAGCTCATCGGCGCTTTTCTCCTGCAGAGAAACTATTGAACTCAAACCACTGATCTTTTGGTTAGCAATCAAGTGCTTACCCATTGTGCTGCCAAGGTTCCTTATTTGCCAACTTAAACTATTGTGGTCCAATTGTTTCCAATTCATGGCTATCCTTTATCAAGATCCTGAGCCTATGAAACATTATGAAAAAAAAATTGCCTCGTGTTTGTCACAGGGAGCTGATAATTGGTTTGAGCCCCCAACTTTTTTGTTAACGACCCAACCCTTAATGTATTATGCCACTTGTTGCTGTTTACCCTCCAGTCAGAACCAACCCTTAGCTGACCCTCCTGCTGATTTTCAGAGGCACTTAATCACACAGGAGGAGATCACCCATCCTTCTCCCTCAGAGCAGCTGGTAGTCTTGAACTGCATGTCTTCCGCTTCTTACCACTAGGTCACCAGAGATGTCTCTTAATTTGTCCATTCCTTTCATTAATCCAGTTTATACAAAACAAATCTAGAACTTCAGACCTTTTTTATTACTGCTGAATTATCATAGACTTTTCTTCTCTGCCTGACAGATCCTTTACGGAGACATGTATGTCTTTGCAGGAAAATAACTTTTTGTATGGAATTTTACTGTTGCTGCTGTAACAATTAACACAAACTTAAAGCACCATAAACTTGTTTATCTACATTTTTAGAGGTCAGAAATACAAGATGCTGGTAGAAATGGAAAATTCTGGAGAGAGTCTGTCCCTTTTCACTTTGAGCTTCTAGAGTCTGTTAGTATTCATTGGCTCAGGGCCATGTCACACTAATCTCTGAGTCTGCTGTCATATATTTTTCTCTCTTTTCTCTGGCCTCCTGCTTCTCTCTTCTAAGCATCCTGATGATTACATTGTTGTAGTTTGAATCTATCAAGTTGATTCCAACTCAAAAAGACTCTCTACACAACAGATTGAAACCTTGCCTGGTCCTCACAATCTCCCGTCCTTATACTTCCCCAAATCTTCAGAATAATTCCCCATTTAAAAGTACTTAAATTAATTGCATGTGAAAATGCTCTTTTACCATAGAAGGGGATATTTTTATCACTTTTTGGGGGAAAGGCATAAACATCTTTCAGAGGGTATTATTCAGCCTATCAACTGGGTCTGCATACATGTATTTTTAGAACATTAGATAATCATTAGCAGTTTTAGAAATGACTATTAATCACCATATGTGTTTAAACTACAGACATATTCACCTTTAACCCTAGATTGGTTTCAAGCTCCAGAATCCCATGGGATACTGCTTTCACTGTTACTCCTTATGAAGGAATCATATTATCCACAGGTTGGAAGCACGGGTGCATTAACACTGAAGTCCTGGGCCTTGTCTTCAAGGAGCAGTACACATGTCAGAATTCTCAGACTCAGGCAAATCACACACTTTCTCCTAAAAGGGGTCAAGGAGCTGTGGTCAGGGCATTTTGATGATTTTCAAAGGGCTGTTCTGGGCAGGAGAAAAGATGATCTTGATGGTTGCAAATTGTTTCTCAACAAGATTTCTGGTTTTATCTCAGCTTTACTCTAACACGATTCTGCACTTGCTACTTGTGATCTCTCCTTTTCTCTTAAGTGTGATGTCATGGCTCCATTTTACCTTAATTGATTTTCTGTATTTATGAAAGAGTGTTATCGGCCTCTCTTCAGACATGTAGCTGACAACGTGGGCCCTGAGTGGGCCTGACTGAGTTTGTCTCATTGTCTGTGAAGAGATGCTTTCTGGCTCCAGTTTCCTCCTTTGAAGAGGGGAGTTCAAGAGGTCAGCATAGACATGACTGGAGGTCAGCTCTTGAAGTGATCTTGGCACCTTCTGACTGTAGAATCTTTTTTTTACGAAGTTGTGACCGGGTGAGATGTCATAGGGAAACTTAGGAATTTATGGTCCATTAAATAGGAACTTTTGCCCTCTTGGAAGTATTTGGCAGAAAGCTTTCAGTCCCCTCTCCCACTGAGCTTGATCAGGAAAAGATCACTGAGCATGTGGATGTCCGGCTCTTGTGTTTTTCTCAGATCTCCTTCCTGCAGGCTACACAGCTTCTTCTCTCCCGCATTTAGACAGCCCGGTGGGGTGAGACCCACCCCACAGAAGGAGGCCTGCGGTAGTGCAGCTGCTCTTCCTATGACTAGATGGGAAATTTTGACACAGGGGGCAAGAAACAGGAAGCCACTTTATATTTTAGCTCCAGACTATGTTTTCTAACACTTTTTTTAACCAGCAATAAAAAATATAACAAGGGAATCCTTTTCTCCTCATGTAGAAAATCTCAATTGTTTTTGAAGACACAGAAGTTTGATTAATTGGTATCAGAAACCGCAACAGGGAAGACCACAAATGACTTTCCTAAGATTCTCATCTTTCATAATCTTTTATTAAAAAGTTAAAAATACATGATTAAAAAGCTAAAAACACATTATTTATAAATTATCACATTTTCGAGACACATCTCTTCCACTCTCTTTTTTCCTTGCCTCTTTATTTTCTTCTTTTCTATTTCTCATTTTCTTCTCCCTCCCTCATCCATTGTCTTTACACACACACACACACACACACACACACACACAGGGGGAGAGAGATAGAGCAGATAAATTGGGAAAGCTGATTAGAGTTGTGTCTTATTTTGATTTTAGAGAGCTCTGGTGGTCTGGTGGTTTACTACGCTGCCAATCCTAAGGCATGTGGTTCAAATCCACCAGCTGTTCCTCAAGAGAAAGATGGGCAGTCTCCTCCTGTGTGATTTACTGCCTTTAAAACTCACCAAAGAGTCAGCTATCTGTCAGTTCTGACTTAGTGGAATTATTCGTGTTTACAACTTACTCTTTTTGAGCTCTGGTGGCCCAATGATAAGAAGTTAGGCTGCCATCGCAAAGGCAAAGTGTTTGACTTTACCAGCTGCTTGATTATTGGGAAGATGTGTGATGCTTCCTGCGATTTACAGCCTCTGAAAATCCACTGGAGGGCCAATTGTGAGTGGGTTCTGGCTCAAGGGCAAAGGACAACAACAGCAGCATACTTGTTTTAGTTTTTACAACACTATTGAGTATCTTTGGAAGCAATAGTGGCAACCACTTCCTAAACAACATGCCTCTGGAAACTCTCTGAAATTTGATAATTGTAGAGGGGCTTCAGGCCTTTTGTTCACAGGGTCGCTATGAGTCTTGCTTGACTCAAAGGCAATCAACAACAACAGCAACAACACTGAGACTCTAGAAAGCATGGAGAAATAATTTTTATGTGCAGAAGTAATTTTGGACTACTAATGGAATAAAACAAAGATTCTAACCACTGGGCCAATTGGCAGCATCAGCATGGATGGTGAAGAGATTGAGATAGTTAACAGTTTTAATTTACTTGGCTCCATAGTCAACACTCTTGGTAACAGCAGCCAGGAAATCAGGAGACGAATTGCATTGGGAAAGTCGGCTGTGAGGACCTCTCAAGAGTACCGAAGAGCAACAACATCACACTGGAGACTAAGGTGCACCTGATCCAGGCTATAGTCTTTGCTATGCATCAGAGAGTTGGACAGTGAATAAGGTTGATAGAAAGAGCATTGATGCCTTTGAGCTGTGGTGCTGGAGAGGAGTGTTGACTATACCATGGACTGCTAGGAGAACAAACAGGTTTGGGCTGGAGAGGGTGAAGCCAGAATGTTCCTTAGAGTCAAGGATTCTGAAGCTTCATCTGACATATTTTGGGCATGTTGCAAGGAGGGACTTGTCCTTGGAGAGGGACATCATGTTTGGCAGAGTGGAGGGGCGGCAAAGGAGAGGAAGACCTTTGGTGAGATGGATCGATTCTGTGACTGGAGCGGTGGGAATAAGTGTGTTTGAAATGGCTAGGTTGGCACAGGATAGAACAGCATTTAGAGCTCTTGTACATAGGGTCGTTATGAGTCGCAAGCGACTTGATGGCACATAATAACAACAACAACAACAACAATGGAATAAATATTGAACTCTGACATTGTACTAGGCACTCTCCTTACTTTCTTGAAATATGTGGATTGTTATAATAGAATAAATATTCCTACCTTCTTGAAGCATATATTCTTATATGAAGAAACAGAAAATAAATCTTTCATATGACAAATGTATAAATTTTATGAGTTTTTTTAAAAAAATATTATTTTTTGTGTGTGTGTACCATCAAATCAGATCTGACTGGTACAGGAGGAAATTGTCCCCCCTTCTTCAGCAAAGCATCTGGTGGATTGGAACCGCTCACCCCTGGGATTGCCAGTTTATGATATATTTTAAGATAATAAATACTTAGGGAAATAAAAGAAAGGAAAGGAGTCCTGGGAGGGAAGTCTGTGGTATCAAATGGGGTACTCAGAAAGGTGCGTATAGCATTGAGGGGAGCCGATGATGGTGCTGGTTGAGAAGAGGTAGAATTGCCTGCAAAGATGCTATATTGGGTTTCTGGATCCTTTTCTGAGAGAAGGGAAATCTGGTAACACAGTCAGCAGGGACTTGTGCTACTTACCCAAAGGTCATGTCTCTCTGAGGTTCAAATTCACCGGCTGCTTTATGGAAGAACGATGAGAAACTTGTGCAATTTACAGCCTCAGAATCCCAATGGGGATTGACTATGAGTTGGTAGTATTTGACAGAAATTGTCTGCGACACATATCTTGCCTCTCTTGTATCCTTTCACTATCTTCACTCACCCTGCCAAAATCTCTGAAAGCCAGTGTCCCCTGTGAAAGAGAGTATATTTAATAGAACCAAGGCTTAATTCTAAGAATACACTTGGAATATACAGCCTTAGGGTCTCCTTCCAACTACTAGGAGATGTTGTCAAATCATTTAACCTTTTTGAATCTCATTATTTCATTTATAAATTGAAAGAGTGAGCTACAGGATCCCATTTAGCATACTCAGTCTTGCATTCTAAAGAAACAAGCAAGGTAAAAAAAAAACAGGATTAAAATAAAAAGGAAGAAGATGATGAAGCAAAAAGACAAAAAAAAACCACACAGAAAACCAAAACAACAAAACACAACAAACCCTAGAAATGGAATATATAAACAAAGGGAGAAAGGAGAAGGGGTAAAAAAAAGATAAAGATAAAAAGGAAGTACAATAAATATAAATGTAGATAGTAAGTAACCCAATAGAAGGTAAGTTATTTTAATAATCTTGTGCTGAATAAAAATGTATAAAAATTGGGTGACTTGTAAGAACAGAAAATTATTATGGTTTTAGAAATAAGCTGATAGGGGCATACTCTCTTTGACGTCTCTAGAGAAAGTTCTTCCCTGTCTTTCCTGACTTGTAGCCCCAGGTGTAATTGTCTTTCAACCACATTTTCACACAGTTGTATTCCATCTTTGAATGTTTATGTCTGTCCTTTCTCTTTGTAAAACTCCACTCAGAAGAGATTAGAATCCATCCTGTTTCCAAATGGCCTCACATTAACCGATACCATCTTTAAAGTCCCTCTTTCTAAATGAGGTCACTTTTTCAGGAACAAAGGTTATAAGGTACATTTTTGAGAAACAATTAAACCCAATTCAACGTAGAGATACCTGTAAGAAATTTCAGCAAATCCTTTCCCCATCTACTTCTGGAAAAGTCTTTTTCTTCATTGTGCATAAGGGACTATTTGCTCTGACTCCCTGAAGGACTACCACCTGAAGCAGGTTTTTAGAACCTGTGGTGAGACTGGGAATGTATATTTTCACGGCCAAGTTAAAATTATAGTGTTAATTTTTATATTGTAGATATAAAAATCAAATAATTTTTGTAATACTTCAGTAACCTGTCCACCTTGGGCCTTGTAACACCATTTTAATTGGATTCAAGTAATTAGTAGATTTCTTTTTGTAATCCTACTCATTGTCTGTGTCTTAATTAATTTGACATCATCATAGAGTATAGCTTATTTTTTTTTTTCTATAGAGATTAACTTTGAACTCTTGCTTATCTGGCTTACATATTTTATTTTATAGGTTTTTCCTGCCAAACTCCTTTGTCTCATATTTGGCATCTTCCTCCCTCCTGGCCATTTCTCCATTTATTAGCTCCAGCCTCCAGAGGGAAGATAAAGGGAGGAAATAAAATATAAATCACTTCATTACTATAAACTGTTGCAGAAACTGTCAAAAGGTAGAAGTTGAAATCAAAGGCCAAGTACAGTTTAAGTTATAGAGAAAAGACTTTTCCTATATTGTACATTAAAGTCAGTCCCATGTTGAAATGAGGCCATGTTAAAATATTTATGAGCACTATATAACAACTCTACATAGATAAAGAACAAGATAAAGAGTAGAGGTGAGAGAGTAGAAGGAAATAGAGAAGCACTTGTAAGGAGGTACAGATACATTTGCTGTTCAGTGGTTGAATTCTTATCTTTCATATGGGGGATATGAGTTCAATTCCCAGACAATTCCTCATATGCCACCCATTTGACAATGATAGAGAACGAGTTTCCACGGAACTTTGAAACTAAGAAAGAGGAAGAAGGGAACGTTTGATGATCTTTCTTTCCTCCCTCCCTCCCCCTTCCTTCCTTCCTTCCTTCCTTCCTTCCTTCTTTTCTCTCTCTCTCTCTCTCTCTCTCTCTCTCTCTCTCTCTCTCTCTCTCTCTCTCTTTCTTTCTTTTTTCTTGTTGTGTGTTGTTGAATCAGATCTG
>NW_006399793.1:11119697-11122275 GCF_000299155.1 Elephantulus edwardii | reverse complement strand
AGTCCCATTCTACAACAGTGGCACCATGCAATATCCCTTCTATAACAAATCACAGTGATGGGAAAGAACTGGGCAGTGTTTAAATCTGTTTTCCATAAGATCATGAGACTAAGTTACAGTGAGGAATAATAACATGAGTGGATAATGATACATATTGATAGGCGACAACATTGATATCATTGAAAGTAGGCAAGCTTCATTTTTACTGGTAAAGAAGAGTAATAATCATTTTCTTAGAGAAATGTGGACTTACTGTGGAGAACGGTAAAAGATTGGGTCAACTGATATGATGACTACGAAATGGAACAAGAGTCTAAGACATAAGGAATTTTCCACAGGAACCAAAATTTGACCTTAGGTCTATCCCACTCGACTTTCAAAACCATCTCAGGAACAGTCTTGAGGCCTTGAACACTAATCAACGAAGACCAGATGAGCTGTGGGAAGATATCGTGATTATCATTCATGAAGAATGCAAAAGGTCATTACAAAGAGAAAGGAAGAAGAAAAGACCCAGATGGATGTCAGATGAGACTCTGAATATTGTACTAAAGTGCTGAGAAGCCAAAGCAAAGGGAAGAAATCAGGAAATTTAGGAGCTGAACAGAAGATTCAAAGGGCAGCTTGGGAAGACAAAGCAAAGTATTCTAATAAAATGTGCAAAGAAGTGGAGTAAAAAAAATCAAAAGGGACAAACTCTCTCAGCATTTCTTAAGCAGAAGGAATTGAAAAACAAATTCAAGCCACGAGTTGCAATACTTAAGGATGCTTTGTGCAGAATATTAAATAATCCAAGAAGCCTTAAAAGAAGATGAAAGGAGTATAGAGTCACTGTACCTGAAGGAATTGGCAGACACAGAAAAAATTTCATAAAACAACGTATGAGCAAGAGCCTGTGGTGATGAAGGAATAAGGCCAAGCTATTCTGAGAGGACTGGCAAAAAATAAGGCTCCAGGAATTGATGGCATACCCATTGACATATTTCAACAAATAAATGTTATTTGTATACTGGATGTGCTCACTAAGCTGTGCCTAGAACAATCACCTGGCCAACTGACTGGAAGAAATCTGTATTTGTTCCCATTTGGAAGAAAGGTGACCAGCAAAGTGTAGGAACTATCGAATACTATCACTAATATAGAATGAAATCAAGATTTTGCTTAAAATCATCCAAAAACAACTGGAGCAACTCATCAAGAGAGAATTGTCAGATGTATAGTATGGGTTTAGAAGAAGCCATGGTACTGGGTGAAGGAAGAATATGGCAGTTGCCCCACCACCCCCAAGCTTGATCACTTCCTGAGAAACTTGGTAACATCTAAGCTGGTCATATCAAAGACCAGACCAGACAATCCTGATAAGGGTCTGAACTTGGGAAAAAGGTGCTAGAACCAAACTTAATTAACCTGTTAAATTTATGAGAAATAACATCTTAGTCCACCCCAGGACGCCTATAAAAAGGAAATCCCCCAAACTTCCTGGATGCCATTTTGATCCTGTCTACATGCCATGTGGCCAGGTCACTTGGCTTCCCTCTCAGAACACGCAATGAAGGCTTGTTCATTTCTTGGGACCAATTCCTTTATTTATTTCTCTCCCTCATTCCCTTGCACTCTTTTTTTATATCTAACACTAGGGATATTATAGCTAATGTTCTATGGATCTTAACTGAAAGCAGAGAATACCAGAGTAATGTCTATTTATGTTTTGTTGACCATGCAAAGGCATTTGACTGTGTGGATAACAATAAACTGTGGCTGAGTATCAGAAGAATGGGAATCCCAGAACACTTGATTGTGCTTATGCTAAACCTACACTTGGACCAGGAAGCAGTCATCAGAGCAGAGCAAGGAAACACTTTATGGTTCAAAATTGGGAAAAGTGTATGCCAGGGATGTAGTATGTCTCCATACCTTTTCAATCTACATGCAGAATAGATCTTCTCAGAGGCAGGGCTGTGTAAGGACGAATATAGCATCAAGATTGGAGGAAGATTCATAGACAACCTGTGTTATGCAGACTACATAACCTTGCTTGCTGAAAGTGAGAAGGACCTGAAGCAATTGTTGCAGAATATCAAGGGTTATAGCCCTCAATATGGATTGAAGCTCAACATCAAGAAAACAAAGATTCTCACCACTGAGCTGATTGAGAGAATCATGGCAGAAGAAGAGATGAAGAGATTGAGATTGTAATAGCTTTAGTTTGCTTGGCTCCACAATCAACACTCCTGGTACCAGCAGCCAGGAAATTAAGAGATGAATTGTATTGGGGAAGTGTACTGTCAGACACATTTCCAGAGTATTGAAGAGCAACAATGTCAGTTTGGAGACTAAGGTGCACCTGATCCAGGCCATAGTCTTTGCAATTGCTTGCTATGCATCAGAGAGCTGGACAATGACTAAGGGTGATAGAAGGAAAATTGATGCCTTTGAGTTGTGATGCTGGAGAAGAATATACCACGAATATACTATGGACTGTGGAGCCAAGCAAGCTAAAGCTGTGTACAATCTCAATCTCTTCACCATCCATCCTGATGCTGCCAATTGGTCTAGTGGTGAGAATCTTTGTTTTCTT
>NW_006399793.1:11108019-11118557 GCF_000299155.1 Elephantulus edwardii | reverse complement strand
GTTATACCAGGCAGCTCCCTGGAGGCAAGGATTCTGAGGCTCCGTCTAACATACTTTGGACATGTTGTGAGGAGAGACCGGTGCTTGGAGAGGGACATCATGCTTGGGAGGTTGGAGGGCCAGCTTAGGAGGGGAAGGCCCTCTATGAGGTGGATTGATTCAGTGACTGGGATAATTAGGATGGGAATGTCAGAGACAGTGCAGTTGGCACAGGACAGAGCAGAGTTTAGGGCTGTTGTACATAGGGTCGCACATAACAACAACAACAACATACCATGGACTGCCATAAGAACAAACAGTTTCATCCTGGAGAGGGTAAAGCAGGCCTAATCCTTGGAGCAAAGGCTTTTGAAGGTTCGTCTGTCATACTTTGGGCATGTTGCAAGGAGGGATCAGTTCTTAGAGAAATACATCATGCTTAGAAGGGAAGAGAGAAAGAGAGGGAGACCATTGATGAGATGGATTGATACAGTGAGTAGGGTAATGAGGGTAGGTGCATTGGAGACAATAAAGTTGGCGCAGGATAGAGCAGGTTTCAGGGCTATTGTACATAGAGGGTTATTATGAGTCACAAGTGGCTCAATGGCACATAACAAGAACAACAACAACATCGAAGAATAAGTAAAATCCCTAAATTTGTAATGAGATTTATTTACTCAGGAACAACTTTATGTAACCTTGAAGCAAAACCAGATGGAAATGGAAAGAATGTTAATTCCTGCTTAGGGGTTTTCATGGTGGATGTAACAGAAAAATGAGAGTTGATGGGAAGGAAGAGACTAACTTGAAAAGAAATTATCTGAATAAACTGACAGTGTCTGGTTCAGGAAATTCTCAATAAACATACTATTTTTTTAAGGAAATGTGGTGGAATAATCTGTTAAGACTTATCCTGGTAGCACAAAAGTGGCAATTTTCTGGAGTTTAGAATCTACCAGTGTCTCTGTGAGAGAAAGGTGCACAATTGGGACTGAGCGAATCAAGATCTAGCTATGAGTCAGAATGGCAATGAGTTGTTGTTTTGTTTTTTAAATTTATTAGATACCAAGTCCCACTTAATAAGTATGAAAAAGGTGAGGTGTAGTATCTTTCTTAAAGTGGCTAAATTAAGCATTTGAACTCCAATCTCTCTCCTTCTAGGAGGAAAAGATTACATCAAACATGCTGCTCTGGATGCATTCACTAGATTATGCCAAGAAATCTCGAGAACAACTACCTGGCCAACTGACTGGAAGAGATCCACATTTATTCCCATGCCAAAAAAAAAGTGATCCAGCAGGGTGTGGAAATTACTGGATGATGTCACTAATATCACGTGCAAGCAAGATCCTGCTGAAGATTATCCAAACATAACTGGAACATCAGAGAGAATGGCCAGATATGTAGGCTGGGTTTAGAAGAGTCCATGGCACTAGGAACATCATAGCCAATGTTAGATGGCTCTTGGCTGAAAGCAGAGAGTACTAGAGGAATGTCTATCTGTGTTTTATTGAGGATGTAAATGCATTTGACTGTGTGGATAGCAACATTTTGTGGCTAACCTTGAAAAGAACGGGAACCTTAGAGCACTTAGTTGTGTTTATGCAAAACCTGTACTTGGACAAGAAAGCAATAGTCAGAACAGAGCAGAGAAATACTCTATGGTTCAGAATCAGGAATGCTATTTGTCAGACATGCATCCAGATTGAAAGAAGATTCATTAACAACCTGCATTACCCAGATAACACAATCTTGCTTGTTAAAACTGAAGAGGACATGAGACATTTGCTGCAGAATGTCAAGGACTGTTGTTTTCAATATTGAAGCTCAATATGACGAAAACAAAGATTCTCATGACTGGGCCAATTGGCAGTTTAAAGATAGATGGAAAAGAGCTTGAGTTTGTTGATTACTTCAGCTTGTTTGGTTCCACAGTCAACACTCTTGGCGACAGCAGTCAAGAAATCAAAAGAGGAATTGCATCGAGAAAGTCTGTTATTAAGGGCCTCTCAAAAGTACTGAAGAGCAATGATGTAAGTCTGGAAATTAAGGTGTGCCTGATACAGGCCATGGTCTTCACAATTACTTGCTAAGCATCGGAGAGCTGGACAAAAATCTTAGGATTGATAGAAGAAAGATTGAAGCCTTTGAGTTTTGGTGCTGCAGAAGAGTGTTGAACATACTGTGGACTGCCAGGAGAATAAACAAGTCTGTCCTGGAGAGGGTGAAACCAGGCTGTTCCCTTAAGGCAATGATTTTAAGGTTCTATCTCATATATTTTGGGCATGTGGCCTGTAGGGACCAGTCCTTGGAGAAGGACATCATGCTTGGAATGGCGGAGGGACAGCGCAGGACAGGAAGACCCAAGATGAAGTAGATTCACTCAGTGACTGAACAATGGGATTAGGTCTGTTGAAGAAGATGAGAAAGACTCAGTATATGGCAAGTTTCAGAGCTAATGTACATAAGATCACTATGAGTTGCAGATGACTAGATGGCACACAACAACAGTGGTTATGACACCAAGTGATGACTGGAGATTAGGAAAACATCACAAACTAGGTGCAAATATTACCAGTGTTGGAGCAGGGCAGATAGTGTGTGATGATAAACCAGATACCTCTAGAGAGCAGAAATATAGAACCACTTTATCTCTAACCTGGCTTATCGTGTATCATATACTGGTTAATCTAGTAAGATAATAGTGGCCTTGTTTAGATGTTAGAGTAAATTCCAGCCCACCACACTGCTTCTTCATACATACACTTTCTATGCTTCTACAACCTTAAAACTATTGGTTCTGTGATTTTCGCCACAATTTGATCCCAGGCCTAGAATTAGTTGTATTCAGACATTAGCATTTTCTCTAATAAATTCTTAATAATGAGTGTGTGTGTTTTCTGTGTCTTGTTTCTTTGAGGTTGCAATCCCAGCATTAGATTTTTACTTCACATTGTATCCCTGGGCTGTGGTGTGTATGTGGAAGGCTGAATTGTCAAGGAAAGACTCATTGGCCATTGCATGAAAGTGCTGAAATCATGTTTGATCTGATTGAGAACAAAGAGTGCCATCTACTGAAAGACCACTTCCTTCCTTAGTGATTTATACAGCAATGTGATTTGTCATGAAATAGACTGAAACTAGAGTTCTAGGGAGCTGAGATGAGAGAAAAAGTCAGGGGATGTTATAACAAGGTAATTGCAATAGATGGTGACCAGAAGTGGAAGTCAAAGTCTATTCTAAAGCCATTGACAAAAAAGAAAACACCCCCAAAAAACAAAAAAACAGCACCCCAAAATTATTTAAACTACCTATAGGATTATGTAGGAAGCCAGGTCACCCAGAATGCAAAAGTGGTATTTTTATTGTTAAGGACAAATATTTGACAATAATTGTTGGGAGGGATCAAATGGCTTAAAGTGGCAAAATACACCGAATCAAACTGGGGATAAAAGAGCAATTAGTTATTATATGGAGGCAAGCAATTTTCCTGCTGGACAGTACTTGAATTCATAATGCACAGTGGTCCAAGCAGATTGGTTAGAGAACAGCATTTTGCAGGAAATGTCTCTCACCCTGTTGCCACTTTTTTCAGTGCTCCATATGCTAGATTGTAACTACAGATTTAGCCCTTTTGCCCAAAGGCATCTGAACCTGTGAAAAGCCTAGCTGGGGCACTGTCTATTGTTCATTGACAACTTGTCAATTTACTTCCAGGCAAAATAACTCATAAACATGATAAGTAAGGCAGATAAAACAAGAATTCTTTCACACTTTGCAACTTTACTGCAAAAATGGCTTATTTTCCATAAATGTGTGAAATCTCCCCTCTGAATTGTGACTGTGCATTGAACTTTAAAACTGTTTAGAAACAGCACAAGCATTTCACAATTCTTGTCTATAATAAGATGAATGTTAAATATTAAACATGCGTTAAAAGTGATAAAATAAAAGATTTTCCAGGGTTCGCTAGCATCACCATATTTCTTTTCGATTTCCTGACTTAATAAAAGTTAAGTTTAAGAAGATCCTCCAAAAAGACAAATGTTTAAGCACTATCTTCTAAATTTGACACTTCATATATTTATATTAGCTGTTATCTAAGCCCTATGTCAGTTAAGATGAAACAAAATACAACACAACAAAGCAACAGAAATAGTAAACCACATCAGCATTAAATCCAAAAGCCAGTATGTGGTGTGTTAGCATATGTTCATACTGTAATAATCAAGCAGCTTTTATTTCTGATATTTATAAGCATTCCATTTCTAATGTACTGTTTAAATATTGAAAGCTAATTGTGAATTCTTTAAGGTAAAATATTTTTAAGTAGATAATAATTTTGAAATATATTAGTCTCTAAGGCAAACGAGTCTATTTAATGTGTAGTTATTTATAAAGTCGTACTTTCTAATGAAGCTTTCTTCCCTGGATTCAAGTCCCTGGTAATGAATTTGCTTTTTAGCTTTTTGCTTACTATAACATGAAACATCTACATTTCTACTCCAATGAAAATGGAGGTAAAAACAGATCGAGTGGGATCAGAAAATAGATTCTGAGTCCCCATGTGTCCTTCTTCTGTGACCTTGCCCTACAGGTAAGGGCTCATTCTAAACATTCTCAGTTTGGGAGGCAGAGGGCCTTTGCCTCTCATTTCCCTAGATTTTTTTCATTTATTGTAGAATATTTATAAACAGGAACACATATGCATCTGTTACATAACAAATGGCTTTGGGGAAATAAGTGAGAGAACATGAGGAAAGAAATTTAAGACTGTAAAAAAAAAGAGTAAAACAAATCTGTAATTAACAAGGGTTCCTCAAAATAGGATATTTCTGTCAGGAGACAGTGTAGAATGGTGGAAAGAGCTTAGGATATCTAGGCTAGAGAGCCAGGTTCAAATATTCTTTGGCACTAACCAATCTTCTTCCTCAGAAAGTGAGGATCTCTATACCAGGAGTCCATAGAAGCAAGCTTTATCCTCACAGGGAAGGAAGAAGGTTCTGGCTGGACTCCAGACCCCCTACCAGGTTTTCTCTTTTGTATTTGGGGATGGCCTGTAAGATTTTGAATGAAGAGAGTGTTTTAGTGCTCTTTAAAGGAAGCAGAGTCATGAGGGAGAAAAAGAAAGATCACCACTGCCAGATTTAAAATGCTATTTTTCTTTGAACAATATATTCAGATGACATAATAATTTAATTCTGAAAAATTCTTTCTAAACAAAATCATGGCAATTACAGATGATGCCTGTTTGCTTTAAAACAAGAAATAAATAAGAACTCTATCATTTGACTGAAGCGTCAACTCAGACACTATGCATTTGTGCCTAAAACTTGAACCTTCATTTAAAATACTATACCCCTTTCAGTGAGCTTTGTTATATAAACTATGGATGTTGAAGTAACACTAAAAAATTTTAAACACCTAAGTTCTAATTTAAATAGAGATTGTATCTTTTTCATAAAAACTGTGCAGAATTACAATTTCTACCATCTGATATCTTAGGTTGTACATAATTTGGTCATTTTTCTGACAATTATCTATTACACAGAGACTCACCCCTTTCCACTTCCCCACATACACTGCGTCTGATCATTATTTGAGACCCTCTAATTGTGATGTTTATTTCCCCTCTGTGTGAATGATCAGGTACTTTCACCCAAGGAGCTAAATCCTGTTTATGTGTCTAATTCTGCTACCTGTCAAGGTTATTTTCTATTTTAATCGGGTTTTTTTTTTAATATCTTGGCCATTCCACCTAATCTGGCATTCTTGGCAAGTTAATGAGCACATTGCCCACATTACATTTATTACTAAATTTGTTGAGCATCATCATTTGGGGAAACGTTGGAGAAAGAGCAGTTACCTGAGAGTAAATTATGCAGGACTGTTGATCATGCCAAGAATTTGTTATTGTCAATTTCCCTATAACCAGATATTGTTAAGAAGTTAGAAGAAATGCAATGAGTTAAAATTAGGAAGCAGAAAATAATAGAGGCTCTGTAAGAGTCAACAGAATTAAAGGCCATGAAAAAAGCAAGAAAAAATTAAATATGTAAAATCAGGTGCATTTTGGTTATCTCAAGACACAGAATATAGAGCTGAATATAGGAGTCTGGAATGTATTTACTTAATTTGAAGCATTTTGTTTAATTCAAAAACACAGCAAAGAGTGTGCTTAGTGCTGGACGTCAATTAGTATTCTTACAAAGGACTGGCAGGAAGCCACGGTGGACGTCTAGTCAGAGACAGTGTGTCATACTACTGTTGACTGTAAAATTAATTACCATTTCTAAACAAGAACTCTGTGATGCATATTCTTCCAGGCATACTACACTGCCCTCCTGACATTAAAGGTTATAAATAATTATGTATTTAAAAGAATACCGTTTAGAAAGATCATAAGTGAAAAATATTAACCATTCCAGCAATAAGAATAAAAAGTACACCCGTGTTCGGTGAAACCAGTCGACATTGTGAAGACAGGATTGAATATTATGAAGTGTCACCTACCCAAAGTAAGTGTTAGACATTCACATGATGGCATCAGCTGCTGATCTAATGCATCTGGAGCTGCCCTGTCACTACGGCATTGCTAACCAAGGCAGAGACACAGACAAAGCTGCTTCATCATTAATGTCAGTAAAAGGATCTGGAGGAAAAATAGAGAGTCTCTGGAGACTTTGTCTGGACTTCTTGGAGCCTGGACAACAGTCCTTTCCAACAGCAGTCTTTTCCACTCCAATAGCAGCTGCAACAAAGGAAAAAAGGAAGGCATTGACTTGAGTTGTCATTAAGTTCAAAGAGGTGAGAACAGTAGACTATGATGAACCTTTATAGTCAGAGTTATTAATGGGGGGTTCTTTTTTATGGCTTTTGGAAAATATCACATTTATGAAGGTACTAAATTATCTTGGGTTATTGTTTGGCATATGTTGACCAGTCAGTTTTAAGCTACTAAAATTAAAATCTTTCCTATCTCCGTTAGAGAAGACAGAAAGTACAAAATTCCTTCCTCAGGGTTGTAGCATATAGATTTAAAATAGCACTATCAATCCAGGGATATACAGCTCTGGCTCTTAGTTAAGTACAGCCTGGTTCAAGGATCATATTCAGTGAGAAATTATTAATGTTTCAGAGGAAACCTAAAAGGACACATCAAATGATGTTCTGCAAGGGTCTGTCTAGGGTGGTTGTATTTAACATTTTATCAGTGACTGGGATGATAAAATATGGAATACTCTCATAAAGTTTCATGGAGGATTCTAAGTTGAAGAAGGAAGCAGGAACCTTGGAAGATCTAGTTATAATTCAAAATGACTTTGAAAAGTCAGCTGAGGAGTCTTAATGAATGACTTACACTCATTATGTAGCCTAACAAATGAGAGTTTGAAATAGGAGTAAGCAGAACATTAGAAGACAATATGGAATATTAAATACACTATAACTTATAATTACAAGTTCTGCCTAAAACAAGAACATGTGTTCTTGCAATAGAATATGTAAATGTAGAATATATAAGTTTATAAAGTATAGAATTATTGGAAATAATTTTTTAAAAGGATTGGAGGTTATCCAAATAAAGGAAAAATTAAATAGAAACAGAAAAAATGGAATGTCTAATAATTTTTGAGCATGGAAAATCAAGACCAAGAAGACCAGCTATCTACAATTCACTTCTAAGAACTCTGTGTTCTCACTTTGTCCAAATAATCAAATTTATCTATTTCTTTAGGGATACTTCATGATTCTCCTTCTATAATTAGTTTCCTTCTCATCTTCAAAGTTGGTTTTTCTTCATAAACTTTGCATATAGTTCATGTCATGGATAGTTCATTTGCTTATATGTGACTCTGTTATTGAACACCTGTCTATTCCCTCCGATGATTCAGCAATCAAATACCAATTGGCTGCTGTCCAGGAAAGTGTCTGAATTACTAATGCAGAAAGTAATGTTCTGATTATGACTGAAGTTTATTCTGAGATCTTGTAGAGGATGGTGTGCAGATAATGAAAAGAAAAATCTTAATAGTTACTACAGTTCCTGACTCATGGACAATTGATATGTGTCAAAGTGGACTTGTTTTTCTAGAGACTTTACCATGAATTTTAAGTAGATATCCAGACCTTTGTGTTTAGGCAACTCTGGGTGGATTCTAACCTTCAGACTTTTACTTAACAGACGAGGACATTAGCTGTATGTCTCACTCTAGGACTCCTAACATTCAAATTAAATGTTTCATTTAAGCAAAGATATTTTACTTAAATTACCCTTTTTGTGGACTTTCTAATTACCCTCACAATTTATTAAAGAAAGAGAATTGCCTAGTTAACAAATAGCGGACATATCTTGAAGAGTATGCTTTTGAGAGGAGTAAACATCTTCAAAGTTCAAGTATTGGATTAAGAAAACTAACAGAACAACTATAAAATTCCAGATGTTGAGGATTCTCTCCAGTGTGAATTTACAACTCTAGAAAGACTTGAGATTTTCTTTAATGAGTTTCAGTTTCCGATAAAGGAAATCACCCACTTAGAAATTATTTTATACCAGTGATTCTCAACATCAGCTACAAATGGGAATCATCTTTGCCACTTGTTGAAAGGTTGTTGCTTGTTTTTTATTCTCCAGATATTTAGACTAAGGGCCTAGGAATCAGTGTTTTACTCTCCTATGAGATTGTAATTTTGTTTGGAATCCTCTAGTCTACTATAACTTGTGTTGTTGTTAACTGCCGTAGAGTCATAAGTGACTCATAGGGACCTTATGAACGCAAGTCCTCAACACTTGCGTGTGTGACTTTCATCCTTTCTCCAGGTTCATAGGGTTTTCGGAGGCAAGCTATTTACGGAAGTGGATGCCACTCCTGCTTCCAAGCTTGTTTCAACCGGGGAGTGCTACCAAAACTGTCTACCATGGGTATCCATTATCACATTTGATACATCAGTGTTACAGTGTTTAGCTTCACAGCAACCACAAGTTACCTCTGCACAGCAAGTGGACACGCCAGGGCTATATGACGTGGAAGACTGTTTCAATAAAACCAATGAAAATAGGCCCGAGGGCTGCGGATTAGAGTCACCCATCTTTAGCTTGATAGCATCGCTTTAGGTCCACTAGGCCAGCTGGTCTCTCTCTGTGTTGTTCAGTACCATCGAGTCGTAGGCGACTCATAGCAACCCTATGAACGAAAGTGCTCGTCACGCCCAAATGCTGGCCAAGTCTGGGCCTGAGACTCCCAGTTAATCCAGCAAGTCTGCTCAGCCGACCCCCAGGGGGGCACAGAGAAAGCCACAAGCACCCGGAGCCTTCCTTACCTGCCTCTTCCCAAGAAGCCAGAGGCCGCATGTACAGCTGACATTATCAACAGACTGGAACCTTACCTTATGCTCTATCATCCTCATGATCTCCAGCATGCTAACGCACATTATTACTGTAAAAAGAGCAAGGAGCATGTGGGGATGGCCACAACTGACCTTTATCAACTTCCCACAGGGAAATTGTTCCTGTACACAGCATCAATAACACAAAACCGTCCAGGGCAGCATCTGTTTGTTAAAATATGTCAACTGGTATGCCATCAATTCCTGACACCTTGTATTTTGCCAGTTCCTTCAGAGCAGCTTGAACTTCCTTTTTCATCACTATAGACCCCTGATTGTATGTTATTTCATAAAATTCTTCTGTGTTGGCCAACATTTTTTGGTATAGTGACTCTATGTACTTCATTTATCTTCTTTTGATGTTTCCAGTGTCCGTTCAGGTCAAGTATGACTTGTAGTAGCTTTATGAACAATAGATCTGAACCTTGTTCTAAGTGCTATTCTGTACCATTCACATAATTTCTGACATCCTCAAACCAATTACTGCAGTCATTGTGTCAATCTATTTCACTGAGGGTCTTCCTGTCTTTCAGTGACTTCCACCTTTCCAAGCTTGATAGCCTTTTCCAAGGAAAAACTCCTAATAAAACATTCAGAGTATGTGAAATGAAGCTCCATCATCTTTGCTTTGAAGATAGCTCACACACTGAGATGGATTGACACAGAGCCTAACTGTGGAGTTTTTCTTTCAATTGGTTATCAGGAACCTCTCCTGAGTACTGAAGAGCAATGATATCAGTCTAGAGACTAAGGTGCACCTTATCCAGGCCATAGTATTTGCAACTGCTTGATATGCATCAGAGAGCTGGACAATGTCTAGGGATGATAAAAAGATAATTGATGGCTTTGAGCTGTGGTGCTGAAAAAGAGTTTTGAATATACTATGGGCTGCCAGGAGAACAAACATCCATCCTGATGCTGCCAATTGGTCGAGTGGTGAGAATCTTTGTCTTCTTGACATTGAGCCTAAATCCATATTGTAGGCTGCAGTCCTTGACACTCTGCAGCAGGAACTTCAAGTCCTCCTCAGTTTCAGCAAGCAGGGTTGTGTCATCCGCATAACGCAGATTGTTGATAAATCATCCACCAATCTTGACCCCACATTTCTCCTCATAGAGCCCCGCCTCCCGGATAATCTGTTCTGCATATAGGTTGAAAAGGTATGGAGATAGGAT
>NW_006399793.1:11098567-11102079 GCF_000299155.1 Elephantulus edwardii | reverse complement strand
TGTACAAGAGGAAGTGTTCACCCACTAAGTCCAAGGTTGAAAAGAAGAAGAAGGTCCTTGCCACTGTCACAAAACCAGCTAGTGGTGATAAGAATGGTGGTACTCAAGTGGTGAAACTTCGCACTATGCCTAGGTATTATTATACTGAAGACTTGCCTCAGAAGCTGTTTAGCTAGAGCAAAAAGCCCTTCAGTCAGTACGTGAGGAAGCTGGACGCTACCATCATGCTCAGTGCAGTTCTGACACCACTGATGGAAGAGAGTGGTTTTCCTCAAGCACCTGGATAGCTGCTCGCTCCTTAAGACCGTTCTTAAGGCCTATGACTCTCAATCGAGTTCCTCTGTGAAGAACACACAAGAAATTTGTCATTGCCACCTCCACTAAAGTTGACCTCAGTGGTGTGGAAATCCCAAAGCATCTCATTGACACTTATTCAAGAAGAAGCTGTGGAAGACCCGACACCAAGAGGGTGAGATTTTCTACACAGAGAAAGAGAAATATGAGATTACAGAGCAGCACAAGGTTGATCAGAAAGTTGTGGACTCACAAATTTTGCCAAAACTTAGAGCCATCCCTCAGCTCAAAAGCTACTTGAGTTCTTTATTCTCTTTCACCAACAAATTTTAACCTCACAACTTGATGTTCTAGACTTCTTGCAAAAGATCTAATTGAATAACGTTCAACGTAAAAACAAACAAACAAAACCCCTCAAATGACCAAAAAACAAACAAAACCCCAACCCAAAAACTCTATGAGTAATAGAGGAATTCTGGTAGATACAGTACTAGAAGTAGAGCATAGATTGGAAGCCACTAAAAAAGTTAAGAGAAACCACTATAAACATCCACCAATAATTGAACATGGGATGTATGAAGTATGAATCTAAGAAAACTGAAAGCTGTTAAAAAATGAAATAAAGTTCGATGTTCTAGGCACTGATGAGCTGAGCTGAGCTGGCATTGTCTACTTTGAATCAGATGATCATAAAATGTTCTATGCCAGGAATGAAAAATTGAAGAAGAATGGTGATGCATTGATAGTTAAAAAGATAATTTCATGATCCAACATCATCCTGAAATGCAGTGCTGGGAGTGCTAGGATACTATTCATACATGTACAAGGAAGACCTGTTAATTATTGACATATGTTGTTGTTAAGTGCCATTGAGTCTCTTATGACTCATGGTGACACTATGTACAACAGCTCTGAAGCCTGCCCTATGTTGAGCCAGTCTAACAGACTCCAACACACCTACCCACAATACCCCAGTTACTGTGTCAATTCACCTCATTCGAGGTCTTCCTCTCCTGTGCATCCCTCCAACTTTCTGAGTATGATGTCCTTCTCCAATGACCAGTCCCTCTTGACCACGTACCCAAAGTATGTGAGACGAAGCTTCAAAATTCTAGCCCTCAAGGAGAAATTTGGTTTCACCCTCTCCAAGACAGACCTATTCGTTTTATTTGTCAGTCCATGGTATACTTAATACTCTTCTTCAGCACCATGTCTCAACAATATAATTTCTTATGTCATCAGTAGTAGTTGTTCAGCTGTCTGATTCATAACAAGTAATTGCAAAGACCATGGCCTGGATCAGACACACCTTAGTCTCTAGACTGAAACTGTTGCTTCCCAGAAAGCAGATTTCCTTGCACAAATATTGTTGTTAGGTGCCATCAAGTCAAGTATGACTCATGGTGACCTTGCAACAGCAGAACTGGACCTTGTCTCATCCTGTGCCATCTTCACATTTCATGGCTTATTAGAGTTCATTGCGGCAGTCATCATGTTGAAGTTGAGGGTTGAGTGTCTTCCCTTCCTTTAGCAGCCCTCTATAATTCCAAGAATAATTTTCCTCTCCAAGGAACAGCCCTTCCTAGTAAGCTGAAGCCTCATAATTCTTTCCTCCATAGAGCATTCTGTCTGCATCTTATCCTAGTAATGTTTGTTTTTGGCAGTCCATAGGATATTCCGTGTTCTTCTCCAGCACCAGAGCTCAAAGGTATCAATTCTTCTTCTGTCATCCTTGTTCACTGTTCAGCTTTCAGATATATAGCAAATTATAAGAAAATAAGACCAATCTCATCTTGAGTGATTACTGCCTCTGAAAACCCACTGAGGGTCAGCTATGCATTAGTTCCAACTCGATGCCTTAAAACAACAACATAAAATTTTATAATTATAATTTTATAATTATAATTATAAGAAAGACCATGGCCTGAATCAGACATATCTTAGTCCTCAAACTGACTCCTCAATAATTTGGAAAGATCTCTAACTGCAGACTTTCTCAATGCAATGTGTATCCTGATTTCCTGACTGCAGGTACCAAGTGTGTAAATTGTGGATCCAAGTAAAAGGAAGTGGTTTACAGTTTCAACCACTTCTCCATCTAAGATGATTTTGTCTCTTGCTCCCAGAGAAAAGAATCTTTGTTTTCTTGACATTGAGATGAAATCCACATTGAAGTCTGCATTCCTTGATCTTCTGCATTAAGTGCTTCAAGTTCTCTTCACTTTCAGCATACAAGGTTGTGCCATCTGCATAATGCAGGTTATTAATGAGTCTCCCGCCAATCCTGATGCCATATTCTTCTTCACAGATTCTAGCTTCTTGAATAATTTGAACAACATACAGATTGAAGAGGTCAGGAGAGAGAACACAACCCTCGTGGGCTCCCTTCTTAATCTTGAGCCATGCAGTGTTTCCCTGCTCTGTTGCACAACAGTCTCCTGGTTCAGGTATAAATTCTGCATGATCACAGTGAAGTGCTCTGGGATTTCCATTCTTCTCAATGTCAGACACAACTTGTTATGCTCCACACAGTCAAATTTTTTTGCATAGTTAATAAAGCACAAATAGACATTCTTCTAATAGTCCTTACTTTCAACCAGGATACAGTTGATGATATCCCTGGTGTCATGACCTCTTCTAAATAACTATGATTAATCACGATCAAGCTAAACCATGTCCCATACCATTATGCCATTAGCCGAAATTACCAGTTATTGGCAGGAACATTCTTGTACTTCAATTTTTTAATCATTACACTTGTTTCAGAAGATCAAGAAATACAGCTTTCAGTATAGATTGCATCTCAATATCAAGAAAACAAAGATTCTTACCACTGGACCAATAGGCAACATCATAATGGATGGAGAAGAAACTTGAATTGTCAACAACGTCATCTACTTGGATCACAATTAACACCCTTGGATCACTGTCAGGAAATAAGGAGATGTATAGCACTGGGAAAGTCTGCAGTTAGGGACCTCTCCAAATTTTTGAGGAGTAATGAGGTTAGCAATGGTGTCTCTCTGGAGACTAAGGTACGTCTGATACAGGCCATGGTCTTTGCTATCACTTGTTATGCATCCGAGAGTTGGACAATGACCAAGGAGGATAGAAAGAGAATTGATGCCTTTGAGCTGTGGTGCTGGAGAAGAGTATTGAGGGTACCATGGACTGCTAGAAAAACAAACAGATTCATCCTGGAAAGGGTTAAACCGGGT
>NW_006399793.1:11087070-11098299 GCF_000299155.1 Elephantulus edwardii | reverse complement strand
TTTTATATATATAAAATGTAGAAAAAGTATATATTTGTTGTTGTTCTCTTATAGCTTTCCTAAGTAAACTACACAATTTTATGACACTTATTTAATAATATTCAATTGGTCATTCTAAATCAAACTTTTGTTTTTTTCATATTTAAGTTATTTTCTCATCATTTAAGAAATCAGATAACAAGTAAAAATAACCTTTTACTTATCACTATTATTATGGGTCAGAGGGATTGATATGACAATTTCAGTCAAACTTTTGGTATCTGGAATTACAGGTCAAGATGAAGCCTCTATTCAGAATGATGGCTTTTATGATTGCACCACGATTGTATCATGTGGAATTGCAACATATTTGGTTGATGTATCAGATCAACTACTATTTTGGTGATATCATGAGCAATGCTTCATATGGTGCAACTACATAATAGCAGTCCTAGGTTTGGGGGTTTAGGGGTAAGAATCTATGCTGCAATCCCAAAGATACACAGTTTGATTCTCTGCAAGAGAAGAATGGGCAATCTCATCTTGAGTGATTACTGCCTCTGAAAACCCACTGAGGGTCAGCTATGCATTAGTTCCAACTCGATGGCTTAAAACAACAACATAAAATTTTATAACTCAAAAGTAGCTTAGAGAAGTCTGGTGGTCTGTGGCAAAAAGCTGCACTACATCTCAAAGGCACACAGCTTGGATCGACCAGATACTCAATTGGAGAAGAATGGGCACTCTCTTCCCATGTGCTTTGTTGCCTCTGAACACCTGCTGGAGGGTCAACTATAGGTCGGTTCTAACTTGATGGTAAACAGCAACAATAATAACAAAAGAACCTTAAAATCTAGGTGTTTCCAAATTATTTCTATTGTACGTCTTCCTTTCCCAATCTTGTCTTCTTTTCTCTCTCTATGATGCTGTCATTGAGGTTTGCTTTCACTTTTTCTACTCTAAAGATAGAAGAGTGTGTATCACACCATTAAAATCTCAAATACTAAAAATAAAGTTTTAAAAACAATTCCAATACTAACATCCTGAGACAGAGGTCCAACTTCTCATTCTGAATGAACTTTGGTGAGTTCAAGAAAATTATCTCCTTAGGGTCAGTGTTCCAGATTCCCAGGTCTCTGCTTATTTTGTCCCTAACTCATCATTAGGGAGGTGCCAGTTTGATCCTGGACTCAAAGCTTTTCAAAGTGCAATATGGCTAAGTTGAAATCATGACTTAGTTCGAATCCACCAGCTGCTTTGCAGGAGAAAGATGGGCCATCTCCTTCCACATGATTTACTGCCCCTTAAAATGTGTGGGAGGGTCAACTATGGGTTGGTTGTGACTCAATGGTTCGCAAAACCAACATCTGTTTATGGATTGACACAGTGAATGCAACAACAGGCTTGAACATGACAAAATCATGAGGTTGGTTTAGGCAAGAGCAAGGTTTTCATCTTCTTTTCATGAGACCCTTGTGAGTTGTTTACTCAAACCAACACCTGACAGTTATATCTGCTTTTATTTTCAAATTTAGGTCATTCATGATAAACCACGATTTCAGCGTTGTCTTTATACAATAACTTTGTTTAAAGCCATGAGCATCAAAAGCAACACTAGAGTTCTTATTTGTGAGCATCATTTCAAAACCAATCCAATATTTACAAAGCATGGATCATGACAAAGCCTCTTAAGTTTAAATATGAATATTTTCTATTATCTGCTTAAGTAGTTTAGAGAAAGGACAATCAAATTTCCCTTATGATCTTTTCTCCTGAAATTCCTATGCTTCCTACTTGAAGTTGTGCTTTCGTTTTCCCTTTCCTATTATCTAGTAAGTCTGTATCTTTTGTTAGCCCACATTTTCAGTCTAGAAATAAGCATTTGAACATGTTTTTTCCATTAAGTCCTTCAATTGGGATTTTATCTTCCTCTCTTCTATAGAAATGTGAAGCTGAAGAGAGGTACCTAGAAGACACAAAGCTTATCTGAATATACTGTAACTCTGAAAGAAAGAATATGAGAGACTGTGTTTAAGTCCCTCAGTCCAGGATTCACTGCTCAAATAAAAATGTCCCTTTGACCTTTCAGGTGAGACCCACCTTGACACAGTACTGTTCAGATATTCTCTAGTTTGAAGGACTCCCAGGCCTTGCGAGTGCTGATAGTTGTAGAATTATTCTATTGCTCTTACTTTCTACTGAAGCTTTGGAACCCTCTGGGGATGTTTTACACCTGTTAATAAAAAGATAGGACAACATTGAATAATGGTGTCTGTTTCTATAAAAAGGAGGTAAGACTCAAAGGACGTTGCTCCCAAGGTGTTTCATAAATAACAAGAAATTAATGCCCGCCACTAATTTTCTAGGCTTTTTTTCCCTTCTCTTTTAAGACTAGGATCTTATTTTCCAGTTAATACTGACCTATTTTTGAGTACATTTCTCATCTAGTCCTAAATCTTTAGGGAAATAATTATCACACATAGGGATCTCCTATTTCTAGAAAAACGAGGATCCTGTCCATTGTGATCCTGAGTTTACTGCCATACATATATTATATTTGTTCTTCCCAAACCCCACTCTATCCCATACTTCCAGGGCTATTGCTTTAAGGTACCAGACAGATGATAATATGATTGTGTTTATATATATGAGTAGCTTGCTGTGTTCCTGGGACCTGAAATATCATCTGTAACCAGGGCTTTTTGTAACACTATTGGTTATAATGGATTTAGGAAACACTGATAACATCAAAGAATTATTGGAAAACAAGTCTAAAGTATCACAACCCAGTTGACAGTAACCACAATGTCTTTTTTTTTTTTTGGCAAAGCTGTTTTTGCATACAAATGCTATGTCTTATTGATTTGAAAACAAAGACCAATTTAATTTAACTCAAACTTCTGGAAATAAACTCTTTGGCATAGTTCTAGTTTATATGTGGCAAGGCTCTTTCCTGGTAGCACTTGTGTAGTTAAGTAGTAACATTTGAATCTCTAAAATGCAAAAGATCATGGGATTCAAATAGAAATAGTTATATATTACTTATCTATTGCTGTGCAATAATGCTATTCCAAAATTGGTACTTAAATCAATATGCACTTGCTGCTTCAGTATCTACCAGTTCGGACTTTTGAAGTCTTAGCGGAGTTCTCTGCTTCAAGACCATGCAAAGTTGCAATTCAGATGTTGCTTTGGGCTACGCTTGCCTCTGAGAATTGTCTGGGAAGGAATCTCTCTGAGTTGTATGTAGTTGTTAGCAACGTTCAACTACTTACAGGCTATTAAGATGAGAGCCCAGTGTTTGTCTTGGTTGTTGGTGGAAGGTCATCTTGAAATTGGAATACAATGTGCTTATTGTTTCCTTGGCCACTGGCTTTGAATTTGGCTCCATGGCTGATTGGGACTATGCTAATGGTATGGATTGGTCAGTTTTAATATCCTTCCAGGCTTAAAGTGAGCAAGTTCAGCACCAGAAAATGGGGCTTTTGCTACTGGCAAAAAAGAAGCAGAGTGTAGCACGTGTCAAAGGATCAAGATTACCAAGTGAGTCAGACCAGAACCCACACAAAAGCAACAGCAGAAGGAGTAGCAACAGAGAAATAGACAAAGCTGAACTGAAAATGCTGTACCTTAGAGCAAGAGCCAGGACCTTTGCCTAAGCTTGCTAGAGGACTGGGGAGGTGAAATAACAGTACTAATAGAGATTTCTATTGAAAAACTGATCTGAAGCCTTGAGGCTGAAGGTTATAGAGCTTGCAAACACACTTGAGAAGCTGCTCTGACTGAAGCTTGTATCCAACCTGAATTATAACTTGTTAACTTTCCTGAAAAAAACCTCATAACTGTGATTATTGCCTGTGATTTCTGTGTGGCCATTGCAATGAATTATTTGACCCCGTAGGAGAACAGTGAAAGAGCCCTAGGAAGGATAGTTGGTGTTAGAATATGTAGAAGTAGGGGAGGAAGCATAGGGGCCTGTCTGACTTCATATGAATTAATTTTGTTCTACAGGTGTGCGGCAACATGAGTTTATTATTCAAAATGGCGTTCCTGGCCATCAGCTTTGACTTTCACCACATGGCCAGGTGGGAACTTGAAATAAGTTGTATATGTACTGATCATTATGGATTGGTCACTTTTCCACATACCATCAAGTTCATACTGAGCAAGTTTAGCATCAAACATAGGAACCACCTCCTAGCAAGGAAAAGAAATTAGAGAAACTAATGCATCCCCCTCAGGGCCAGAGGTTCCTGTGCTAATCAGTTTGGGATCTACACGAGAGCAGCAACCTCATCAGAGAACCAGAGACTAACACGAAACAGAGCTTTCCTGGAAGTTCTGCCCCAAATATCCAGAGTCAGGGAGCTTCACTAAAGATTTCTGGAGGACTGAGGGGAGACACTATACTTGGCAGAAATAAGTTAACTTTATAGTCCTGATTTAAGCCGTGAGGTTGAAAGTCAAAGGGCTTGCAAGTTTGCTTGAGAATTTCTCTGGATTGAGAAATTGTATCTTTTCCCAACCTGAATTGTGGCCTGTTAACTTCCTATCTAAATAGGAGAAAACAGGGTATGGGGACGCAAGGCTATGAGTGTCTTTTTTTGAAAGGGCCAATTGTTATGTGCCATCAAGTTGCCTATAGCTCATAGAGACCCTATGCACAACAGCTTTAAAGCCTGCCCTGACTCACTGACTCCGACACACCTACCCCCATTGCTCAGTTACTGTATCAATCTATCACATTGGGGATCTTCCTCTCCTCCGCTGTCCCTCCACCCTTCCAAACATGATGTCTTTCCCCAAGGAACTGGTCTCTCCTGGCCACGTGCCCAAAGTTTGTGAGATGAAGCTTCAAAATCCTAGCCTAAAAGGAAAAACATGGTTTGACCTTCTTCAAGACAGACCTATTTCCTTTCTTGGCAGTCCATGGAGATTCTTCTCCAGTACCACAACTCAAAGATATGAATTCTTCTTCTATCATCCTGAGTCATTAGCTCTCTTATGTGCGATCCTGTAGTAGAGCAGTATGGTTGGTGCTGGAATTAATAGGAGTAGGTGATCTGGTTCTAACTTTTAATGTAGGGCTAGCCTTGCTGTATTCTCTATGAGTTACAACCTGAAGTTTCTTTTGGAACTAGAGCTTTTTGAAACAAAATTTATCATAATGATTTAAGAAATACTGATAATGGCTAGGCAAGCTCTGGTGGTCTAGTGGCAAGAAGCTGCACTGCAATCCCAGAGGTGAGCGGTTCAAATCCACCAGATGCTCTGCTGGAGAAGGAGGATCAATCTCTTCCTGTACCAGTCAGATATGATTTGATGGTACACACACAGAAAAAGAATAAAATTAAATGAAATACAGATAATGTCTAAAAAATATAGGGGGGAAGACACTTTAAAAGTGACATAACTCAGTTACTTGTATCTGCAATACCAAAATTATATGTAAAATATAGCCTATTATCATTAATGAAGTTGTGGAGCATAAAGATCATGACTTTATGGGAATGAGTATTGTACTGCAGATGCTGATGTTGGGGGTTGTTCCCCTTTGTGAAGTTAATAGAGATCAGGTCTGACCATCCCCATACTGCCTCCACTCTTTGTCTTGATGGCAACTCTTCTACTTTGTGGAGTTAGTGGAGGTCAGAAGAGGCAATGTCCACATTATTTACAATTACCTTTGTTATATGACAACACACAGCATAGCAACTTGATTTACCAAAGCCAGCAAGAAAGAGACAGTATTCTTTCAAAATCAATACTACAGTCTATGTAACACCCTCACCTGCACATAATCATATAGACCTTCCTACTTTTTTTTTATTTATTGTATTGGTAAGAAACAAAGTATAATTTCTAGATGCATTCAAAGGATCTTAGGGAAGCACAGATAGTTAGCTACTTGCTCTGCTACTAACTTGAAGATTGTCAGTTCAAATTTTTCCAGCAGAGATCTTGGGAGAAAGTCCTGGCAATTTGCTTCTGAAAGGCCCCAGCCTCAAAAATCCTATGGAGCACAGTTCTACTCCACAACATATGGGGGTGCATGAATCAAAATCAACTTCATGGCATCTGGATAGCCGGTTGGTTGCCACATTCAAGGGGAGGCAATAGCACAAAGGCATAACACTGGGAGGTAGAGATCACAGGTTGTGCTTAGAAACAGAGAATAACAGGGTGTGATCACGTGATGTGATGGTATTTTACTTGGTTGTCAAAAGACTTTGATGTCATCTGCTTTATGTCTTATGGAACTAAAGGACTCTTCATAGAGTCTTATTTTTCAGTCTTTTCCTGCCAAAACGAGAACTTTTTTAATTGAAAATACACTCTTTTTTCTCAACCTAACCACAAAGAAAAGAAAATCAGTAAGGCAAATGAGACAATGCATATAAATTACTGGATGTACAAAGTGCTCAATAATTAGATAAAAGCTTTGTTGCAAAGCTAAAGCCTTAAATAATTAATTAGAACAACATTATACCACAGGAAAAATGGAAAATGGAATGTTTCAATGAGTCCTAAACTCACCTGATCTTAAGATTCTTTTAGGGTGCTTGCTAAACAATCCATTACTAAATCCTATCTTTATATAGTATGACAATATACATCTTATTGGAGTTTGTAATACTTATTATCAATTGTTGTTTTGTTGATTGCCGTAGAGTGGAACACAACTTATAGTGACCCTATGAACAAAAGACCTGAAGCTTTTCTATAACTATTGTCATTTATCATAGTTCATAGAGTCCAGAGGCATGTTGTTTAGGAAGTGGATACCATTCCTGCTTCCAATTAACTTTTGGAAAAACAAAATTTAAGTAACATTTTAGAAACTGTGAAGCATCACAAACAAATAGAGTAAAGTTAGAATATAATTAACAATTATTATATGGGAATTGTTTGCAGAGTTCAGTTGGCCTAGTGAACAGAAAGTGATGCTACCAAACCAAAGGTGGGTGATTTTCATCTCCAGCCCTCAGGCCTGGTTTTAATTGTTTCTGGTCACATATTTTTCTAAGTAGTATAGCACTGGTTTGTCTGTTTGTACAGAGGTAACTTATGGTTGCTGTGATGCTAAACACTGTGACACTGATGTGTCAAATGTGATGATTAGCATGGTGGACAGTGTTTGGTGGAGCTCCCCAATTACAACAAGCTTGGAAGCAGGAACAGCTTGCCTCCAGAAGCCCTATGAACTTGGAGAAACTATGAAAGTTATACAAGTGTTCAGGTCTTTCATTCACAGGGTCACTATATTTTGTCTACAACTTGATGACACTTAATAACAACAACAACAGCAACAAATGTAAATTATATATATTCAAAGGTGTCATATGAGTTCTCAAACTAATCCATATAGCAAATTGACAGGTAGGTGATGCACACCTTGTTGCTTACCAATTGGTTAGAAGATGAAGTGAGAATTAATGGAAGACATTGGTGATCTCATGAGAGAGGGTTATGATTGCTTAATTATTTTAAAGAAACCAGTCAAGGGCAAAAGATTTAGAGGATGAAGTAAAGAGAAGCAAATTGAAGATACTAGTTCTAAATTGATGCTGACACTTAGATATATGTTGTTGTTGTTGTTGTTGTTGTTATGTGCCATCGAGTCACTTGCGACCTATGTACAACAGACATAAACTTCGCTCTGTCCTGTGCCAATTGCACTGTCTCTGACACTCCCATCCCAATTATCCAGTCACTGAATCTAGCCACCTCATAGAGGGCCTTCCTCTCCTGTGCTGTCCCTCCACCCTCCCAAGCATGATGTCCCTCTCCAAGGACCGATCTCTCCTCACAACAGGTCCAAAGTAAGTTAGACGGAGCCTCAGAATCCTTGCCTCTAAGGAGCCACCCGGTTTAACCCTTTCCATGACAAATCTGTTTGTTTTCCTAGCAGTCCATGGTATTCTCAATACTCCTCTCCAGCACCACAGCTCAAAGGCATCAATTCTCCTTCTATCCTCCTTGGTCATTGTCCAACTCTCTGATGCATAACAATTGATTTTGAAGACCGTAGCCTGTATCAGATGCACCTTAGTCTCCAGAGAGACACCATTGCTCTTCAGTACTTTGGAGAGGTCCCTAACAGCCGACTTTCCCATGGCAATGCGCCTTTTAATTTCCTGGCTGCTGGTGCCAAGAATGTTGACTATGGAGCCAAGCAAACTAAAGCTGTGTACAATCTCAATCTCTTCACCATCCATCCTGATTCTGCCAATTGGTCCAGTGGTGAGAATCTTTGTCTTCTTGACATTGAGCCTCAATCCATATTGTAGGCTGCAGTCCTTGACACTCTGCAGCAGGCGCTTCAGGTCCTCTTCAGTTTCAGCAAGCAGGGTTGTGTCATCCACATAACGCAGGTTGTTGATAACTCGTCCACCAATCTTGACCCCACATTTCTCCTCATAGAGCCCAGCCTCCCGGATAATCTGTTCTGCATATAGGTTGAAAAGGTACGGAGATAGGATGCATCCCTGGTGTAAGCCCTTCCCAATTTTGAACCATGCAGTGTTCCCTTGCTCTGTTCTGACGACTGCCTCCTGGTCCAAGTATAAGTTTCCCATTAGAACGATCAAATGTTCTGGGATTCCCATTCTTCTCAGAGTCAGCAATAGTTTGTTATGATCTACAAAGTCAAATGCCTTTGCATAGTCAATGAAACACAGATAGACATTCCTCTGGTATTCCCTGCTTTCAGCCAAGATCCATCTAACATCAGCTACACTATCTCTAGTACCACGACCCCTTCTAAACCCAGCCTGGACTTCTGGTAGTTCTCCGTTGATATGCTGTTCCAGTCGTTTTTGGATAATCTTCAGTAAAATCTTGCTTGCATGTGAAATCAATGAGATTGTTCTGTAGTTTCCACATTCAGTTGGGTCACCTTTCTTTGGGATAGGAACAAATATCGATCTCTTCCAGTCAGTTGGCCAAGTGGTTGTTCTCCATATATCCTGGCACAACTTGGTGAGCACATCCATGGCAGCATCTGTTAACTGAAATATGTCAATTGGTGTATCATCTATTTCTGGGGCCTTATTTTTTGCCATTTCCTTCAAAGCAGCCTGAACTTCTTCTTTCATCACCATAGGCTCTTGCTCATATGTTGTTTCATGAAATTCTTCTGTGTCTTCCAATTCCTTTCGATACAGTGACTCAGTATATGGAACATCGATATTAGAAATTAAAGAAATAGAAATGAGCATATTGGTACCTATGACAAAAAAAAATCTCTGCCAGTCATTTTTGCGTAATCTGCAGCAGGATCTTGTTTGTGTGTGATAGTAATGATATCACAATTTAAGCATTCTGTTGGATCATAGTTTTAAATTTTTTTTATATTTTATTTTAAGGGAAGTAAATATGGATCTCTTCTAGTCAGTTGGTCAGGTAGTTGTCTTCCAGATTTCTTGGCACATCCTCATGGGTGTGTCCAGAGCAGCATTTCTTTGTTGAAATATGTCAACTGGTATTCCATCAATTCCTTGGGCCTTATCTTTTGCCAGTGCCTTCAGAGCAGCTTGAATGTCCTTCTTCATCACCTTTGCCTCTTGATCATATGTTGGTTCATGCAATTCTTCTTTGTCACCTAATTCTTTTTGGTAGAATTTTGGTAGATTCTTTGTATGCTTTCCATTTTCTTTTGAATTTTCCTGGATCATTCAACATTTAGCCCACCAAATTCTTAAATATTGCAACTTGAGGTTTGAATTTATTCTTCAGATTCTTCAGCTTAAGAAATGCCAAGCAAGTTGGTCCCTTTTGATTTCCCAACACTAGCTCTCCGCACATTTTATCATAATACTTTGCTTTGCTTGATCATAGTACTCTTTGAAATCTTCTGTTCATCTCATTAACATCTTGATTTTTTCCCTTTTGCTTTGGTTTCTTGGTGCTCTAGTGAAATATTTGATGTCTTTTCTGATATTCATGTCAGTCTTTTCTTCCCCTTCTTTCTTTCCAATAATCTTTTTTGCATTCTTATTTTGTTTGTTTTGTTTCTGAAAACAAGTTTTATTTAATTAAGAGTTCAGATACATTTATTGTTTGTTGTTATGTGCCATCGAGTCACTTGCGACTCATAGCGACCTTATGTACAACAGCCCTAAACTCTGCTCTCTCCTGTGCAATCGCATCATCTCCGATACACCCGTCCCAATTACCCCAGTCAATGAATCAACCACCTCATAGAGGGCCTTCCCCTCCTGGGCTGTCCCTCCACCCTCCCAAGCATGCTGTCCTTCTCCAAGGACCGGTCCCTCCTTACAACATGTCCAAAGTATGTTAGACGGAGCCTCAGAATCCTTGCCTCCAAGGAGCCACCTAGTTTGACCCTTTCCAGGATGAAAATGTTTGTTTTTCTAGCAGTCCATGGTTCCCTCAATACTCTGTTCCAGCACCACAGCTCAAAGGCATCAATTCTTCTATCCTGTTTGGTCGTTGTCCAACTCTCTGATGCATAACAAGTGATCGCAAAGACCATGGCCTGTATCAGATGCACCTTAATCTCCAGAGAGACTCCATTGCTCTTCAGTACTTTGGAGAGGTCGCTAACAGCAGACGTTACCATAATATTAAAACTGAAGGGGGAAAAAGAGAACCAGTTGTTCCTTCACAGGACATTTAGCTGCTGTTGCTTTTAAGTCGCAAGCTCTATAGAGAGCTATGACTGATACATCAGCTTGTTCCCTTGTCAAAATTTAACTCTAAAGCTGTCCTCACCTCCTTGTGTTTTCTGGGATGGCCAATGCCTCAGGATATGTCTAGTCAGAAAGAAAAAAATTACCTTGGTGGCAAGCTGGATTTCCGATCTCACTCCTAAACTCTGCCTGCCTTGCCAAGCTGAAGACACCAATGATATTTCTTTTGCTACCACAACTGACCACAACAAGCTATACCTGACTCTGAGAAGAAAGGGAATCCCAGAACATTTGCTTGTGCTAATGCAAAACCTATACTTGGGCCAGGAGGCAGTCGTCACAACAGAGCAGGTTCAAAATCACTGGATGGTTCAAAATCAAGAAAGGGATACATCAGGGAGGTATTTTGTCTCCATACCTTTTCAATCTTTATGCAGAACAGATCATCTGAGATGCTGGGCTATACGAGGAGGAATGTGGCATCAGGATTGGTGGAAGAATCAACAACAACCTGCTTTATGCAGATGACACAATCCTGCATATTCAAACTGGGGAGTAACTGAAGTGCTTGCTGCAGTCTTCAATATGGATTGAA
>NW_006399793.1:11077972-11086735 GCF_000299155.1 Elephantulus edwardii | reverse complement strand
AGAAGAGTGTTGAATATACCATGGACTGCTAGGAGAACAAACAGGTTTGTCCTGGAGAGGGTGAAGCCAGAATGCTCCTTGGAGTCAAGAATTCTGAAGCTTTGTCTGACATACTTTGGGCATGTTACAAGGAGGGACTGGTCCTTGGAGGGGGACATCATGTTTGGGAGAGTGGAGGGGCGGCGCAGGAGAGGAAGACCCTCGATGAGATGGATTGATTCTGTGGGTGGAGTGGTGGGAATGAATGTGTTTGAGACAGTGAGTTTGTCACAGGATAGAACTGCGTTTAGGGCTCTTGTACATAGGGTTACTATGAGTCCCAAAGACTTGATGGCACGTAACAACAACAAAAACCACAGCTCCTTCTAGTGGTACAATGGTCTCACCCCATACCCTCGTCAGCTCCATGTAGGGGTGCTCAGGTGGTGAGTTGACATTCTTGAGGGTCAGGGGCGTAGTGAAGGTGTTTAAGAAGAAATTTACCTGCAATGGTACTGTAATTGAGCATCCAGAATATGGAGAAGTAATTCAGCTACAGGGTAACTGGTGCAAGAATATATGCCAGTTCCTTGTAGAGACTGGACTCCCTAAGGATGACTAGCTGAAGGTTCATGGGTTCTAAGTGCTTTTGGCTCAATGAAGCTTAAGTGAGGCTTTCCTTGCAATGAGTAGAAAATTTCCCTTTTGTCCTTTGTCACAACTTTAAAATTTCACAACTTTCAAAAAAATTATATCATCTCACTTCAGTAAAAATGGCAAATTTCAACAGAGCAGCAAACAACAAATAATGGTGAGGTTGCAGAGAAACTGGAACCCTTATTTACTGTTGGTGGGAGTGTAAAATGGTGCACCCACTCTGGAAGGCAGTATGGTGCTTTCTGAAAAAATTGGAAATAGAAATACCATTTTACACAGCAAATCTATTACTGGGAATATATTATAAAGAAAACAGAACTGCCACCCAAGCAGATATACAAACACGCACACCCATGTTTATTGCTGCCTTGTTCACAATAGCAAAGAAATGGAAACAACTCAAATGCCCATTAAAAGCCAAATGGATAGAGAAGCTATATTATATTAACACAATGGAATACTATGCTGCATTAAAAACCAAGGAACTCATGAAATACTATACAAAATGGGTGACCTTGGAGGGCATTAGACTGAATAAAATATCTCAGTCACAAAAGGACAAATTCTATATAATGCCACTGTTAAAAACAGGACTGGCATGGGGGTTGGGGGAAAAAAGGGATAAATAATATACACAACATTGAAACAGATGAGGGGAAGAACTGTTTAAAAGGAATTTATGATTTGGTATTATTTGCAGGACAACAGTCCAGAAGAAAAGCTTCATAATACAAGTGGACTGGGGTGGTGGTGGGGAATTGTAAAACAATGAAAGGATTTATTTACTTATTTATTTATTTTCAAAGAGAAAAGCAAATTGGGAGGAGCAGGGAGGAAAATGTGCAGCAATGAATGAAAGTCCAATTTCTCTATAAACTTTCATTAAAATCTCAAAAAAACCTTCACAAAACCCAATAAAAACCTTCACAGCTTGTATAATTCATTTGGGGTCCACTTTTAACCTGGACTAGTGTAACTCTTTCATGCAATAAACTGACAAGGGCCATGCCGTCTATTCTTGAAGTTGTTCAGTTAAACAGAGATCAAGCAGTAGGCACCTGACAGCCTGAAACAAAGCAATAATGTGATGTTTCAGCCAAATTCAGAGCCCCAAGATCATAGATGGCTATGTGTGGCCCAAAATCTTTTGCATTCTTACCCTGATGGTATTCTTGATGCCCTTCCACAGCTCATATGATCTTCATTCATTAGCCTCAAACTCTCCTGAAATGGGTTTTAAATTCAGAAGAGAGAGACTGAAGTTCAAACTGTGGTTCTTATGGATTTGATTTGATTTTCTTTAGCTTCAGTTTGAACTTATATGTGAGTATTTGATGATCTGTCCCACAATCAGGACCTGATCTGGTTTTCACTGATACTGAGCTTCGCCAGTGATTTCCCCCACAGATGTAATTAATCTGATTGCTGTGTAGGCCATCAGGTGAGGTTCATAAGTGTAGTTGCTGTTGTGTTTCTTATAATAGGCATTTACAAGGAATAAGTCATTGTACAGAATTCTATCATTCTGTTTTCAGCCTCATTTCTGTCATGAAGTCCCTATTTCCCGACTACTGATCTTTCTTCCCTGTTACCAATTTTTGCATTGCAGGCACTAATTACAATGCTGAAACTGAGGAAGACCTAAGGTATTTGCTGCAGAAGGTAGCCTTCAGTATTTACTGAAACTCCACATCAAGAAAACAAAGATTCTCACCACTGAGCCAATTGGCAACATTATGATTGATGGAAAAAGAGACTGAAATTGTTAACCGCTTCAGGTTGCTTGATTCCACAATCAACACTCTTGGTATCGGCAATCAGGAAATCAAAAGACAAACAGTATTGCAAAAATCTGTTTTTACGGATCTCTCCAGAATCCTGAGAAGCAATAATGTCATTTGAGAGACTACAGTGTGCCTCATTCAAGCCATGGTCTTTGCAATTACTTACTGTACATCAGAAAGTTGGACAATGACTATGGATAAAAGAACACCAATTGATGGTATTGAGTCGTGGTGCTGAAGAAGAGTGTGGAACAAACCATGAACTGCTAAGAGAACACATAGGTATGCCCTGGAGAGGGTGAAATCAGGCTGTTCCTTGGAGGCAAGGATTTTGAAGCTACATCTCACATTGAGCATGTTACCAGGAGAGACCAATCCTTGGAGAGGGGCATCATGCTTGGAAAAGTGGAGAGACAGCATAAGAGAAGACGTTGTATGACATGGATTGACTCAGTGAATGGGATAGTAGGGGTACGTGTATCAGAGACAATGAAAGGATAGAGCAGATTCAGAGATGTCATACATAGGGTTCCTGTGACTCGAAGGCACATAACAACAACAATAACAAGAAGGGCTAAGGCAGTAGGTCTAGTTAGATCTGTTATGAATTTCAGAAATATTATACCTGAAGAGATATTCAAGTGTGAATTGAATTTAGATGATTGATTATAAAGCATACACTTTGACCCTGGAAATGAGAGTTATTTTTTAACATACTAAAAATATTGAAAGCAAAGGCTAAAATAAACAATTCAGAAAAGTCCAGGAATGTTTCACTACAAGACAACATTGAGTAAAACAGTGCTTTACAAATATGCTAGCTCCTGAAAAGACAAACTCCCTTTGTTAAATTTGTAAATAACTAAATGTGCATCTGCAAATCTTCTTGTGCAGTCATGTTTTTATGTATAAAGCACGTGATCGGTTAAAAATCTGAGCTGTGTTGATTAACTATCCAAATGTTTAATCAATACAGTAATAGTAAGATGCTTTCTGGCTGTGAAAGACCTTGGAAAGGTCCCACTTGCCTTATTCTCCACCCCCAAGTGAGACATCAATGAACTATTACATGGTCCCTGCATATCAATGCAGTGGGCTTAGACAAATACAATGTTAATGGATAATCGTGGGTCACCTTGTCACAATATGTTAAATGCCTCTTGAGTACAGGTTTTTTCCTTCCGATTAAAAATGACAGTAAACTGCGACCTTGTTGATATCATACACGCTTTCAGAAAGCAAATACTATAATTCAGTCTGTAATAGCTTCATTGATTTATGGGGGAAAAAATTCATTAGAACCAAATTATGAAGCCCACTTTATGTGTTTATACAACTCATGGCCAGTGTGTGACAAAATGCTCACACTTTTTGCTTGGTTTAGGCAAAATACTTTTGCTAATATCCACTCAGAAAACATACATAGCTTCTAGCAGAATGATTCACAAGCAAGGCCCACGTTCCCGGATATCTGAGATATCGACTTGTCAGGGAGTCAGGGAAAGTTCATTGGGTGACCAGGGTCCTTGGACTTTAGCCAAGAATATGCCATTTGTCAAGATTGGGTTTGTGTGGGAAGTCTGAGTCTTGGACTCCTGCCTCCCACTAGGTCTATTCACAATGCCAGGAACACCCACATGGATCTTCCACTGTTTCTGGTGCTATGAAGGACAGAGGCTTGCTTGTCATCTGGTGCCACGAGTCACAAGGAGACGAGTCATGTCACTTGGTGTGTCTAGATTCCAAGTGCTGCCTCGACAGCGTGACACAAATAACGGAATGGGTTAGATTGGCAGTCATGTTAGAGCTGTTTCTTCCTTTCTCTTTCTCTTTTTTTTCTTTTAACATTTCCTATGAGGCTGGTAAAATGAAGATTCGATGGCCAAGAATGTAGATTATGCAGGGAAATGTCTGAATTTATTTGTCATTTGATCATTTGTTACTACTAAGCCTAAGATAATGCTAGGTTGAAACTGAAAATGAGATAAAAATGGCATAATTGGCCAAGAAGTTTTTCATCACTACAAAGCCTGTTTTTCTTACCCCTCTGAGAAAGAATGCAAAAGTATTTAAAACTATAGGTTGTGTGTTAAGAGATGCATGAATATAGAAAGCATTATGCTACTTTAATGGGTCATGGAAAGGAAATATGTTGTACAAGTATAACACACACATTCTGAATGTGTAATAAAGGATAGTGTCATCTTTAAAAATGAAAGAAAACAGCATAAATAACTGAAATGGGAACCCTCTTAACATGTCAGTGATTTTATTAGGGGAACAGTTTCACTTTGTATACACATCTTCAATTTACCTCTGGGCACTCAAGTATAAAGTAACAATTTACACATTATAATGGAACAGAATAAATGTCTCAATTTAAAAATTCACTATGTGGTGGAAATATATTCTATCAGAGAACTAAGATACACCATTCTTTAGTCTGTATAAATGTAGCTACAGATGCATGGGGACATATGTAGCATTGGGAGTACAGAAATTAAGTGATGCTTCATTTGATAGCCTAAATCTAAGCTCTTACTAGATATTATCCTTTACATTCTTCTAGTTTCTTGTCTGACCCTTTTGAGAGGTAGAAATGCACACATGAAAAAAAAAAAAGGTATTCATATGGCCATAAATAGTAGAGGAACTGCTAAATTATCCAAAGACCATGTGTCTCTAGAAGTTCAAATCCATGAATGGCTCCTTGGGAGAAAGATAAGCAATCTCTTTTCTTGGTGGTTTACAGACTTTGAAGCCTGCAGAATCAGAAATTACTTGAATCAGAATGACTTAATGAATTGGAAATGACTTGATGACAGTGAGTTTTGAGTTAGGTGTTCATACACCAGATGTTGAAGGTGGAAGAGACCCTTGAACTCATCAAACTGAAATTCTTCAGCTTCATGTGGAGAAGAATGTAGCACAGAAGGTCTTATCCATTGATGTATTGGCCATTAACTCATTGCTGTTGGGTCAGAACTGATTCAGAAATGACTGCCCAGTGACTTTTTAGAGACTACAAATTTCATAGAGAAGAAGATTGCCCATTTTCTTCCCATGAAGCATGTGGAGCAGCTGGTATATTCAAACCACTTGTCTTTGAGTTAGCAGCCCAGCTTCTTACCCTCTAGGTCACCAAAGCGTTCTGTTAAATGGACTCCAAAGCCTTCTCATTGTACAACTCTATGTAAAACAAAACAAAACGTTTTCCCAAACTGCATCATCGGCATAATTTTTGCCATATGTTCCAACCCATTGCTGAGGTCATTATATATTTGAAATACGTATCCGTAATTCATTTTGCTAAGATTTGTAGCAGATCAGTTACAAGAAGTGTGGAGTCAACAATGACTCAAATGGCTGATTTGCTTTATCATGTAAAACCTATACTTGTACCAGGAAGAACAAGGGGATGCTGCATGGTTTAAAAATTAGTAAAGGTGTACAAGTGCATCAAAGATGCAACCTGTCTTCATACCTTTTCAATCTGTACACAAAACAGATCATTCAGGAGGCTGGACTTTTATGGGGAGGAATATAGCATCAGAATTGGAGGAAGACTCATCTAGAACCTGTGTTGTGCAGATGACACAACCTGGTGTGCCAAAACTAAAGAGGACCTGAATTCATTGCTGCAGGTCAAGCAATGATGTTGATTGAAGCTCAACATCAAAAAGACAATGATTCTTAACCACTGGGTCAATTGGCAACACCATGATAGATGGAGAAGGGATTGAGGTTACTGACAATTACAGGTTGCATGCCTCCACAATCAACACTGTTGGCACCAGCTGTCAGGAAATCAAAAGACAAACTGCATTGGGGAAGTCTGTTGTCAGAGACCTATCCAAAATGCTAAAGAGCAAAGATGTCAGTCTAGAGACTAAGGTACACCTGGTTCAGGCCATTGTTGTTGTAGCATATTGTCAAGCGATGACTGACCCACAGCTGACCCTCTGGTGGGTTTTCAGAGGCAGTTGATTGCATAGGAGGAGAGTGCCTCTCCCACAGAGCATCTGGTGGATTTGAATCACATTCCTTGAGAATTGCAGCACAAAATATTACCAGTCACCCATGATCTAGTCCTCACAATTACTTGTTATACATCAGAGAGCTGTACAATGACTGAGGATGATAGAAGATGAATTGATGTCTTGAGTATGGTTCTGGAGATTATTAAACATACAATGGACCACCAAGAGAACAAATAAGTCTGTCTTGGAGAGGGTGAAACCAAGTTTCTTCTTGGAGGCTAGGATTTTCAAGCTCTATATCACATACTTTGGGCATGTTGAGAGGAGGGACAAGTCCTTGGAGAAGGACATCATACTTGGAAGGGTGGAGGGACAGTGCAGAAAAGGAAGACCCCAGATGTATTGATACAGTAACTGGAGTAATGAGAGTAGATGAATTGGAGTCAATGAGACTGGATCAGGATAAGGCATGGTTCAGAGCTGTTGTACATAGGGTCACTATGAGTGGGAGGCACCTGGATGGCATGTAACAACAACAACAACAACAACAATAATGCTCCATGATTTTAGACATCAACAGTCTCCATTTAGTTCCCTACTTCTCTGTATTCTTTGGGTTCGGTGGTTCAATGCAAGGTCTCTCAGAGACTCACACCCATTAGAGAAATGACTCATACAAGTGTAAGGGATGTAGGTAGGTGTTGTAGAGACACTAGTGAGCAAAACAGCTGGATGCTGTGTTTCAGTTCCCCCTTGCCCCTCCCAAAAAAGAGCTAGCATTACATTCCAATAAGTTTATACAAGCCTCTAGTAGGATGGGACTTGTATCCTACTCTAATCCTATCTTCTTAATAGACTAAATACTTCAGTACAAAGTAAACAGTTTATCTAGCTACCTGTTGCTGTTTGTTGTTAGGCGCCACAGAACTCATAGCAACTTACAAACAACTAATCTTAACACACTGACTGTCCTATAGTATGCCATCCTCACAATGTCTGACACATTCAAGACCATTGCCACAGTCTCTGACCTTAGTCAGTCAATGGCTAGGAAAGACATTTTGAACAATAAACCTCTGACACCACAATAGTTGTTGTGCACCATCGGGTTGGAACTGACCAATAGTTAGTTTTCAAGGGCAGTTAATTGCATGGGAGGAGATTGTTCAGACTTCTTCCAAGGAACAGTTGGTGGATTTGAAACATGTGCCTTTGGGATTGTAGCACAGCTTCTTATAACTAGACCACTAGAACTTTCTAGATATCACAGAGTATCTTGATTTATCTCCCAACATTATATTGAACAAAATTCTGTCATAATTTATAGCTATTTCATTGACTAACTCTCAGAAGCTGATAGCCAGAATTTTCATTCTAATTCATCATAGTCTGGAAATACTTTTTAACCTGTCCATTATAGATAATGGCCCTGTTACTATTTGAGAAATTATAAATTTCATAGCTTCTAAGGTAATTTGTATTTGTTCTTAGGTTCTAATGATTTGATTCTAATATCATATTACTGTATCACCAAAATAATATAGTAACACACCACTATAGTACAACAAACCAACTAGTGGTCATTCGCTATATATCAGCTATTATCACAATATATCAACTGAGAAATTTGAACTCAAAATTGGAAAACATGTGTGATAGACTTGTATCTTTTCATTTAACTTGTTTCATCTGTATACTGAACATAAAAAATGGAAAAGACACTGAGATTGTCAATGATTTTATTCTACGTGAATAAAAAAATTCATGTTCATGGAAGTTTTGTCAAAGTAAGTAGTTGAGAAATCAAAAGGCATACCGCACTGGGTAAAACTGTTGCAAAGGAGATCTTCAAAGTGTTCATAATAGTTAATACCATGTGTCTGTGGGACCCTGATCCTCAGCATGATGTAACTAACTACCCAGTGAGTTGTAAATGCTAATCTCTGTGATGTACTTGTTAGATGCCCTTGAGTTGAGTAAAACCCCTCTGTGATGTTAATTAGGAAGAATTAGAGGCAAAACTGTAAAGATATGATTAGGCTTTTCTGGTTAAGGAAAAAAATATTTTTTTTCAGGTTTGAGGCTTGTATTTATTGAATATATGTGTGGATTCTCTGGTACAAACTTATGGAGATTTTGGTCCTATGTTCATCTAGCTGGACTAGATAAAGAATATGGCATCAGGATTAAAGACTCATCAACAATCTATGTTTTACAGATGATATAATCCTGCTCATTGGAAGTGTTGAGAATTTAAAACACTTGCTACAGAAGATCAAAGAATACAGTCTTCAATATGGATTATTTCTCAACCTTATGCAAAGGCTTTTCACTGTGTGGATCACAACAAGCTGCATCCTATC
>NW_006399793.1:11072422-11076460 GCF_000299155.1 Elephantulus edwardii | reverse complement strand
GATAGAAAGAGAATTGATGCCTTTGAATTGTGGTGCTGGAGAAGAGTGTTGAATATACCATGAACTGCTAGGAGAACAAACAGGTTTGTCCTGGAGAGGGTGAAGCCGGAATGTTCCCTGGAGTCTAGGATTCTGAAGCTTCATCTGACATACTTTGGGCATGTTGCGAAGAGGGACTGGTCCTTGGAGAGGGACATCATGTTTGGAAGAGTGGAGGGACGGTGCAGGAGAGGGAGACCCTCAATGTGATGGATCAATCCTGTGACTGGAGCAGTGGGAATGAATGTGTTTGAGACAGCAAGGTTGTCACAGGATAGAACAGTGTTTAGGGCTCTTGTACATAGGGTTGCTATGAGTCGCAAATGACTCGATGGCACATAGCAACAACAACAACAACAAGAAGGAAATAAAATCCTCACCACCGGACCAATAAACAATACTGTGATAAGTGGAGAAAAGTTTGAAGTTGTCAATGATTTAATTTTACTTAGATCCACAATCAGCATCAACAACAGTCAAAAATTAAAAGAGATACTGCATTGGGTAAAATCTTGTCAAGGAGTTCTCCAAAGTGCTAAAGAATAACAATGTTAGTTTAAAGACCAAGGTGCATCTGACCCAAGCCATAGTCTTTTCAATTACTTCCTATGCATCTGAACATTAAACAATAAAGATTACTGAGGAAGAATCAAAATCTCATAAATGGATATTTTCATAAAACACAAGGAAGCAATGCTTACAAATATGTTGAAGTTGTCTTCTTTTTGAGAAAGCAAACCTTGCAATGTCCTTAGTTTTCCATTGGCTACGAACTGAAAGACTGAGAGTTCTAATGCCCCCGTAGAAACGTGGGATAGTCAGTTCCTGTAAAAATTAACCTACACCCTCCAGAAGATTTCCAATATTATAAATCTTAAAGACATTAGACTTACCATCATTCTCTTCTGTGAAGAAATCCCACTTTATCCTATAGGATCTATATCAGTGGGATTCAACTCTATAGCAATGAGTTTAGTCTTCTTTTGTTCTCTCTGTGAAAATGAAATTATTGCTTGGTGTTTTCTTTCTGAAGAATGGAATAACAAGAACACAGAGCAAACACAGGCATAAATACAAGGTCCTTCGAGTCCTGGATCTTACAAATGTTTAAGTCACATGGCTACTAACAAAAAGGTTGGTACTTGATGTTTACCTATAGATGTCTGAGAAGAAATGTTGGGTGATATACTTGTACTTCAATTAGCCATTTAAACTTTTATGAGTTAGAATTAACTCAGTGTCATGTAAGATGATTGTTGTGTATCACAGAGTTGTAACCAACTGATAGCTGTCCCTCCCAAGGGTTTCCAGAGGCAATAAATTGCACAGTAAGAGATGGCTCATCTTTCTCCCAGTGAGAAGTTGGTGGTTTGCACCTTTAACTTCGGGTTCCTTTGGTAGTGCAACTCCTTACCACTAAGCCATCAGAGATCCCAATAATAATAGAAAATGAATCTTACTTTCTAATGGTAAGAATCTGCATTGCTATCTTGAAAGCAAATGGTTCTAGAGCCACCAGCTAGCTCCTCTGCAGAAGGATGGACAATCTCCTCTCATGTGAGTACTGCCTCTGAAAACCCACTGGAAGGTCAGTTATGAGTGGGTTCTGACTTGATGGCACACAACAACACACTGCACCATGTAGGAGCTGCAGAGTGCCAGAAGAGCTAGTAGAAGACCTGAGGAATCATAGCTAAAAAAAAAATAATTTAAAAAAATCCTTATCAAAGTTTCTTAGTGACTTGAAAAGTTTTTTTCCTTGCATGACCCTTTTTTTTTTGTCTGCAAAATTGTGGCAGGAGTTAAACTCTCTGGCTTGCTTTTATCCTACAGACATTCAGTAAGGTTTAAATTTTTTTAAAAAGGCAATAGAGACTTTGCTGACCTCAATTCTTTCATGTTCTTCTTCATCCGGCATGTGTAACTATTCTGTTATCAGTCCCCACGATAAAGGATAATGTTGAGTTGCTCAGGTTGTTGAGGCATTGTTTCCTCGAGAAAAAAAAAAAAAGAATAGGCTCAGGCTGTGGAGAATAATGTTGGTGTTTTTAACTTAAAGAAAGATCATGGGATATGATTTCCTGTGTAAAGACCATTTTTTCAGCAATACATCATGCCCCTTTTTTTCTAGTGCCTGTAAAAGGACCTTCCTTCATTCTATGTTAGAAGGTACATAACTCCAAAGGAGATGGAGTTAGATGAAAAAGAGCTATTCTGAACTCCACTGATTAAAATAAATGTGCTAATAAAAAAGGCAGGAGAGTAAATTACTACATCCCCAGAACAGCAGTAACTTATACACCAACAAGTTATTTTCAAGTTTGCCAGAGGAAATAATCTGCTATCAACAAGGGGTAATTGCCTGAGCAAACTCATCTTTCCATCTCACGCACACTGTCACCTTGTATAAAAAAGAAGAAATGCACCACATATCAATTCAGAAAAGATTTTCTGAAATATTTCTTTTTTCCTAAAGATTTCTTCCTTCTCCTAGGCAACAACAACAACAAAAAAAAGAGAGAACAGGAACAGAGTTCAGAACACATCTAATCTTTGCTCCTGCCTTATCAGTGAATAGCATCAGAGCACCCTGTGATTCCTTACCTCAGATGCCTGGGGGTGAGATGAGAAAGGATCCATTTAGATTGGTCTAGAAATTCCAATCTGAGATTTACCTAAAACTGCCACAGGTGAAACAGGTTAGCTAAAAAGTCCTTCAGGAATCAATGTTACTATCATGAAGAGGAAATATCTACGTGATGTATGTATGCAGCATTGCACAGAATAACAAAAGCTAAAAATATAAAATCAGGGGGGAAAAGAGGGAAAGAATGAGCAAGTGGGAGAAAGGCACTTTCTGTTTGAGAATAACACTTTGGTTTTGCATAGAGGAAAGAAGATCTTGCTTTAAAAAAACCCTCAGATGCGTTTTATTTTTAAAGCAAATTAGTACTTCAATTCTGCCTTCTGTAGAGTTTATAGAACTTGGCAAGTATAATTTTAATAACTGGGGTATGGTAGTGCGTGTTAAAATTGCTAAGGATTTGGCGGGTTGTTGGGGAGATAGGATATGTAGACATGTGTGAGGAGGAGAGAAACCAAGAACTGTAGATGACACTTGCCCTAAAGCTCCTCCCCCTCCTGTTTTTTGGGTTTTCGTTTAAGTTTTTTGTTTTTTTTTTTTTTAATTTTAGCAAGTTAATTATTTGGCGGAAAAGATACTTTAAGAAGCCTGAACCGAAATTCTATTCGTAAAGCTGACTTTTATTCACTCCAGAAAAAGAAAAGAAAAATTGGACTCTCTGCATATGCATCAGGACTAACTATATTTTGATAGATGAAAGGTCATAAATAGGGCATCCTGTAAGAAGATGTTCATTATAACTCCAAAAGAAATTCTTCATTTTCTCTTTAAGTTACCAGATGTGTCCTGGAGAAAACAATGTACCGCTATGCTTCACTCACTTGTTCATTGCCTTTCAGACTGAACAGACTCATAGCTGATCCTACTGTGGGGTTTTTTGGTTTTTTTTCAGACTCTGTAAATCACATGGGAGGAAATTGTTCATCTTTCTTCTACAGAGCATGTGAGGAATTTGAACCATCTGCCCTTGGGTTGGCAGCACGACTCCTTACTCATTAGATGAACAGAGTGCTGCTTAGAATTCCTATGGAATTCTCTGCTCTGACGGCTTAGGTCTAGAGTTGCAACACTAACCTAAGGGCAGATGTCTCAAATCTTTTAGCTGCTCTGTGGGATAAAGATGGTCAGTCTCCTCTCATGTGATTTATAGTGTCGAAAACCTGCTGGAACGTCAGCTATCAGTTGGTTTGGACTTGACAGCACACTACATGCTTAGGCTCCTTATATCTATCTATGGTCAACTGATCTTTGACAAGGAGATGAAATAAGTGAAGTGGGGGAACGACAGCCTTTTTAACAAATGGTGTTGGCAAAATTGGAAAAATATCTGCAAAAGACTCAAGCAAGACCCACAC
>NW_006399793.1:11057902-11070821 GCF_000299155.1 Elephantulus edwardii | reverse complement strand
TTATAGAAAAAAAAATGCCATCCCAACGGCTCTGACTTACACATAGTGGCACTTAATAAATACTTGTTGAATCTAGGATCATGTTGTCTATTCACAAATTATTTGCTGAAACAGCTTAAACAAAACTAAAACCAAAACCAAAATCATACATAGCATTTACTATTACTTGAGATAATCAGACTAGAGGAAACTTCACTTGAAGCAGAATTTTGCCTCCCCAGCTTAGAAATGCTGTCTATTAACACCAGATTTGGCAACTCAATCATGGATGTCTTTTTTTTTTTCTAACAATATTTAAAGGGATTTTTTAATATGTTAAAAATAGAAAGCTTTAGTGATTGAAAAAAAAAAGTCTCGTTGTCGCTCCCTTCTCTATTCCAAGTGGAGGAAATAAAGTGAAAGTATCTATTTAAGATACCCAAGACTTGAAATGAGTGGACTAGTTATAAAATATGTAAGAATAATATTATTTTAGCAGATCTCTGATGGCTGAATGGTAAGAAAGTGCGCTGCCAACGAAATGCATGTGGTTTGAGTCCACCAGCTGCATTGTGGGAGAAAACGGACAATCTATTTCCATTGATATTTGAAGCGTCTGAACCAGTTGGAGGGTCAGACATGAGTCTACTCTGACTCAGTGTCAATGAGCAACAATATTATTTTGTTTTGAAACTCTCACCTCGTTCTCAGAGTTCATTTTATGTTCTTGTGGTGGAGCTTTGATTTCATTCATGAAGTCCTTGAAATCTTGCATTTGTGGTCTGAATTCTATTTTATGGTTAAGTGTAAGATATCTTGAGGAACAGTAAGTCTGCTTAAAATCATGTCAAGGATACTAGAAACCCAGTAAACTGCTAAACAGAGAAAGAAAAATACAGTTTATGACAAAGATGCAAGTAGCAAAGACAATCTGACAGCTGTTACAGTCAGGCACTTGCCTGTAGTCTACCCTTGAGCCTTTTAGATTTATGCATTTGATCCATTTTGCTAGGTATCCGCATTACTAAGGAATTTTGGATACAAAATATTTCCTAATGGTTCTCAAACAAAATATTTCAGGAGGGATGCAAAGAGTTAACCCAGTCAAAAGCCCAGTTTTCATGAAAGGATAAAGAGTAAACAGAACGTAGGAGAGAGAAATAGGAGCAGAGGAAAGAGAAATAAGGGCAGAGGTGTATCTGAAGTTCCCATGTTGCTGCCATATCCAATATGCTATAAATGTTCTGAGGACGGAGTAACAATGAGATCACTGGGTCTATAGAGAATTCTAAGCTCCTCAGTATCATGACAGACCAAACTGCTGGGAACAGCATCGGGGAGAGGAGGGCGGGGGAGGGGGAAGGTGAGCACTACCATGTGGCAGATGAAATTGACCAGGGACAAGAATGAGAGAGAACTCAAACACCTTCACTTGTGGAACTGAGCCTCTCTGCTTCTGGAAATATACATTTGTGGGAATTGAAAATTCTAGAAACTATCATTTTCTGTATAATTCAGCTCAAATGTTGGCATGACTCAAGGTTGGAAATCTACAAACTATTGACTATTATAAAAACAGAAGTAGAGGCAAGATAGAAAACAGCATTTTTTATTTTCCCAAAATCATGTTACTTCCACACAAATAGAATTGTGTCAACTTCACTTAAATATGTCTTTATTTGACTAATATTTTACATATTGCAGATTAATTCAAGTACTTCATATATAAAAATATGTGTTTTATTATATTACATGACTTTAAACACATCAAGAACTTAATACATATACATATAAATATAATACATATTAGCTGATTGGAGGCATCATGATAGATGGTGAAGAGATTGAGATTGTTGACAGCTTTAGTTTGCTTGGCTCTACAATAAACACTCTTGGTATCAGAAGCCAGGAAATTAAAAGACGAATTGCACTGGGAAAATCTGCTGTCAGAGACCTCTCCAAGGTACTGAGGAGCAACGATGTTAGACTGAAGATTAAGATGCACCTACAGGCCATGGTCTTTGCCACTACTTGCTATGCATCAGAGAGTTGGACAATGACTAGGGAGGATAGGAGGAGAGTTGATGTCTTTGAGCTTTGGTGCTGGAGACGAGTATTGAATATACCATGAACTGCTGGGAGAACAAACAAGTTCATCTTGGAGAGGGTGAAGCCAGGCTGCTCCTTGGAGGAAAGGATTCTGAAGCTTCTTCTGACATACTTGGATATGCTGCAAGGAGAGACCAGTGCTTGGGGAGGGACATCATAATTGGGAGGGTGGTGGGACATCACAAGAGAGGAAGACCTTCAATGAGATGGATTGATTTTGTCACTGGGGTAATGGGAATAGGCATGTCAGAGACAATGAAATTGTCATGGGATAGGGCAAGCTTTAATGCTATTGTACATAGGGTCGCTATGAGTTGCAAGTGACTCGACAGCACATAACAACAACAACATTATTATAAACAGAATATTGTCACTATTTTTAGGTATCATCAGATTGACTAGGGACTCATAGTGACCCTAAAACAATGTCTCTGAACCTTGCTCTGTCTTCTGCAATCCTCACTATCTGCTTTGCTCAAGCCCATTGTTATAATCACTGTATTATCCATCTTTCTCTTTCTTTGACACTTCACCTTTCCCAGAATAATGCCTTTTCCAAGGATTTGGCCCTTCTGACAACATGTCCAAAGTAAGATTATGTTTCCCAAGACTTTCTTCTAAAAAACATCATTGCTGCACTTCCTCCAAAACAATCTTAGTTGTTTTTGGCAGTCAACGGGACATGTCTTCTTCAACATCACAATTCAAATGCGTCAATCTTTCTCCCATAATTATTCATTGTCCAAAATGCATATGAAGTAATTGAAAAGATGATGGCTTTGATCAGACACAATTTTGTCTTTAAATTAGCATCCTTGATTTTTAGAACTTTGCAACAGATTTTCCCAATGCAATATATCTTTCCATTTCTTTATTTCTTTTCTTTTACTTTTTTTTTTTTTGTTTAATCTTTTGACTGTTGTTTCCATAGGTGTTGATTATGGATCCAAGTAAAGTGAAATTGTTGACAACCTCAATCTTCTCTCTCGATGCTTCTTATTGGTCTAGTGGTGAGGATATTTGTTTGCTTGATGTTGAGATGTAATCCATATTAAAAGCTGTTGTCTTTGATCTTCTGTAACAAGTATTTCAGGTTGTCCTTACTTTTAGTAAGCAAGATTATGTTATCTGCATAACACAGGTTATTTATTAATCTTCTTCCAATCCTGATACCACATTCATCTTTGTATAGCCCAGGTTCTTTAATGATTTATTCAGAATACAGATTGTACAGGTATAGGGAAATAATACAACACAGATGCACCCCTTTCTGATTTCAAACCATACAGTGCTGTCCTTGTTCTGTTCACAACAACTTCTTTGTCTAGGAACAAGTATCACATGAGCACAATGAAGTGTTCTGAGATTCCCATTTTTCTCACGTTAGCCATAATTAGCTATGATCCGTCAGTCAAATGGCTTTGGATAGTCAATAAAACAGCAATAAGGACCTTTTTGGTATTTTCTGTTTTCAGCCAAGACATTTGACATCAGCAATGATATCCCTCCTACATTTCTTCTGAGTTCAGCTCTAGCAGTTCTACTATGACGTACAATTTTACAGGCTTTTGAATAATTTTTGGCAAGATTTTATTTGCATGTACTACTTTCTACTATTGAGATTGTTCACAGCTTCAGTTTGCTTGGCTCCACAGTCAACACTCTTGGCACCAGTAGCCAGGAAATAAAAAAAATGTATTGTGATGGAAAAGTCTGCGGTTAGGGACCTCTCCAAAATACTCAAGAGCAACAGTGTCTCTCTGGAGACTAAGGTCCGCCTGATACAGGCCACAGTTTTTGCAATCACTTGTTATGCATCAGAGAGTTGGACAATGACTAGGGAGGATAGGAGGAGAATTGACGCCTTTGAGCTGTGGTGCTGGAGAAGAGTATTGAATGTACCATGGACTGCCAAGAAAACAAACAGATTTATCCTCGAGAGGGTTAAACCAGGCTGCTCCTTGGAGGCAAGGATTCTGGGGCTTTGCCTGACATACTTTGGACATGTTGTAGGAAGAGACAGATCTTTGGAGAAGGACATCATGCTGGGTAGAGTAGAGGGACAGCGCAGGAGGGGAAGACCCTCTCTGTGGTGGATTGATTCAGTGACTGGGGTAATCGGGATGGATGTGTCAGAGGCAATGAGATTGGCACAGGATAGAGCACAGTTTAGGGCTGTTATACATAGGCTCGCTATAAGTTGCAAATGACTTGATGGCACATAACAACAACAACAACAATTTCTACTATACAAACATATTCTAGTTATTGTTGTTCTGATGTATTGTTGCATTGGAACTGACTTATATTTGACCCTCCACATGAGTTTTCAGAGGCAGTACATCACATGGAAGGAGATTTCACATCCTTCTCCATAGAGCAGCTGGTGGATTTGAACTATGCACCTTTACGGCAGCAGAGCAATTCCTTACCACTAAGCCACCAGGGCTCACTCTATGTATTATGTAATACTAGGTGGTTGTTGTTATTGTTGTTGTTGTTGTTGTTGTTGTTGTTGATTGCCTTTGAGCTGAGCACGATTCATAGGGACCCTATGAACTAAAAGCCTGAAGCTCCTCTACAATTATCAACATTTATCAAAGTTCATAGAGTTTTTGGAACCATGTCATTAGATAGTGGATGCCACTCCTGCTTTCAAACCAGTCATAGAATGTTATTGGTTGAGTCACCTAAGACATATAGTGACCCTATGTACAGCAGTTCAGAACCTTTCACTGTCTTGAGCCAGTCTCACTAATTCTGACACACCAACCCCCTGTGACCCAGATACTGTATCAATCCATTTCATTGGGGTCTCCCTCTCCTTCACTGTCTATCCACCCTTTCAAGCATGATGTCCTTCTCTAAGGACCAACCTCTCCTGGCCATGTGCCCAGAGTAAGTGAGGCAGAGCTTCAAAATCCTAGCCTCCAAGGAGAAACTTGGTTTCGCACTCTTCAAGGCAGACATACTTGTTTTGTTCACTGGCAGTCCATGGTATGTTCAAGACTCTTCTCTAGCACCACAAGTTGAAAGCTTTTATTCTTCTTCTGTCATCCTTAGTCATTGTCCAACTCTCTGAAGGATAACAAGTAATTGAGAGGACCGTGGCCTGGATTAGGCACACCTTTGTATCTAGGCTGATGTCTTTGCTTTTTAACACTCTGGAAAGGTCAATGCTAGGTAGTATGTATTATTGATTGTGTAGCATGTTGTGTTGTTGTGTACCACCGAATCGGAACTGAACCATAGCTGACCGTCTGGTGGGTTTGACCATGTGCCTTCAGGATTGCAATAAAGCTTCTTACCACTAGGCCACCAGAGCTCCCAAATTATGCAGCATAGACATTACATATATAAATATAATACTTATAAAAGTTTAAAAGCTATATATGATAGGGTATTATGATTATCACAGGAATCCAGAATTAAGGTTGCATAGTAGAGTACATTCGGGGCAGGGGGAACTGTATACCAATGATGAAGTTTATCTTTTACTTTTTGAAGAGAGGAGTGAACTGGGGGCGGGGTGGGGGGCGTGGGTAGAGAAAAAATTGTAAAAGAGTGCAACAATGAATGAATGGAAATTAAAAATCTCTAAGTGTTCATTAAAATTAATAAAATAAAATAAATTTAAAAAATTTTTAAAAAGGTTCAAAACAGGCAAATTTTCACTGTCCAGTCAAAAGAAGCTCAATAGCTAGCCCTTTGGTGAGTTTCCAAGGTGTAAATTACACAGGAGGAGATTGCTTATATGTTTACCATGGAGATAATGGTAATTCAAGCCACCAGAGAGAAGTAGTCCTTGGGTTAACAATGCACTTCCCTGGGGAGTACACCACCAGAACTCCCAGAACCTTTGTGGAACACACCACCAGAATTCTCTTATAAGTACTGCTCTCACCCCCATTTTACAGATGCAGAAACAGAGCTGTGGAGAGGTTAAAAGAGGCATAAGGTGAAAAGGGGATGACTCCCAAAACAGTGATCTAACTAAGGTGATGCAGGAGTTTCCAAACCTCACACACTTAAACTTTATGTTGGAAAAACAAAACCAAAAAACCCCCACAAAGTAATAAAACTGAGAGACTATAATATAAAGATTAAATCCAGTGATATCTAACTCATCCTTAACAGAGTGATAGGATTTCTCAGAGACCATGTTGCAGTAAAAGAGCTTGCTTGCTCACCTGTTTTACAAATGTTATTGCTGTTGTTAGGTACCATAGAGTCAACTATGACTCATAGTGACTCTATGAACAACAGATTTGGAATTGCCTTATCCTGTACCATCCTCACGATTTCTGATAGTAGCAACTCATTTGAGGAAAGCACTCTACTGTTAAGAAGTTTTAATATCTCTGGTCAAAATCAGGTTTTCATTCATATGTTTGGCCATTCTCATTAACATTTGTCCAAATGTTAGCCCCAGTTTTTAAGGGCTGTTATTGTTACATGTTGTTGAGTCAAGTATAACCGATAGCACCCCTAGAAATAGCAGATCTGAACCCTGTACTTTTCTGTGTCAACCTCACAATCTCTGACACACTCAACCCCATGGCAGTAGTCATTGTGTCAATCCATCTGGTTTAGGGTCTTCCTTTCTTTTGCCAACCCTCCACCTTTTTAAGCATGATCTCAATGTCCAAGGAATAGCCTCTCAAAGTATATGAGATGCAACTTTATCATCTTTGCCTCCTAGGAGAATTTTCTCCAAGATATATTTGTTTGTTCTTTTGACAGTCCATCAGATATTCATAACTCTTTTCCAACACCATAGTTCAAATACATCAATTCTTCTGTCATCCTTAGTCATTGTCCAGCTTTCACATGCATATCAAGTGATCAGAAAGATTATGTTCTGAATCAGGTGCACCTTAGTCCTCAAAGTGATATCATTTCTCCTCAATACTTTGGAGAATTTCCTGTCTGCAGACTTTCCCAGGGATGTCCTAACTGATAATACCAAGGGTATTGATAGTGGATATATGTTAGATGGTGAAGTTAAGGATGAGGAGGCAGATTTTGAAACATCTAGTTGCTACTGAATTCATACTGACTCATGGACACTCCACATGTCAGAATAGAAATGTGCTCCATAGAATTTTCAATGGATGACTCTTTTCAATGGATGACTCCCTCTACTCCCCCACCCCATGAATTTAGTTCACAAGATCTTTCCTCATAGTCACATTCAACTTTTCTGTTAGCAGCCAGGAGCATTATCTGTACCACCCCGAGACATGACTTGAATACCAGGCAAGCTTACGTATAAGGTTATATGTATGCTCACCAAATCCCATCTGTTTTGAAAACAAATATACAATGCAACTATACTTCCTGATATTTAGCAACTAAGGAGTGATATACTTTAAATATAGGGATAAATTTAAGTGGAGGCTTTTGTTTCTTAGGTATATGCACAGTCACGTTAGCTGACTACTAAAGAGCACTAATGTAATGATAAAACTGCCATTCATCATATAATAGTAACACAAGTGATAGAAGTGACTTACTATTCTGAAAACAAACATAAAGTGAAGTTGGGTGGTAGCCAATAGCCAGTGGGTGATCTTCCTCCTTATAGGAATATGCTTAGGTTCTAAAGATAAGTTGAACTAATGCGTTTGTGAATCTGTTCAGCTATACATATTTAAAAAATGAAGTAAAAACTAAGGATAGCTATCTGAAACTCAGTGAGAAGGGGAAAAAAAGGAATGCCACTTCCCCCTTTGTTTTATCCCTTTTCAAATGAATTCTCAGCTGCAGAATAAAATAAAAACCATAATATGATAAGAAATCATAGTTCATAGTCGCTTCATTTCATAATTAAGTCATTTAAAAATAAACACTTGGAAAGAAGCTGAAGTCGGGAGTTTTCTTTCATAGGCAATAAGGCAGACTCGTCCATACAGACAAGCATTTAATTGAAAATACTTTTTAATTACTGTGAATTATCTAGTTCTTTCTTTACAGAAATACCTTCAGGAAAGGCAGTTGAACTAAATTTTCATCTTTATTTTGCTGAGGCAATCTATTCCTGACTTGCTCCACAGTCAAGGAAAGACCCTCTGGTTGTAGTAAAATGTTTCCCTAAATGTATTTTTTACAATATAAACAAAACAACTTTTCATCAACAAAGAAATGCTTGTATTTACTTGTGAGACAGCTGTGGAGAAGCTGGTCCTTGTCCTGAATATCCAATTGCTAAAATACTCTCTTATATGAATAGAAATTGAGTGAACATGTAATTTTTATTTTTTCTATAATTTGTAGATATCAGGCCATCTCTCATTTTAATCTTTGTTTCTTCTTAGGAAAAATAATGCCTGTCTTTGTCTGACTCAGAAAGCATGCTGGTAATTTGCATAAGAGATGTATTTTACTAGGATGGTTTTATATTTGAAAACTATATCATCTTGCAATTATGCTGAGAAATACCGGTCAAGATTTATTGACTTTTTTCTCTTGCTATATGTGTTATTCAGTTCTCAAACGGTAGATTCATGCTGTCCTTCTACTTACAAACTAGAGAACAGTGTTACCTGCAAGAGTCAAAATGTTTAGCCTAAAACAGATCTCTAATGTCAGCAAAATACAGTACAAGATTCTGTGTCTCATGATTGCTTTGGTTTTGGGGAAGAGAAAACCTGATCAATTAATTCTGCACTAATTCCCCTAAGACTCTATCCCTTGGGGATAATATGCATGCAATTTACTTTCTGAAATAGTTTGTCGTTATATTCCTGAAAGTTATCCTATTTTTTTGGATCCATTTAAATATTTTTTCTGTTGGCATAGCAACAAATTAAAAGATCTACCATAGCTTTAACCAATTGTGTCACTCTTTAGAAAACAAAGTATATATTTATTTTACATTTAATTACATCCTTTCTGTACTCTACTATCAGCCTATATATGTGTGACTAACTTCTCATGCATTTTTCAAACTTAGAGTCTATGTTTATAATGAAAAAATATTAAACTAAAATATCAGGCTAATTCTTTTTCTTTTGCCTTCTTTCTCGTTTTTAATCCTTTTTCTTTCACTCTTGTCTTGCTTCCTCCGTTCTTCCTTCTTACTCCTTCATAATGATAAAGTGCTACTTCACAGCAGTTACTGGGTAGTTGACAAGGATGCCCTTAAAATGTTAAAGGATAATGATGTCAGATTAAACCCAAAGTGTACCTGAACCAAGCTATGATATTTTCACTTGCTTTGCATTCATCTGAAAATTAGACAAGGAATAAGAAAGACTGAGAAAGAACTGATGTCTTTTAATTGAGCTGTGAGTGAAGAATACTGAATATATCATGGACAGTAAACGGAAGAAAGACTAGATAGATATCTTGAAAGAGGAATAACTAAGGTGCTCCTTAGGGGCAAAGATAGTGAAACTGTTTCACATACTTTGAGCATGTCTCAGGAAAAACACATCATTCTAGAAAATATATAACAACATCTAAAGAGAGGAAGACCCATAATGAGATTAGCTGACACACTTACTGAAACAATGAGCTGAGGATGACTGAGATAATGAGAATGTTACAGAATAGGCAAATCTCAAATCTGTTGTTCATAGTGTTGATACGAGTCATAGTAGACTTGATTACCCCTAACAACAAAAGGTTACTGGGTCATGAGGATTTGGTAAAATGCTTAATTAGTTGAGTACTTATTACATTTGATATGGTGGGGTAGAATTATACAGATTTTTTACTTACAATATTGGATTATAAATTTCTACCAAATACATAATCCAATTTTTTTCTTTCAGATACAGTTCTTCATTTGCTAATGAATGATGTTTGCATAAATGTCAAATTAATGTTTTGGGAGAACACCAAGAACAGACACTCAAAATAGTTCAGTGTACTTTTCCACTTAGTTTTTAATGACTCAATTTGTGAAAATACAATGAACATACCTCTTCAAGTATAGTTCTGGTTTGTCTATTTGCTGTACAGAGAAAACTTGTGTTTGCTATGATGTTAAACACTGTGATACTGGTGTGCCAAATTTGATAATAGTTACCCCCGGTGGAGAGTGTTTGGTGGACCTTCTCGAATAAAACAAACTTAGAAGCAGGGGTGGCATCCACTTTCAAAATAGCTTGCCTCTAAAAAGCCAATGAACTTGGAGAAATTATGAAAGTTATACAAGTACTCATGTTTTGCATTCATTGGGTGACTATGAGTTGCTAGGACTCAATGGCACTTAACAACAACAACAACCAGAGAACTCAGTTGGCTTAGTGGACCAAAAGTGATGCTATCAAGCCAAAGGTGGATGATTTAAATATGCAGCCCTCAGGCTTGGTTTTAATTGTTTTTGGTCAAACAATCTTCTAATTGGTGTAGCACTGTCCATTTACACACCATTAATTGGTGTAGATCTGTCCATTTGCTGTACAGAGGTAACTTGTGGTTGCTGTGAAGCTGAACACTGTGACACTGATGTGTCAAATGCAATAATCGTTACTCATGGTGGAGTGTGTTTGGTGGAGCTTCCAGATTAGACCAAACTTGGAAGCAGTAGTGGCATCCACTTTTGAAACAGTTTGCCTTCAGAGACCTTATGAACATGGAGAAATGATGAAAGTTATGCAAGTGATCATGTCTTTCATTCACTGGGTGGCTATAAGTCATTTATGAGTTGACACCACTTAACAACAACAAAAATGCACCCCAAAAAAGGACAGTATACCTTCTTCTCCAATGTGCATGGAATGTTCTCCAGAATAGATCACATTTTAGGTCACAAGACAAGTGTCAATAAATTAAAAACATAGAAATAATGCAAAGCATCTCCTCACACAACAATGGTACAAAATTAGAAATTAGTAACAAGAGGATAAAGGAGAAAAAAACCATACGTTTGGAAGCTGAACAACACCTTGCTTGAACATGACTGAATACTAGAAGAAATAAAAAATGAAATTAAAAAATTTCTTTAGGAACCGATGGGCGGGGACTGGAGATGGCAGCACGGCTGGTGGTCGTGCGGCTGCTGCGCGGGCCGGGCGCCTGGGGCCGGGCGCCTGGGGCGGCTCGCGGATTAGGTTTGGACCCGCGGCGTCCAGGCCGTTCAGCAGCGGAGCCACTGTCCCCAGCATCCCCCTCTCGGCGCCCTTGCCCGGCGTGCCCAAGCTGGTGTTTGCTACAGCTGATGGACAGGAGAAGTTTGAAACCAAAATCACCACCCTGGAAAATGGACTTCGAGTGGCCTCCCAGAATAAGTTTGGGCAGTTCTGCACCGTGGGAATCCTAATTAACTCAGGATCGAGATACGAAGCGAAACATCTCAGTGGAATTGCTCACTTCCTGGAGAAATTGGCATTTTCGTCAACTGCGCGATTTAGCAGCAAAGATGAAATTCTGGTCACGCTGGAAAAGCACGGGGGCATCTGTGACTGCCAGATATCGAGGGACACCACCATGTATGCTGTGTCTGCCAACGCCAAGGGCTTGGACACAGTGGTGGGCTTGCTGGCAGATGTGGTCCTGCATCCTAGACTTACAGACGAAGAGCTGGAGATGACGCGGATGGCGGTGCAGTTCGAACTGGAGGATCTCAACATGAGGCCGGACCCCGAGCCACTGCTCACAGAGATGATTCATGAGGCCGCTTTCCGGGAGAACACAGTGGGTCTCCACCGCTTCTGCCCCCCTGAGAACATCGCCAAGATGGACCGCAAGGCCCTGCACTCCTACCTGCGCGACTACTAGACCCCTGACCGCATGGTGCTGGCCGGTGTGGGCGTGGAGCACGAGCGCCTTCTGCAGTGTGCCCGCAAGTACCTGCTGGGCGTCCAGCCGGCCTGGGGGGAGCAGATGGCGTCCGAGGTGGACAGATCGGTGGCTCAGTACACTGGTGGCATCGTCAAGTTGGAACGAGACATGTCGGCTGCCAGGCTGGGCCCCACACCGATCCCTGAGCTCACCCACGTCATGGTGGGCCTGGAGAGCTGCTCCTTTCTGGAGGATGACTTCATCCCCTTCGCCGTGCTCAACATGATGATGGGCGGGGGCGGCTCCTTCTCGGCCAGCGGACCTGGGAAGGGCATGTTCACCAGGCTCTATCTCAATGTGCTCAACAGGCACCACTGGATGTACAACGCCACGTCCTACCACCACAGCTACGAGGACACCGGTCTCCTGTGCATCCACGCCAGCGCAGCCCCTCGGCAGGTCCGTGAGATGGTGGAGATTATCACAAGGGAGTTTATCTTGATGGGTGGAGCTGTGGACGCGGTGGAGCTGGCCCGAGCCAAGACCCAGCTGACGTCCATGCTCATGATGAACCTGGAGTCCCGGCCGGTCATCTTCGAGGACGTTGGGCGGCAGGTGCTGGCCACCCAGTGCCGGAAGCTGCCTCCTGAGCTGTGCTCCCTCATCGATCTCGTGTGACAGCCGACGACATCCAGAGAGTGGCGTCCAGGATGTTGCGTGGGAAGCCTGCCGTGGCTGCGCTTGGTGACCTGAGCGACCTCCCCACCTACGAGCACATCCAGGCGGCCCTGTCAAGCCGAGATGGACGCCTGCCGCGGGTATACCGGCAGGGTAGTAATCCCAGAGGGGCCCACTGGTCACATTGGTGTCGCCGCCTTCCCAGGGTGCTGCTTTGGCAAAGACACAGGCTGAGCTAATAAACGGCGCTCCTGGGCTCTGGCACGGCAGGATTGGGCCTCACTGCCCACCAGTCTGCTCTCCAGCACCAGCCTCCCGTTACCCACTGCTGTCCTGCACGAGCGCCTAATCCATGCTGCCCACCGCTGCCCACCTCACTCCTTCAGCACTGATGCTTCCGGGACCCTCAGATGTGGACACC
>NW_006399793.1:11050677-11051614 GCF_000299155.1 Elephantulus edwardii | reverse complement strand
GAACAGATAAAGTTTTTGATGTGCTCACCAGGCTATTCTAGGATACTTGAAGGATAGCTTATCTCCTCACTGGATTAGAAGAGGTCCATATTTGTTCCAGTTCCCAAGACAGGTTATCCAGCTAAATGTGAAAACAATTGAACAATATCATTAATATCACATGCAAGCAAAATGCTGCAAAAGATGATTATAAAACAGCTGCAATAGTACAGATAGAAGGAACTGCCAGACAGGCAAGCAGGATTTAGAAGAAGTCATGGCACCAGGGATATCATTGCTGATGTCAGATGGATCCTGGCTGAAATAAGGAATACTAGAAGAATGTCTATTTGTGTTTTATTGACAATACAAAAGCATTTTATTGTGTGAATCATAACAAGTTGTGGTCAGACATCAAGAGGAATGGGAGTCACAAAACAATTAATTGTGCTCAAGTAAGATCTGTACCTGACCAGGAGGTGGTTGTGCGAACAGAGCAGGGAAACACTGCATGGTTTAAAATTGAGAAGAGGGTGTGTCAGAGTTGTATTCTCTCTCCATAGCTATTCAATGTGTATGCTAAACAAAATTTTCCAGGACTCTCTGAAGAACAGTGTGACATCAGGATTGGAGGGAGAATCATCAATGATCTGAATTATGGAGATGACACAACTTTAGTTGCTCAAAGTGAGAAGGACTTGAAACACTATTTGCTGAAGATCAAGGAATGCAATCTTCAGTATGGATTATGGATTGCATCTCAATGTCAAGAAAGCAAAGATTTTACATTGCATTGATAGGCAACTTCATGATGGATGGAAAGGAGATTAAGGTTGTCAGCATCTTCATCTTACTCGGATCCACAATTAACATCTTTCATACCAGCAGTCAGGAAATAAGGAGAGGCATTGCACTGGGAAAATCTGCAGTTAATCACCTCTCCTAATTATTGAGGAGT
>NW_006399793.1:11045766-11050247 GCF_000299155.1 Elephantulus edwardii | reverse complement strand
GGGCTATTGTGTGTCAGGAAGTGTGAGGATGACACAGAATAGAACAGGGTTCAGATCTTTTGTTCACAATGTTGCTATGAGCTATACTTGACTCAACGGCACCTAACAACAACAATAACAACAACATCATTCTATCACATTCAAGCAAAATACTGCTGAATTTCTTTAAAAAATGACTAGAAAAGTACATTGAGAACCTCCAGAAGAACAAGCATGATTTAGAAAATGCTATGGCACCAGAAATATCATTGTTGCTGTCATGTGGATCCTGGTTTAAAGAAAAAAATACTGGAAGAAAGTCCACTTTTACTTTATTGACTATGCAAAGGCATTTGATGGTATGGATCACAGCAAATTATGATTAACACTGAAAAGAATGAGAATCTCAGAACATTTAATTTTGCTGAAGCAAAACCTATACATAATCCAAGAGGCTGTTGTATAAACAGAGCAAAGGAACACTGCATAGTTTAAAATTAAGAAAGGTGTTCATTAGGGTTGCATCCTTTCTACATAGTTATTCAATCTGTGTACTTAGAAAATTATTTGAGATGCTGGACTGTGTGAAGGTGTATTGGATTGGAGGAAGACTTATTTGAGGGTTAAGATATGCCTTATTCAGGCCATGTTCTTTTCAATCACTTGCTATGCTGCTGGGATCTGGGCCGTGAATAATAAGGATGACAGAAGAAGAATTGATGTCTTTGCACTGTAGTGTTAGAGACATGTATAAAAAATGCCATGGACTATCAAAAGAACCAAGAAATATGTCTTGGAATAAGTACAGCTGGAGTGCTCCTTGGAGGCAAAGGTGATAAAGTTTTGTACTTGACTCGATAGCATCTAACAACAACAACAACAGCAGCAACAAATAACAACATAATAGGGAGCCCTGGTAGCTAGTGACAGTTTCACTGTCAACACAAAGGTATGCTGTTCAAATCTACTAGCTACTTTGCATGAAAACAAATGAGTAAACTCCTGGGCAATTTATAACCTTTGAAAACTCATTGAAAGTTCAGCTATGAGTCCATTCCAACTTGACAACACGTAACAACAATAACAACTACACATAATAATAACAATAATAAAGATTTCATATATTCTTTTCAAATATTGAAACATTGACAGAATGTCAAAATTGACATTTTGGTATATTTCAGAAATACTGACAGAATGTCACTTTTTCATATTGTAGATGCTTGCTTGTTGTTATGAGGCTGGAAATGATATATTGACCACCTGCATTTAAAATACTAGCATAATGAAAATAAGACAAAGGAACTTCCAGATTAATGTAACTTTAGAAAGAAAAGCCACATTCTCTACTTTGAAATTAATTAAAAAAAGTTATAGATAACAATGTAATAATATTCAACTAGCATTGGATAAGTTATCAAGAGATAGGTTTTTAAAGCATACACATATTTGGTGAAGTAGAGGGACTTTGAGGGTATAGGACATCCTTAGTTATATGATGGGATCAATACCTGCATTGATACATTAGAACACAACTATAATGGATAATTGTTCATAGGGTCACTATGAGTCATGCATGACTTGAAGGCAATCAACAATAACAACATAACAGATAAAATTTTGTCCTTTTGTACATAAGGCACCAGGAATCTATATTGGTTTAATGGCACTGAACTACATGATAGGGAGTTGTGCTGTCAATCCCAACATAAGAGAAAGATAAGAAAGCTCCTTCTGTGTGATTTATAGCCTCTAAAAACCATCTAGAGGATCAATTATGAGTCTGTTTTGACTAACTCACAATGAGTGAGGGGTTTTATTTATATCTATATTTTTTGCATCTTTCAATCTATGACATAGCTCAACATATAGTGCAACATATATATGTAGCTAAGATATATGCAAGATACATTTTATTATCAAGAAACTAAAAAATCCTCTTCACTGGAGCAATGGAGAACAGATTATCATTGTGAATCATTTCCTTTTACTTGGATTCACAATCATGTAAGTGGTGGCCAAGAAATCAAAAGGCATATTGTTTTAGGAAATTCTTCTATCAAGGCTGTCTCTCCTACAGGGTAAAAAGGGAAGCCACATATTGGGAAAAAGTATTTGGTACTGACATGTCAAATAAGGAACTTATATCTAGAATTTATAAAATACTTGAGCACCAAAACAAGATCAAGGTAAATAATCCAATTGAAAAATGGGCACAAGATATGAACAGACACTTCACCAAAGAAGACGTTCAAATGGTCAACAAGCACATGAAGAAATGTTCAAAATCCCTAGCTCTAAGAGAGATGCAAATCAAAACAACTATAAGATACCATCTCATTCCAGTAAGAATAGCAAAATTTAACAGAACAGCAAGCAACAAATGCTGGCAAGTTTGTGGAGAAACTGGAACCCTTATTCACTCTTTATGGGAGTGTAAAATGGTACAACCACTGTGCAAAGTGGTGTGGTGCTTTCTCAAAAAGTTGCAAATAGAGAAATCATTTGATCCAGCAATTCCACTACTAGGAATATACCCTAAAGAAACCATAACTGAAATCCAAGCAGATATAAGCACACCCACGTTTGTCGCGGCTCTGTTCACAATAGCAAGGAGCTGGAAACAACCTAACTGCCCATCAACAAATAAATGGATAGAGAAGTTATAGTACATCCACACAATGGAATACTACATTGCATTGAAAAACAAGGAACTCACGCAATATTATTCAAAATGGGTGACCCTGGAGGACATTATGCTGAGTGAAATATCTCAGTCACAAAAGGACAAATACTGCATGATGCCACTGTTGTAGAATGAGACTGACATCAGGGTTGGGGTAAGAATGAGAAAAACTGGATAAATTATGTGTACTGCATTGAAACAGAAGAAGCTCTGGAGAAACTACAAAGGGTCACTATGTGTTTGAACCGATGTAAAAGCAATGAGTTTGGGTTTTATATCTATGTATTTACAGAAAAATATAGAAATAAAATAGATACAGAATAGATTGTAAATAGTTTAGATTTTGGCAATATCTATAATTGCTTTGCCATTAGAAGTTGGTAGAAAGTAGGTAGTAAGATGGAATTGTAGCTGTACTAATTGTGTCCATATTGTTGTCATTAGGTGCTGTGGAATGGAGTACAAGTCATAGAGACCCCGTGAACAGCTGACATGAATATTGCTCTATCCTGTGCCATTCTATCATCTTTGACACACTTTAGTCCACTGCTGTAGTCACTGTGTCAATTGTTCCCATTGGGGATCTTGCTTTCTTTCATTGACTCTTTCCAGAAATGATGTATGAGAAATGAAGCTTTGGCATCTTTGCCTTCAAAGAGCACTTTGACTGCACTTTCCCCAAGACATATCTCTTTCTTCTTTTGGCGGTCCCTGGGATGCTCAGTTCTCTTCTCCAACACTACAACTCGAAGGTACCTATTCTTCTGTCATCCTCATTCATTATCCAGCTCACAGATGTGTAACAAGTGATTGAAAATATTTATAGTTCATTGTTGTTGTTGTTGTCGTTATGTGCCATTGACTGCATATATGGATTTATATTTCATAGTAAGCAGATATTATGTTACATTAATGCAGTAGAAAGAAATAGAAGCTTGAAGTTGATGTTTCATGATAAAATAGAGCTACGATAAAACTAGAATTACACAATGCTAAAAAAATCAGATAGTGGTAAAGGCAAGAAGTAGATTCATTAATTCAATTTATTTATTTTCTGCAGCAGAAAGCAAATAGATGCTATTTAGAATTATTAAGTAAAGATAGAGTTATACATGTTTTATTTAAAAGCTAAGTATTAATTGCCATGAATAGCTAGAAAACCAGAAATCATTAAAGCTGTTTGCCTCAAGTAATGGCATGGGGAATGGGATAGTTTACATTTAATTTTATATTGGACTACAAGCTTTGAAATTTGGTTTTACCAAATATACGTATGGCCTTATAACTTAAAATAATTTTGTAATTTAATAAACAGCACATTAGAGACAGAGGAATTGCTTCTAACGAATACAATACTCAATGTAAAATTTGCTAAAAAGTATGAATCCTCTCCTTGGAGATTTCTAAACAAGGTTTGTGAGAATATAGAATCCACATGCCATGAGCTGGGACACATAAGCAAAGGCCTGAGTTAGATGTTATATTTATGGCCTTAGGCCAGACAATGAGAGACTGAATTAAAATGGATACACATTCCATACTTCTAGACTGTTGTATATATGGCTATACAATTATTTAAAAGAAAAAAAATCAGATGCTCAACTACCATGAAAATGGGTTAAGGTTAATGATTTCCCAGATTTAAATTGTACTGCTGAAATTTGAGAGAAGATAAAAATACATCCTTACTTGATGGCCACCCAACTGAGTGTGGAAACGACAGAACAATGTCATTGATTTCACATGCAAGCAAGATTCTACTGAAGATTATCCAAAAACGACTGGAACAGCACATCAGCAGAGAACTGCCAGAAGT
>NW_006399793.1:11043771-11044576 GCF_000299155.1 Elephantulus edwardii | reverse complement strand
TGTTGTACATAGGATCACTATGAGTCGCAAACGACTCGACGGCACATAACAACAACAACAATTATATTTTACTTATATCTTCAGAATGGCCATCTCCAGATGTTGCTCCTAACTTTAGGCTGAGAGTGGTGTTGAAAGGGCTGTCCTCAGATGCTGATCCCTGCTCTAGGCCGAGAGCCCAGTCCTCGTATATGTGTGCAGCACCAGCATGGAAGATTTCTCGGACTGTTGCTGTGACTTATTATCCAAATTCAGGAGATTACCCTGCTCTACCTGTCATAGGCATCAGTATGAATGCTTTAGCACTCATCTTTGGTAATTTATGGGTTGCTATGATGTTAGAAGTTGTATTGTTGATATGTCAAATGCCAGAAGTCTCCCAGGTTTCATCAGAAACCAGATTAGAAAAGACTAGGAAGTAGAACTGGCCATCCACTTCTGAAAAAACAAGCCTCTGAAACCCTTATGAACAATAGAGGAACACAGATGCTATGGTATTAGAATAAGAACCCAGATTGGAAAAAGTGAGGAGAAACAGCTGCAAATATCTTACAATAGTTGGAATGTAGACTGTATGAAGTATGAATGTAGGGAAAACAAAAGTTGCCTACAACCAGGAGAAGATAATGTAGATGAATGGGATCTTCTAAGACTCAAATCCCTATGCACACCCAAAAACTTCTCCAACAGGGTAAAAACGGAGGGCACTGACTGGGAAAAATTATTCTGTAATAACATATCAGATAAGGGACTTATATCCAGAATTTATGAAATACTTGAGCACCACAACAAGATAAAGGTAAAT
>NW_006399793.1:11033982-11042506 GCF_000299155.1 Elephantulus edwardii | reverse complement strand
GACAAAGGAGATTAATCAGAACTGACTTTGACAAGCACTGTGGCAATTGGACAATTAAAACAGACATTCGGATGGTGGGGAAGAAGATCAAACTGGGGCGGAGGGTAGAGAAAATGGTGCAGTAATGAAGGAATTAAAACCCAAAATCCCTGTAAATGTTCATTAACACTAATAAAATTTAATAAAATAAAAAAAAAAGAAAAGAAAGACGTTGATTTTCCAAACCTCTTTAATTTTCTGCCTTTTATTTTCTAAATATACATGTTCTTACATACTCTTTTCAATCATTAATTATATCAGTATGTTCTAAAAGTAGTTGCTGTAAGTCAGCTAATGTGTCATGTATTCTGGATTTTTTAAAGTTTAATTTGAAAAACACAATTTTTAGACCCAGAATTAAAGTTGATGTTTGAGAATAAAAATACTGTATGTCCCTTTTTTATATATTAAAACTAATAAAATTTAAGAAAAAAAAGAAATGGAAAGCATGAACTTTGAAATTCTAGGCATTGATGAGATGAGATGAGATGGATTGTCTTTGGAAACTTTAAATCAGACTAGATCACATGATATACTATGCTGGGAATTTAAAAAAGAGGAGGAAAGGTCTTACATTCATAATAAAAAATAAAATTTCAAGTGCTATTCTGAAGTGTATAGACTGTGAGTCATAGGGTACTATCCATATACATACAAGCATGACCAGTTAATACAACTATTATTCAAGTACACACACCAACAGCTAAAGTCAAAGAGGAGAAAACTGATTTTATTTTTACCAAATTTTGCAGTCAAGAAATAGACCAAGCATGCAATCAAGAAGCATTAGTGATAATTGGTGACTAGAATGGAAAAGTTAGAAATAATGAAGAAGGCATAGTAGTGCTAAAGTGTGGCCTTGGTGGTGACAGAAATGAGGATAGAAAATGAATTACCAGATTTTGCACACTCCATAATTTATTCATCAAAACTGCCTTTTTAAAAATAAATATCAACAGCAACTTTGCACATGAACCTCACCTGATGGACTGGATCCGAATGAGACTGACTCCATGGATGGAATCACTGAAGAAGCTCACCCTCAGGAGCAGTCAAAGCCATGCCAGCTGCTGCTGGAACAGACCACTCACGCGCAACTTCAAATTGAGTCTGAAAAAAAAATTAAACAAGTCCACAAGAGCCAAAATATGTTCCTGATTGAATCTATCTCACTTGAATATAAAATTATATTAAGAATAGGTTCAAAGCACTGAACACAAATAATCAAAGGGCAGATGAATTGTGGAAAAACATCAAGATATTTGTAAAGAGCAAAAGTTCTTTACAGAGAAAGGAAAAAAAATCAAAACGGATGTTACAATAGACTCTAAAAATTGTACTAGAGTGTCGAGAAGCCAAAACAAAGGGAAGAGATGCAGAAAGAAAAGAACTGAAGGAAATAAAGAAAAGAACAAGGGAAAGCTTGAGAAGACAAAGCAAAGTATTAAAACGCAATGCACGGCAAGCTGGCGCCAGAGAATATAAAAGAGAAAACTTGCTCACAATTTCTGAAGCGTAAAGAACAGGGGAAAAAAAAGTCAGGATTTGAGTTGTTTTTCTGAGATATGAGAAAATCTTGAATGATCCAGGAAGCATTAAATGAACATGAAGAGAATACATAGAGTCATTGTACCAAGAAGAACTGGTTATTTCAGGAAGTACCAAATGTTCTAAGTAAATGATAATAAAGAACATTTGGAAAAAATAAGGGCCCAGCAATTGATGGGTTACCAACTGACTTGTTTTAACTAAAGATGCAGCCCTGGAACCACTCACCAGTCTATGCCAGGATATTTGGAGGACCGCTTACTGGCTGACTCTCTAAATCCTCCTAACTAAGATATGAACTTATTTTCTTTGGATTATTGTGCATTGGCTTAATGATCTCCTTGCCTTGGTGAATAGTTTGTTAAAAGCTAAAATTATGATGACTATTCACAGAGCACTTATATGCTGTGCATTGTATAAAACCTAAATATGCATAATTTCTATTATGTGTATCACTATCCCATAAATTTAGTATATCTGTGGATTCATTGTTAAAGAGACCTTGCTTCACTTATATTTATATCAGCCGTACTTGGCCCATTGTTTATACAAGATAAATCTCTTTTTCCTGGTTCTTTTCTTTTTGCTGTATATTTAAGAACATTTTTGATTACTTAAGTACAGGGAGACAGAACAGGTGACCTTTTAATAACTTTTGGAGTTATAATTTTGAATGTTTAATCAAATTGTTGTTAAACCAAGTCACATTTTAGTATGTAGCAGCAGGGTATGTTAATTGAAAAGTTGTTCTTAAATTCACAAAAACGTAATGCAGGAAAGCTGCTTATAATTTTCAATCATATTTACTTTCTCCAAAATGTGTTTTAACACGCCTAATAAAGTTATTTACTCTGATATTTCATCTGCATTTAAAAGTTGGACATACATAGTCTTAAAGAGGAAATACTCTTGCAAGACTTTTAGGGTTATTTATCTGGGTTCTAATCTACCTGAAATGATTCCTTCCTCAGGCTTGCCTCAGGCCAAAACAATGTGAAGAGAGCTAGGGCTGACCACAACCCCCAATTCTCTATATCCTTCTATTTATAAAACTAAAATCATAAGGAGAAGTTGAAAAAAAATGAGGTTAAAAAATTAGTTGTAATAAAATACATCTTAAACGTATAATTGAATATTAAAAAGTGCCAAAATACACATCCAATCACCTACAGTTAACTATATATATATATATATGTATAATATGTTACTTATAAAGCTATTAATCCAATTTAACAATGTTAAGAAATTGCCAAAAAGCACTAAATGGAATTTACAGAGATGAATAAAAAGCATAATTATGAAGCAGGCTTGGGATGTTCCAGTTGGTAAATGAGGCTGTGAAATTACCTTTTGTTAAAGAGGACTATTAATGGCTATGCTAGTACTTGACTAATATTTTACAATACTTAGTCTGCTGCTACATAGAGTGCTTTATATATCATGCTATGTGATGATTTTGAAATAGTGCTATTTCTCATTTCATATCTTGCTAGTGAATTGTAATTTATTGATACTGAGTATGAGTTAGGGTAATACAGAAATGTGATACATGAGGTTAATGATAATCAAGGAGAATTTTTGAAGATTGTACAATTTTCTTTAAATCAGTGCCTTCTCTGCAAATTCTGATAAATGAGTTATTCTGAAGAATTATTTTATCAAAACTTTAAATTGTATTCTTGTATTCACTAATATATTCTTAAATGCCAAAATACTTCAATTTGATACTAATATCAAAGAGATATTGTATTATAAATAGAGAGCAACAAACTAATACTTGTGGTCAGAAAAACTATATTTAGAATGTACAAAGGAGTTCGTACAATGAAAATTGATAAAAAGAACTGTAAAATGAATTTTCATAAAGTAGACCTAATATTATGTTGTTTTATTCCTTCTGCGGTGCTCCATAGAGTAACACTGCTACTTTGCTTCCTTTGTGTCACTGGTCCAATTGTTAGCAGCATAATAGATGGAGAAGAGATCAAGACTGTTGACAATTTCAGCTTGCTAATTTCCACAGTCTTGGCTGTTGGCACCAATAGCCAGGAAATCTAAAGATTAATTGCATTAGGAAAATCTGCTGTCTGGGACCTCTCTAGAATGCTGAAGAGCAATGATGTCAGTCTAGAGACTAAGGTGCATCTGGTCCAGGCCATGATCTTTGCAATTAGTTGCTATGCATCAGAACGTTGAACAAAGACTAGAGATGACAGAAGAAGAATCAAAGTCTTTGAGTTGTGGTACTGGAGAAGAGCATTGAACATACCATGAACTGCCAAGAGAACAAACAAATCTGTCCTGAGAAAAGTGAAACCAAGTTGTTCCTTGAAGGCAAAGATTTTGATTCTTTGGTCCTGTGGCTAAGAGAGACCAGTCCTTGGAAAAAAAAACAAGATGCTTGGAATGGTGGAGGGACAGTGTAGGAGAGGAAAACCCTGGGTGAGATGAATTGACACAATAACTGGAATAATGGGATTGGATGTATTGGAGTCAGTGAAATTGGCTCAGGATAGGGCAGGGTTCAGAGATATTGGAGACAGGGTCACTGTAAGTTGCAGGTGACTTGATAGCACATAACAACAACAATTATATGATTTAACTTTTAGCTTTGCGGTCTCTTGCTATAAAAGCTGCCATGAGTTTAAAGGTTATGTTAACTCCTCATCAATATAGGCTGACATAGTGGCTTTATCAATGGATAAAATGATCATGTTACAAGATCATGAGGATGGAACAGAAGAGGACAAGTTTCAGATTTGTTTTTAGGGCTGCTCTGGCAACCTAGTTAAAAGACAAAGGTATTCTCGATTCAAACCTTCGTCGCTCTAATGACTTGTTATTCATCTGAGAGCTGGACAACGACTAAGTATGGCAGAAAAACATCTTTTTGCATTTGAGTTGTGTTGGAGACAAGTACTGAATACCCCATGGGTTTTCAAAAGAACAGATATGTCTTGGAGAAAGTGCAAACAGAATGTTTTTTGGAGGCAAAGATAAAGAAATTTCATTTTTAATATTTTGGACGTGTTGTCTTGGGAAAAAAAAGACATGCTTGGAAAGGTGGCAGGCCAGCGAAATTGAGGACAACCCTCAATGAGATGGATTGATACCGAATCTATGCAATAGACTCAAATATATTTGGTATGATAAGGATGGTGCAGAACAAGACAGAACTTATGATCTGTTGTTGATAGGATCACTATGGTCATAGTCAGTTCAATAGCACTTTAAAACAGCAGCTAGTGGCCTAACAGTACAGAGCTGTGCTGTCATCTTAAAGGCATGTCATTCAAATTGACCAGTTGCTCTATGGGAGAGAGGTGGGCAATCTCCTTCCATTTCTCAGTGTCAGCATAATTTACTGCCACAGAAAACCTTCTAGAGAGTCAGCTATGAGTTGCTTACTACTCGATGGTAGACACCAACACTGAGTCAGGAGCAACTTGACGGCACTTAATAACAACATTCCCTATCACATCATCCACTTTTATTCTGATGTAACTAGTACTTAAAGCTCATGTCTTCAATCTTGGCTTAGAGAACTTTTAATTTCATATCTTTTGTTTTTAACTGAATAGTTCAACTTGGCTCTCTTCTGTTTATTTGGTCATTTTGTTCAGATTATTTAGAGTTAAAAACTGCAGTTACCATTCCCTGCTCCTTTTCTCACTCACTCAATGCCACTGAGGTGATTTAATTTCATAATGATTCTCCAGTGGGTTTTGGAGACAGTACATTTTTGGAAGAGGAGACTTCACATCTTTATCCCACAGAGCTGCTAGTGGATTGGAACTTGAAGTCACACAGCCTTTGGTTAGCAGTAAAACATGCTATGGACTAACTAGTAGAGCCCCTATGAGGTGCATTTCTAGATCCTTCTACTCAGTTGTTGTCAAGTCATAACCAACTCATTATTGAACTATCTGTGGATTTTCATAAGTAATAAATTGCACAGGAGGATATTTCCCATCTTCTGTGGAGCAGCTGGTGGATCCAAACCACATGGCTTTGGGATGTAAACACAAGTTCCAGTAGGCCACCAGAGATTTCTCTCTATTTAGAGATAACTTAAATTATTCCAACCCAGACTTGGAGTGTCACTTCTGACAGAATATTTACCTCTTTTTGACAGCCAGTCTTGGAAAATCTCTAGGTATATACTGTACTTATTTATGCAGAAAGCAATAGTATCATTGGTACCTAATTGTATGGTGGGTACAGCAGATACATAAATTATAAATACCTATTTTCTGCTCTCAAGGAATTCTCAGAAGATCTATACAATATTACTTTCTCTACGTGCTTTACCATACTAGATGTCTGTGTGATATAATGTCAATAAGAACAAAATACTTTGGAAAATCAGATCCTAGGGTTTCTTGAGGAATTCCATAAGAAGGAATCTCAAAACGTTTTATAATTCCTTTTGTCCTGAAATCTCAAAGAAACCTAGAACCATAGTCAAAACTGTAGACCAAAACCTTTCATAGCTATTTTCTGCCATCATGTTATATGAATTCAAATGATGAAGACCAAGCACAAATCCAACTGAGAGATTACTGAGGAAATCATGAGTGTAGTAGTCTGGACTGTGATTGTTAACAATGTAAAGGAAAGAGAGAAGAAATACAAGAGAACAAGCAGATAAATCTTGGGAAAAGGGCAGCAAAACTATACCTTGGAGACAAAGACTACAAAGCTTGTCTCACATACTGAGGTGTGTGTTGTCAGGAAAGGCTATTGCTTGGAAAGTGATGTCATGCTTGGAAAGGTCTAGGATTGGTGAAAGGAAGGAAAACCCTCAACTAGACGGTTTGACACAGTGAAAGCAGTAATGTGCTCAAGTATGTTAGACTTGATGAGGATGGTGCAGAATAGGACAGGTTTACATTTATTGTTCATGAGATTGCTTTGCGTTGTAGTTGACTCAAAGGCACCTAACAACAACAACAATTCTGTGTTTTAATTTTCTGCCTATGGTATGAAAAACTTTTACACAGTAAAGTTTAGATTACTTAATCTGAAAGTCAGTGCTTTTATAGTATGACACACTGTTGATTTTGTTAGGTTGAGGATGTAAAATGAATGGTATTTGACACACCAGTGATACAGGTTTCAATATCACAGCACCCACAAGTTACCTCAGTACAGCTAAGTGACAGACAAGTGCTATTTTTTCCCATTCCCAAGAAAGGTGATCCAATACATGTGGAAATTATCAAATAACATCATTAATATCACATGCTAGCAAAACGTTGCTATAAAACATTCAAAAATTACAGGGAGAGTAAATGGAGAATTGTTCAAGGTGGATTTATGAGAGGCCATGGTACCAGGCTTATCATTACTGATGCCAGATAAATACTGAATGAAAGCAAAGAATATTTGTTGTTGTCATTGTTAGGTGCTGTTGAGTGAAGTACGACTCATAGCAACACCATGAACAAATGATTTGAACCCTGTTTCATCCTGTGCTATGGTCACACTTCCTGACATACAGGAGCCCATTGCAGTACTCAACCGCATCAATTTACCTGCTTGAGGGTCTTCCTCTCCTTTGCAATCCTCCACCCTTTGTAGCATCATGTCCGTCTCCAAGCACCTATTTGTGCTTTGTTGACCATGCAAAGGCATTTGACTAGGTGGATCATAACAAATTATGGCTAACATTGAGAAGAATGGGAATCCCAGAACATTTAACTGTACACATGAGAAATCTACCCCAAGAAGTTGTGTGAACAGAACAAGGGAACACTACATGACTTAAAATCAAGAAGAATGTGCATCAAGGTTGTATTCTTTCTCCATACCTCTTCAAATTTGCTATATGAGTAAATTATTTGAGAAATTGGATTCAATGAGGAGGAATGTGACCTCAGGATTAGAGGAAGACTCATCAATAACCTTAACTATATGTATGATACAACTTTGCCTGCTGAATGTGGGGAAAGCTTGAAGTGCTTATTGCAGAAGATTAAAGACTACAGCCTTCAATACAAATTGCATTTCAATCCCAAGAAAATTAAAATTCTCACCACTGGCCCTATAGGTGGAGAAAAGATTAAAACTGTCAACACCTTTGTCTTATTCATATTCACAGTTAAAACCTGTGGTACCAGAAGTCAGAAGATCCAGAGACACTGAGAAAAGGCACTGGGAAAGTCTGCATGCAGAGACCTTTCCACTTTATTTGGAAGCAATGATATGAGTTTGATGACTAATATGTGCCTCATCTTATCAATCACTTGTTATGCATTTGCTAGCTGGACTATTAATTCTTATGATATAAGAACTGATGCCTTAAAACTGTAATGTTGAAGAAGAGTACTAAATATACTATGGACTGCCAAAAGAACACACAAATTGGAGAAGGTGCAACCAGAATACCCCTTGAAAGCAAAGATGATAAAGCTTTGTCTCACATGCTTTGGGCATATTGCTAGGAGAGATTATTCCTTGGAGAGGGGTATCATGCTTAGAAAGCTGGAGGGATGGCAAGTGAGAGGAAGACCTTCAACCTGATGAATTAGCATAGTGACTATAGCAATGAGCTCAAGTATGTCAGAAATTGTGAGGATGGCACAAGATAGGACAAGGTTAAGATCTGCTGTTCATACTGTTGCTATGAGCTGCACTTGACTTGACAGCACCTTATAACAACAATAAATTGAATGAGTGAAGACTGCCCATTTTTCTTCCATAAAGTAGCTGATAGATTCTAATCATTTCCCTTTGAGTTGGCAGTGTAATTCCTAACCACCCAGCCATCAGAGCTCCTCACAGTGTGATATTAAATTGTCATTGTAATTTTTAGAAGTATTATTGGATGTTGTTGTAGTTGTTATGTGCCATCGAGTCGCTTGCGACTCATAGCGACCCTATGTACAACAGCCCTAAACTCTGCTCTGTCCTGTGCCAATCGCACTGTCTCCTA
>NW_006399793.1:11022249-11032442 GCF_000299155.1 Elephantulus edwardii | reverse complement strand
TTCCTGGATCATTTAACATTCTGCTGAAAGCATCCTTGATTATAGCAACTCGACGTTTGAATTTGTTCTTCAGTTCCTTGAGCTTAAGAAATGCTGAGCAAGTTCGGCCCTTTTGATTTTCTGACTCCAACTCCTTGCACATTTCATTGTAATATTTTTCTTTGTCATCCCGTGCTGCTTTTTGAAATCTTCTATTCAAGTCTTTAATATCTTGACTTCTTCCTTGTGCTTTGGCTTCCCTGCGCTACAATGCCCAATAAGTAACTAAAGCTTTCTTTTAAATAAGTATTATAAGGACATGAGGAGATATATTCTCTCTCAAAACAATTTGCTCCTGAAAATTCAATAGCAGTAAAAATGATGTATTTGGTTTGAAAGTGATTTCTGAGTTCAAATCCTGAGTTCATCTTTTACTCACTGTGTGGTATTGGACACGTTTTTGACCTTTCCTTTTGTAAGGGATTTATTTATTTATTCATTAATTCATGAATTTATTTTTTTATTTATTTACTTATGTATGTATGTATTTATGTATTTAAAATCTATAAAAGAGAATGAAACCAATCATGAGGATATACTTAGTATATGTGATTCTGTGCCCAGAATGATTTTAAAATAGATATATTAATTAATTCTTGGAGGCAAGGATTCTGAAGCTTCGTCTGACATGTTTTGGACATGTTACAAGGAGTGACCAATCCTTGGAGGAGGACATCATGCTTGGGAGAGTGGAGGGACAGCACAGGAGAAGAAGACCCTCTATGAGATGGATTGATTCAGTGACTGGGGTAACCGGGGTAGGTGTGTCTGAGACAGTGAGATTGGCACAGGATAGAGCAGGGTTTAGGGCTGCTGTACATATGGTCGCTATGAGTTGCAGACAACTTGACGACACATAAGAACAACAACATATTAATAAAATAATTTTTGGTAGTATGACTCACACAGTGGAGAGACAGAGGAGAGCTTTATAGGGAAGTTAGGTTGGTAATGAATGCACTCATTTCAGCATACCAATCTTAGAGGACTTTTGTTTGGCCTGAATGAGATGGCAGATAAAACAGAAGGTACATACTAAACTCTAGTTAATCTTAGCTTTTATATTGTTCGCACCTCTTTTAAATCTTAACTTTTACCATTGTCCTTGTTTGAAATATTACTTTCTTCTCTCTGCTAGTATTATGCAACTGCTTCATGACATGCTTGAAGCTTTATTTGCTTTTGAGAGTTGTCCTTTTCACTTACTTGCATTATACATTCCCAGGAACCAGCATTGCTCTGGCATAAGGGCAACTTGTAAGCATTTGTCATTTAATTATGTATAGTTTTGGGATGTCTCTGACATTATTTTGAATTTTTATATTACGATTTTACTTTTTGTACATAAGTACTTAATCTTAAGTAGAATATAAGTTTTCTGTAGATAAGCAAAAGTTGTGCAATGGACTTAAAAAAATTGTATGTACTAAAAAGATTTAATAGATATTTGCTGATATTTTGTAACTTGACCTATAAATCCCTAGTCAAAAATGCATTATGTTGTAGATGGAGTTACATGACCTGGAGACCTTGAGGTTGGTATGGATAGTTCAGATCAATATTCAGATTGGCCTTCAAAGTTCTAAGATATCCACTTACAAAGAGAAAAAAAAATTCTGTTGATACTTAGTTTCACTGGGAAAATGCTTTCTGCTTTTTAAATGCTTAAATGAAAATGATTAAAATATTGTATTATATTGACTAACAGGATGCTACATACTGTATGTGAGTGATATTTACCGTTTTAATATGAAATTCTGTTTATTTGACAAACATGCATATGATTTGAATACAGTGGGAATTTAGGACTGCACGTATTACTTGAAGCATGTCATAGAAGCGGAAAAGAATGGCAGCCCCAGCACTTTATGTCTATAGCTATCATCTAGATGAAGCTATGGTGTCTGGTTCATTTCCCAAATTGGGTAATTGCAGCCAATAAGAAATACTGAAGCTTCCTCAGTGTCAGGGAGTCAATAACATCATCTCTGTATACAAAGCACAGATTATGAATGTGAAAGTTTCTCTGTTTTTCTCTGCAATTCTCTTTTCATAAAATGAACTCTTAGCCACCAGAACAAACACTTGCTAAGCTCTTGATATGCTAAGGGAGGGGATGGGAAACATGTAAAGACTCAGCACTTGCAGCCAAGTTAACATCTTTTCAAGCATTTGTCCAGATATTTTCCTATCATCTTTCCCTAGGCTTTCATAAAAAGCAAAACAAAAGAATGCACAATTAGTAATTTTATTGTAAAATAGAAAATAAGTAAAAACTAAAAGGGTAAAAAATAAAAACCATTACAAAGCCCATTATTTAGAAATGACTACTATCCATATTTTTTAGGAAATTACTTTTTAAAAAAATTATTCTTTTTAAAAAATTATTTCCTCATGCTAATTTTTGGATATGCATGTATCTCTATGGTTTTCTAAAACTACATAATTTATAAACTGTTGGCTGGCTTTTCTGATAACAATGCTCTATGAGGACTTCTGGAACATCAGAAAATTAACAGTAGAATTTTTTTTCTTTATGATTGCTTGGATCTTTTATACAGGTATGCCTAGACACATTAAGCCAATACCCTTCAAAGATATCTTCTATTTTCCTCTGTGTAACATGAAGGAGATAATCTAAAAGGGAATATTTTCCTATCTTCTGATTAATTTCTTCTTATTTCAGTAGGTATAGTTCTTACGTGTTTTGTATAACAGAACAAAATATTGTCAGGTCTTAGGCAATTTCCTCAATTGTTAAATTTAACTCATTGTTGCAGTCATTCAGTGAGGGTCCCCATTACCCTCTGACCTCTACTTTAGTACACTTGATGTCTTAGCAACTGGTACCTACTAATAGTTTAGTCAAGTGAGATGAAGTCTTAGCATCCTTGTTCATAAGGAACAGTTTGGTTATTTTTCCTTCAAGACTGATTCTTTAATTTTTCTGGTAGCTCATAGTTGTTGAGTACTCTCAAGTCAAAGTAATCCATAACTGACCCTCCAGTAGGTTTTCAGATGCAGTTGAATGCGTGGGAGGAAATTGCCCATCCTTCTTCCACAGAGAAGCTGCAGGATTAGAGCATGTACATTACAACCTGTATATTCAGGTAGTTCATAGTATATTAAATTTTTTTGCCATATCCCATAATCTGAACGGGTCAATTCTTTTTGGGTTTTCTTTTCTATAGTCTCATTTCTATAGATGTATGAAACACCAGGAATATCATTGCTGGTGTCAGATGGATCCTGGCTGAAAGTAAAAAAAAAAATACCAGAAGAATGTGTATTTATGTTTTATTGATTATGCAAAGGCATTTGACTGTATGGATCATAACAAGTTGTGGCTGACATTGAGAAAAATGGGAATCCCAGAGCACTTGATTGTTATCATTTAAAACCTATACCTGCACCCATAGGCCGTTGTGTGAACAGAGCAAGGGAGCATTGCATGGTTTAAAATCGAGAAGAGAGTGCATCAGAGTTGTAGTCTCTCTCTATGCCTATTCAATCTGTATGCTGACCAAATTATATGAGAAGCTAGACTCTATGAAGAGGAGTGTGCATCAAGATTAGACGAGGACTCTTCAACAACCTGTGTTATGCAGATGACACAACCTTGCTTGCTGAAAGTGAGGAGAACTTGGAGTACTTGTTGCAGAAGATGAAGGAATGCAGCCTTCAGTATGGATTGTATCTCAATATCAAGAAAACAAAGATTCTTACCACTTAACCAATAGGCAGCATCATTATTGGATGGAGAGGAGATTGAAAGTGTCAACAGCTTCATCTTACTAGGATCCACAATTAACACCCTTGGTACCAGGAGTCAGGAAATAAGGAGATGCATTGCACTGGGAGAATTTGCGGAAGAATCCTTACTCATTGTTCAACTAAGATGGATAGCAAGTGATTGAAAAGGCCGTACTTGGATCAGGCATACCTTAGTCTTCAAACTGGCCTACTTGCTCTTCAAAAATCTGGAGAAGCCCCTGACTACAGATTTCCCTAATGTGACATATTTTTATTTTCTGAGTGATGCTAAACAAAAAGGGATGAAGTTGCTTAGCATTCTTCAAGCTGAAAGAACTGAAAAATCAATTCAAGCCTCCAGTTGAATACTGAAGAATGCCACGGGCAAAATCTTGACTGATCTGTGAGTTATCAAAAGAAAATGGAAGGAAATCACTGTACCACAAATAACTGACTGACACGGATCCATCTCAGGAAGTACATTATGATCAAGAACCAATGATGATGAAGGAAGAGATTGAAACTAAACTAAAAGCATTGGCAAAAATTAAGACACCAGGAACTGATGAGTTATCAACTTACATGTTTCAGCAAACAGATACATTCCTAGATATGCTTATTAGATTATAATGATAAATATATCTTGTTAGACTGTGCCAAAAAATTTGGAAGACAATTACCTGGCCAGCAGACTGGAAGAGATCTATATTTGTTCTCATTACTAAAAATAGTGATTCAATAGAATATCCAATAGAATATGGAAATTATCAATATTATATAACATATAAGTAAAATTCTTTAAAATTCTGCTGAATATTATTTAAAAATGGTTAGAATATTACATCAACAGAGAACTGCCAGAAATTCAGGCTGGATTCAGAAAAGGCCATGGCACCCAGGATATCATTGCTGATGACAGAAGGATCTTGGCTGAAAGAAGAGATTACCAAAAGGGCTTCTATTTGTGTTTTATTATTCACTAAGAAAAAGCATATGACTGTGTGGATCATAACAAATTATAGATAGCATTGAGAAGAATGGGCATTCCTGAACAATTAATTGTGCTCATAGAAAATGCATACCTAGAGCAAGAAGATGTTTTCTGAACAGATCAAAGCAATAGCACATTGTATAAAATAAAGAAAGGTATGCATTAAGGCTGTATCCTTTCTCCACACCTGTTCAATCTCTTTGCTGAGCATATAGTATAATTATAATGCATACATTTTTCAGTTTTATAATATCCAATATCTTGCCTTCCTCCCTGGCTTAAATCTGTTAAAACATCTATCTTTTGATATATGTACAGGCCTCACATGAGCCCAAAGAATATCAGAACAAACTCACTGCCATTTAAATTGATTCTGACACTGTTATTTTATTGGACAGAGTAGAAATTCCCCATATGGTTGTCAAAGCTTTAAATCTCTATAAAAGTAGATTGCTACATTTTTCTCCTGTGGAGTCATTAATGGCTTTGAGCTACTAACTTCTTAGTCAACAGTGTTCTTAATCTCTATATCGGCACCCACAAGTGTTCTGGAATTTTTATTCTTCATTATGATATTCATAATTTTTAATGGTACACAGAGTATAACACCTTTATAAAGTCAATAAGATATATTTAAACACGTACTTCTATTGCATATCACCAGTGTGTTTGAGCAAAGATGCTGGAAATCAAACATGTAAGTATTTCTGAAATAAACTATATAAGCATTCACATACGTGGAATAAATAATTTTATGCTTTTTGGGAATAGAGTTACTACTAACTGAGCTTTGGGGTAATCTAACAAAAATAATTGGTTTAAATCCTTTTGGAATTGTAGATACAGGCTTATGAATTGATAAATATATTCCAAATATGGATTGATATATGTTCTTGTTATGTGCCATTGAGCTATGACTCACAGCGACCCTATGCACAGTAGCTCTGAAGCCTGCCCTGTCCTGAACCAGTCTCTCTGACTCTGACAGACCTAATCTAATTGCCCCAGTTATGATGTAAGTCCATTTTACCCTTTGAAGCATGATACCCTTCTCCAAGTACTGGTCCCTCTTGACCACATGCCTGAGATATGCGAGACAGAGTTTCAAAATCCTTACATCTAAGGAGCAGCTTATTTTCACCTTCTCCAAGACAGACCTGTTAGTTCTCTTGGCAGTCCATGGTATTTTCAATGCTTTTCTCCATCACCACAAGTCAAAGACATCAATTTTTTTCTATCATCCTTAATCATTGTCCAGCTCTCTCATATACAAGTAATTAAGAAGACCATGGCCTGGATCAGACTCACCTTAGTCTCTACATTGATATAATTGCTCTTTAGCATTTTGGAGACACCCCTGACAATAGATTTCTCCAGTGCAATTAATCTTTTGATTTCCTGACAGATGGTGCCAAAAGTGTTGACTATGGAGATGAGCTAAAAATGTTAAGAACCTCAATCTCTTTATATTCATTATGGTACTGTTAATTGGCCCCGTGGTGAGAATCTTTGTCTTCTTGTTGTTAAGCTTCAATCTACATTGAAGACCACAGTCCTTGACCATATGCAGCAAATGCTCCAAGTCCTCCTCAGTTTTGGCAAGAAAGATTTCCAGAACACTTGATTGTGCTCATTCATAACCTATTCTTGGACCAGGAAGCTGTCCTCAGAGCAGAACAATGAAACACTGTATGGTTCAATATTAGGAAAGGAGTGCATCAATGATGCATTCTGTCTTCGTTTTTAATCTGTACATGGAATAGGTCATTTGGGAGGCTGAACTGTATGAGGAAGAGTGCGTCATCAGAATTGGAGGAAGACTCATCAACAACCTGTGTTATGCCGATTGCTTGCTGAAACTGAGGATTGATGTTGATATAATAAATATTCAGATCTTAGAACTTCAAATTTAAATACAATAATATTAAAATTTTCGGTGAGGGGAAAATACATCAAATGCTTCTTTATTTTTCCTCTGTTTTGCTATTGGTAAGGAAAACAAGTTGCTCTAACTTTAATGGAAATCACAAGACCTACTGAATTTCTTAGAGGCACGATTTAAAAAAAGACATTTCTAATTAACTCTAATCTAATTTGCTAAAATTCTATATATTTTTCATATTAGAAACAATATTTAACTATAATAAGCAAGCATATAAAATGAAGAGTGGGCAGGAGAATAGAAAAATCTGATTGTTACACTGGCTACCTGACATTGTGTGAATAAGACTTATAGGAAGATTACCACCCATCACAGTGGATGAAGCCATTGTTATTAACAGGAGGCTCACACCAGTGGTCACAGAAAATCACATTTATTGGGGAGCCCTGCAGGATATGCAGACAGGAATCCTCTAGCTGCTGGGGTAATGATCCCAAATAAATGTCTATAACCGCCATGCGAGACATCCGAGGTGCAGCTCTTCTGAGCATCTGCAGCAGCAGCAGCAATAACATGAGACAAGAAATAGGCTCTGAGTTGCTGCTTCATGAAGCATATCCCCGGTCTAGCCTGCAGCAGGAGAATTAAGTTTTAAATCCCAACAGCAATGAATGGGAATCCTTACACTCTTAGGGATAAAGTGAAGAAAGATCAAATGGGCAAAAAAGGCATTTTTCTCTCATAACTATGTGGAATGGGAGGATTAGAGGACTGCTTGGGATTTAAAAGTATAAAGGAGAAATGCCATGTATCTGGAAGATGCTAGAGTGTTTCCAAATAACCAGATTGGAACATGGACATTTTGCACATAAAACTGTAAAATATACTATGAGAAATAGAGGTATAACAACCCAAATATTTTGTCTATTTATGGAAGAACTGCTTGTCCCTAAATCAAGATTTATTAATTGTAGTTACTAAACATAAAAATCTTATCACAATACAAATAAAAGTGGAGAGACTATACTTTTTAAAGGGAAGAAATAATGATACATGCCTTTATAATTTATATTTTGACAGGACTTTTCTGGCGGTGTGGTCTGTAGGGAGTTGCAATGCTAACTCAAATGGGGAGCTTCTCTGGTGGTTCAAACCCACTGGAGTGTCCTCAAGCAAAAAGATGAGCGATCTCCTCTTGCGAGATTTATAGCTTCAGAATTCCCCAGGGGCAGCTATGAGTCTGCTCCAACTGGAAGCTTTTTAAAAAATGAAGTCAAACCTATATGAACTTGGTCCCTAAAGTTTAGTAACTAAACACAAGTGAATCCATGATTTCCTTGATGTTTGGGTAACCCCTCTTGATTCTACGATTTCTGAGAGGGAGATCATCTCCAGGGGAGAAGATTAGATATTTTGTAGGAATGCTGAGGAGTTGGGGAAAGAAATCATTGCAGACACAGAAGAACATTGAGGAAACAGACTAATTTGATCCTAGGTGAGCTGCACATATAATTAAAAAGACATCAGTGCTTTTGTGTCTATATTGATAGCAATGATACTGTGAATGACAGCTAATGTATCTTTGGTTTCCAAAGTAAATTATTTTATTCTATCATTTTGGAGAGAAATCTTTGTTGCAAGACCTATGAATTCAGAAAAGGTATTCAATTAATTGTGCTTTGTTTACTGCAAGTGAATTTCTCTGGTATAAATCTGCCTTATATTTATGCAGTAGAGTGAAAGAACAATTTCATTGCCATTATATATAGTGTTTAAGTTTGAAGAGTACAATGTGTCACAATTTCTCTTTAAGTCCAAATTCTGACTAATTAATTCTTTTTATGATGATAAATTTTATTTTATGGTTCAATTTTATCATGTTTTATTTCACAAAATACAAATGTAAAAGGTAATAAATGAATATAATAAATATAACATGAATAAAATTTATTTCATGATTCAATTTTATGATATAAATAAAATTGAAATCACAATGTTTCTGATAATATGCTAGCTTTCTCAATTTTTCTTTAATAAAAATGTTGGGGTAGATAAATTGATTATGTTAAAGTTATAGTGTGGTGTTTAAGGAGGAGTTGAACAGATTTAAGTTTAAATTCTTAAATCTATCATGCAGCTCCATTATTTGGGTAAATCACTTTTTAAAAAATTCAGACTTCTTATCTATTCCATTGAATAGATTAGAGATAGTTTGGAATGCTAATTTAGATTAAAGCATGTACACATATTTTCAATGTTACTCATCATGTTTATTGCTGTGTTATTGCTGTGCAGATGCTGATGGTACCACTTTCAACACCTTCTAATTCTATTTATTTTGTAGCTGTTATGTACTGTTAAGTTGGAGTAAACCCATAGCTGACTCTCCAGTGGGTTTACAGAAGTTGTAAATTGCAAAAAAGGACAATGCCTCTTATTTCCCCATGGTGGATTTGAACCCTATTTCTTTGAGTTGACAATATAACTATGTACTAATAGACCACCAGTTGTTGTTATGTGCCACTGAGTCACTTGCGACTCATAGCAGCCCTATGTACAACAGCCCTAAACTCGGCCCTATCCTGTGCCAATCTCACCACCTCCAACACACCAATCCCGATTACCCCAGTCACTGAATGAATTCACCTCAAAGAGGGCCTTCCTCTCCTGCACTGTCCCTCCACCCTCCCAAGAATAATGCCCCTCTCCAAGGACTGGTCCCTCCTTACAACATGTCCAAAGTATGTCAGACAAAGCATCAGAATCCTTGCCTTCAAGGAGCTTCCTGGTTTAACCCTCTCCAGGATGAACCTGTTTGTCTTCTTAGCAGTCTATAGTACATTTAATACTCTTCTCCAGCACCACAGCTCAAAGGCATCAATTCTCCTTATATCTCTCCTCCCTACTCATTGTTTAGAGCTTTAAAATTCTATTATTGTTGCTATTAAATGACATCGAGTTGGAACCAACTCATAGCTGACCCTCCACTGTATTTTCAAAGGCATGAGAGTATATTGCCCTTCCTTCTCCTATGGAGCAACTGGTGGAATGGAGCCATGTTCCTTTGAGATTGTAGCACAGATTATTATCACTAGGCCACACCACGAGAACAAATGGAGACTAAGTCAATTACTTTGTGTCACCTTATCTTCAGTTGTACAATCTTATTAATGTCATAGATTCCATTTAGTGCTGAAATTTCATGTTCTGAAAATTCTACAAGTCTTATAAAAAATGCTAAATGAAAAGGAAAAATAATCCACAAAAGCATATCAAATCCGTTTTTGACATTTTCCTTTTTTCAGTCTAAGAAGTATGATTGGATAACAGTTCAAATCTTTGGAAGTAGTTAAAACCTCTAAACTTCCACAGAAAATTTTATTTTTGTCACTAGTAATTAAGTAACTTTATCCTAGTAGTTCTAACACTAACGAGCGAAGACCAGATGAGTTGTGGGAGGATGTCAAAGATATCATTCAGGAAGAGTGTAAACGGTCATTACAAAGACAGAAGAGGAAGAAAAGACCA
>NW_006399793.1:10997416-11020539 GCF_000299155.1 Elephantulus edwardii | reverse complement strand
TGGAGGGACAGCGCAGGAGGGGAAGACCCTCTATGAGATGGATTGATTCGGTGACTGGGGTAATCGGGATGGGTGTGTCGGAGGCGGTGTGGTTGGCGCAGGATAGGGCAGGGTTTAGAGCTGTTGTGCATAGGGTCGCTATGAGTCGGAAACGACTCGATGGCACATAACAACAACAACAACATCCTAGTAGTTCATGATATTTGCTAAGAAGCTAAACATTGAGACATAGTCATAGGAATTGCTCAGGCTTAGTCAACATTGTTATTCACTGCATATTATGAATTTTATAATAGAATAAATTACATATATATATATATATATATCTCCATTCAGAAAACTTGAATCAGAGCTTGGTGGAAAAATGATTTGTACAGAAAATATTTAATTAAATAAAACGAATCATTATCTTGCAGGTCAAATCTAATATCAGTAGAATCAGTAAGCTCAACAGTTGAATGTGTAGATGTTGAAATCAAACTCTATATGGTAAACTCAAGATTACCATCCACTATAATCTTGGAGCCTGGAAGTATAGTTCATACATAGCTGGATGGTTAACACAGTGTTAGCACTGCTGCAATTCTCTGTATATTTGAAATTACTAGCCATTCTTTTGGAGAAAGATAGGCAGCCCCCTCTCGTGTAACTTACAACCCTGAAAACTCAATAAAGTTAACTATGAGTCAGAGCCTCTTAGATGGGGGGGGGAGGAAGAGAGAGAGAGAGAGAGAGAGAGGAAAGAAGAAGAGTAGAAGGAGTAAAAGGAGGAGGAGGAAGAGAGAGAAGGTTAGAAGAGAGAAAGAAAGAATACTTGAACACTTTGCTTTTGTTGGTTTCTGAAGGCATAATCTGCAAGGTGTGTTGATAACCAAAAGGCTATGACTCTGTAATGGATTTTCTGGAGAAAAATGAGTACATTTCTTCCATTAAGATTTAAAGTAATGACAACCTGATAAAGGACGTGAAAGGAACAAATGCAACAAGAGGGTGGCCAAGTCTGACTTCTACCCACTTTATTAAGGAAAACTGTCTCTATCAATAATACCCATAATACTAAACAAATAGCTATATGTTCAGATATGCCATCCAACATGCTCCTGCACTTATTTCTTCTAATCTTTGGTTCCAATATTCATTGCAACTTGGCTCACGGACTTTGCTCGTAGTTGGGTTTACTAGTAAAATTAGGTGGAAGTATGAGACAAACAATATCATTTGACACAAGTCGAGGTTTAGTCTAGCAGCCTCAAGCCAGATTAACAAGGCACAATTCCTCAATTAGTTCAGATAGTTTCTCAGTTAACAAATGAATGTTTAAGTTTAGTTCAACAGCACAGATAAACCTCTGGTTTTCTCAATCACCAAGCAAACTTTTTCTCAAAGCAGTTACAAGTCAGCTTTACCTTCAATCACCCAACAAGCAAAATTAACTGTGGCTCCATCTCCAAGGTTCTTCTGGTTACATCTACATCACAGCAGTGCCACAGTCTCTCCACCATTTCGCCAGTGTCTTCACAGTTTCTCACTACCATCTCTTACAGTGTGGAAAGCTTTCCCTTGTATTGATCCCATAGCTGTTGATGATTTGAAAGACCATGTGTTCACAGATTTGGTAGTTGGAGACCATGCGTCCAGAGGAACTAACACAACGAATAGAAAAGCCAATGTCAAGACTTCTGACACTATAGAGGGTGACTATATGTTGAAATCTAATAAACAGTAATGAGTTGAGTTCTAATTTTGACCACTTTGTTTAATTTCTCAGTGTACTTTCTGTAATACTTTAAATAAATAATTCAATTATATTTAGTTATAATTTCTATACCAAACAATTTACTTTTAAACAGTAAGATTCAATACTTCATTTGCTTTTGCTACAGTCAGTGTTTTGTAGCCATAATAAACATCAATTTTGAAATATTTTTATCATCTTAAAAAATTCTTATATTCGTTGACAGTCATTCTCCATTTTCTATCCCAATCTCTTCAGTGTTGGGTAAATATAAATGTACTTCAAATCTCTACAAATTTGCATGTTCTGGACACTCCATCTGCAATACAGAATCACACAGTAAATGATCTTTTGTGTCTTGTTTCTGTCTCTAAATGTTCATTTTTTCCAAGGTTCATTCATATTGTGGTATACATCAATACTTCATTTTTACTAATACATAGTTTTCCATTGTATAGACAGAGACCACTTTTTTTTTATCCATTGATCAGTTTGTGGACATTTAGTTTCTTTTTTTCTCTTTAACTCTTATAAACAAAATTACTACAAACATTTGTGTACGAGATTTTTTGTGGGCATGTGGTTTATATTATTTTGGATATTGCTTGCTCAGCAGTGGAGCTTCTCAGTCATTTGATAATTCATATTTATATTTATTTTAAGTATAAAAGAAAATATTTTATTACTATTCTTGGGGACAAAATTCCAATGAAAGTATCAACTATATTAATTACCTCTGGGTAATTCTTTCTAGTTTCTCTGTTTCTGTTTGACATCAATCTTTGACATCCCTTTGCTTATAATGTGGGTTCATACCTAAATCTTTCATTATACATTTGTTGTTAGTGGTGGTGGTAGATGCCATTGAGTCGTTATGACTCATAATGATCCTATGAACAAGAGGTCTGAGCCTTGTCCTATCTTGTGTCGCATTTGTTTTCTGTCACTCTGTCAAGCTCATTGTGGTAGTCACTCATGGAGTTAATCAATGCAGCTTGGAGAGGATCTTCTTTTCTTTAACTGACCTTCCACTTTTCCCAGCATAAACTCTTTCTCCAGGGACTGGTTCCTCCTGAAAATATGCCCAAATAAATGAGAAAAAGTTTCACCATCCTTGCCTCTTCTTAAGTATTTAACTTTTGAGGAAGTGCCAAGCTGCTTTGCCAAAGGGATTCCATAATATTATACACTACCAGCAATATAAAGTATTCGCATTCTCCACATCTTGGTAAGATTTACTATTTTTGTTGTTGTTTATAAAATCAATTCTGCCACTCCCCATCTCTGGTTTGTGAGTTATTTGCTTCCTTGTTCTCTGCCTCCTTGTCAGTTTGTGTTTTCGAAGTCTATATTCTTTTCTTCTTTTAGTCTCTCTGCTTTTTTCGTCTTTACTAAATAGGTGCCATAGATTGAATTGCATCACGTCAAAATATGTGTCAACCTATCTAGGCCATGAGTGTCAGTATAATGTGATCATCCCATGTGTTTTAACTCCTAACTTCTATGACGTTAGTGGCAGAATCCTTACGTGTTGGTCAGATTTACTACTGCTTGTCATTTTGATTATAGTCATTCCAGTTTTATGAAATAATATCTCATTGTAGTTTTGTCATGGACTTCCCTAATGGCTAGGGCTCTTGAACATCCTTTATGTGCTTATAGGCCATTGTCTCTATTTAGAGAAATGCACATTCAGGTGCATTGTCCATTTTTTAAAAGAAAAAGAATGGCATTATATTTTTATTGTTGAACTTTTTATATATTCTAAATAACAAGAATTTTATCAGATTTGTAGTTTGCAAATATTTTCTTTCATTTTGTTTGTTATTTTCACAGTTTCTTACTTTTGTCCTATGATGCTAACTTTATGTGTTAATCTGTAAAAGGAGGATAAATAGCTCTTACCTCCTAATGATGTTTGGTTCAGGTTTGTGAACAGAACAGTTACTTAGAAAAGGGTCTATATGCAGTATATGCTTAATAATATTGAATGGCAAGTTTTATAACCTTACTTAAAATTATACCTTTTTATTTAAAAATTCACAAAACTTACACTTTATTTTAAGAAAAGAGATGACTAAGGGTTCTCAGCTTAAAACAGGAAATGAACTTGATTTTTTATTGTTTCTTATTCATTGCTTAATTGTTTTCTCCCCAGGGATTATTGCAATAGATTTAATTAAAATAAATTAATAAGAGGTTTTTGTACCCTTCTGTTCTTGAAGCAAATTTAACTTGGTAAATGAAAGCCATCCTAAAAATAGACTGTTTCTATATAGAGTAGAGAAAAGCAATTCAATGAATTGCTTGGTTTATCATAATGAAAACATTTTTAATAATAGCAAGGAAATACTCAACTTAAAGATATATATAATATATGTTAAAAGTGTAACTGTTCTGAGAGCAAATCAGTTCGTTTAATAATTACAAGTCTTCTTCTTAACGATTTCAAGTTATGAGATCTTTTCAATTCTATTTTTTAAACTCAGAGCAAGATTCTTTTGGAAAATGCTGACACAATGCGAAAGGCACAGATTAAAGTCATGTTTACAGATGCAAGTTCTATCATTTTTAAAATAAAGTAGGATATTTTCATTTTTAGCAAAATCATTTCCTGTATAACCATGATGATCACAGAAAAGAAGATGCAATGAGCATTTCAAGTCATAGAAGGTAAATAGATATAACCATTAACGACTAATGGAAAAAAGTTCAGTAAGGGCATTAAATCTGTACTAAAGAGCCACCAATTTGTATTTCATCATATTGATAATGAATGCCAGCATTACTAGTGGAATGAAAAGAATCATTCGTTCTTTAATCCCAAAGGAGAATTTAAATCAATAGTACTCACATTATCTATCTATGTATATGTCTATATAAGTACATGCATTTTTAAACTACAAAATCATATAATGTGTTTCACTTTCATTTCACATCTTTAAACATAGTGATGTACTTTTCTATTCTTCCAATCAATTTATTCTGTTAGTGTTTTTCAGCATTCTAAATCCCTGTGCTAAGTCAATAATGTTGATTACTTACCATAAGCACTGTAAATGCTATTCTAATACAGGTTATTTACAATTTGACATCTTCATCTGTGTGCATTATTCTACAAGGAAAATTAAATGAAACCCTTGATTCAGAATCTGAAACACTTAGACGTAATGATCTTGTTTACTGATTGACTGGAATTGTGGTTCTTAAGCGCTACTTAATAAAGGAAAAAAGCAATACTCAAATAAAATTGAAGCATCTGAGCTACTTTAGAAGGTACTCAATGAAGGAATAATAGATTCTTATTTTATTTTTCCTAGTTTATCCCTCACTGTTATGTAGTTAACGTCATTAGTACCTCAATGTTATGCATTGATGTTATGCATTTTTGAGGTGATTGATCTTCTTAACTTAAAATTTAATAAATTCTATGGTGAACAGTGTTTGGTGGAGCTCCCCGATTTAAACAAGCTTGGAAGCAAGAGAGGTATCCACTTCCATAATAGCTTTACCTCTGGAAAGTCTATGATCTTGGAGGAAGGACAAAAGTTATACAGGTATTCATTCAGGACTTTCATTCATAGGGTCACTATGAGTCGACTATGACTCGATGGCACTTAACAACAATTATATCCATCAGTAACTACACTTTATCATTATTTCCCTAAATTTAGTGTTTAACCATATATGTCTTAAAATACCTGATTTTGATATTTTCTCAGGAAGAGTGCATAAAGAAGGTGCCCTTTCTCCATATCTTTTTAATGTATATATGGAACAGATCATTTGAGAAACTTGACTTTATGGTGAGTAATGTAACATCATTATATAAAGAAAATTCATCCACAACCTGCATTATGCAGATGACACAATCTTGCCTGCTGAAACTGAGCAGGACCTAAAGTGTTTGCTATAGAAGGTCAAGGACAGCAGTTTCCCACCTAAACTGCAGCTCAATATCAAGTGAACTAAGATTCTCACTACTGGGTCTATTTGGCCAATCATGATAGGTGGTGAAGAGATTAAGATTGTTAACAGCTTGGCTTTACAATGGACACGCTTGGTACAGCCACCAGGAAATCAAAAGACAAATTGCATTGGGTAAATTTGCTGTCAGAGACATCTCCAAAGCAGTTAAGAGCAACAATGTCAGTCTGGAGACCAAGGTGTGCCTGTTCCAGGCCATGATCTTCACAATTATTTGCTATGCATCAGAAAGCCAATGATGAATGTGATAGAAAGAGTATTGATACCTTTGAAATGTGGTGCTGGAGAAGAGTATTGAATATACCATGGACTGCTAGCAGAAGAAACAAGTTTGTCCAGGAGAGGATGAAACCAGGTTATTCCTTGAAGACAAAGATTCTGAAGCTCCATCTGGCATATTTTGCACATGTTACAAGGAGGGACTAATCCTAGGAATGGGACATCATGTTTTGGATGGTGGAGGGACAACACAAGAGAACAAGATCTTGGATGAGATGTGTTGATTCAGTGAGTGGAGGAATGAGGGTGGGTATATCAGAGATGATAAGGCTGGCCCAGGGTAGAGCAGTGTTGTTGTACATCATTCAAATATATACACCAACAACCAAAGCCAAAGAGAAGAAAATAGAATATTTCTACCAACTTTTGCAGTCAGAGATGTATCGAGCATGCAATTAAGATGCATTAATATTAATAATAGGTGACTGTTGTATCATGATGAGTCGCAAGTGACTCAACTGCACTTAACAACAACGTGATGCTAGAAAAATGGAGATGACAATGAACAATGAATAGGGATGACAGATGAAGAATTAATGCCTTTAAGTTGTGGTGTTGGAGAAGAGCACTGAACATTCCTTAGACTGCAGGGAAATTAACTAACTAACTAACTAACTAACTAACTAACTAACTAACTAACTATATATGTCTTAGAGAGGGTGTAGCCAGAGTGCTCTTTAGAGGCAAGGATGATGAGGGTTCATTTCATATACTTTGAGCATGTTGCTGCGAGGGGCATCTGCTTGGAGAGGGACATGATGCATGGAGTGGTGGAGGTTGCCGAAGGAGGGGAAGACCCTCAACCATGTGGATTGACACCGTGACAGCCGCAATGAGCTCTAGAGTCAGAAAGTGTAGCACAGGACAGCATGGGGTTCAGATCTACTGTTCATAGGATCTCTATAAATCATACTCAATTCAATGGCACCTAACAACAACAACATGTTACTAGAAACTATCCCACCACTATTTCAAATGCCTGCAAGGTCACCCATGCTGAGCACATTTCAGTATTCTAAGCTAAGCTTCTAAACTAAGACGACAAAGAACAATGACTTGGTGATCTAGTTATAAAAAGTTGTCTAGTGAAAAAAAGAAAAATTGTCTAGTGAAAAACCTAATGAATAGCATTATAGTACATTGATGGAGTGCCAGAAGACAAGGCCCTCAAGTTGGTAGATACTCAAAATATTACTGAGAAGAATTACATCAAAGGACAGTGAGACTTAATGATGTGGATTAAAAAGACCACAAAGTGTTAAAATGTAAACATGTCATTTTGAGAACTAAGGTGGTTCTGGCCCAAGGTGTGATATTTTCATCTTTCTCATATATGTATAAAAGCTAGACAATGAACAACAGATATTGAAGAAGAGGAACTGATACATTTAAATTGTGATGTTCTCAGGGAATGTTGAAAACACTCTGAACAGCTAAGAATATAGACAAATGTGTCTTGGATGAAGTGCATCCAGAATGCTCCTTAGAACTGAAGAAGGGAGGAGAATAGGATAAAAGTGGATAGAGAATGAACATTGGAACAAATTAAGGAAACAACTGTTTAAAAAGAATATATGATTAGGCATTATTTGTATAATAATAGTCCAGAATAAGAGACATTTACCAAGAGGACCTGGGGAAAAGGGAGAGGGAGGTTAATTGGGAAATAATGAATAATTTTTTTAAAAAAATATGAACTGGTAAGGAGGAAAGGAAGGAGAGGAGGTAAAATGTGCAATAATGAATGAATGAAAATCTAACTTTTCTGTAAAGTTTCATTAAAATCAAAATTAATATAAAAAAATTTTTTTAAAAGGTAAAAAGAAGTGATGATGGTGAGATTTTGATTCACACACTTTTGTCAGGATTTAAGGAAAGGCCAGTACTTGAAAAATGAAGGACATCATGCTGGTTAGAGTAGAAGGTCATCAATAAGAAGATCATTGTATGGAATATCTATGTTCAGGTTTTTGAGGAAGTGCCAAACTACCTTCCAGAATGGGTGAACCATTTTACAATCCTGCCAACAATGTATGTATAAGAGTTCCTTTGTCACCAAATCTGCTCCAACATTTATTACTTGCTGCCCCGTTAAACTTGGTCACTTTACTGGAGTGAGATGGTACCTCATGGTGGTTTTGATTTGCATCTCTCTTATTGCCAGTGATTTGGAACATTTCTTTATGTGTATGTTTGCCATTCAAATGTCTTCCTCTGTGAAAATTATTTCTATGTCTTTTGCCCATTTTGTAATCGGGTTATCAGTCTTTTCCTTATGGAGGCCCAGTAATACATACCCTGAGAAAATGAGAACTGAGGCACAAACTGAGATTTGTGCACCCATGTTTATAGCAGCATTATTCAACATCACAAAAACATGGAAACAGCCCAAATGTCCAACCACAAGTGAATGGATTGAGAAATTATGGGACGTTCACACAATGAAATACTATGCAGCATGCAGGAGGAATGATTTTGTAAATCATTAGCAAATTTGGGAGGGACTGGAGAGCATTACGCTGAGTGAACTAACTCTGCCCCATAAGGATAAAAAAAACCAGCATTGTAGAATGAATATAAGGATCCAAGAACGGTGGGAAAGTTTGGAAGCAGAGGGATGAGGATGTGTAGGAGGATGGGGGGTGGGTAATTAATCATAGGGTTGTACAATTTGATGGGTGAGAGGGTGAGGGAAATGGAAAGAATTTGATCTTGAAATAATGTATTAGAATTTTGTAAATAAACTAGTAGAAAATTTTAAAAAGATTATAAAAAAGGAATTGATAAATTAGCTGAAACAATAATCTCAAACATAGCAACAATTATGAGTCGAGCACAAAACTTGCTGGTAATTTGTTCAGGCTCTGTAAGTCTGAACCCCCTAGAAGGGGGGGGGGGAAGAGCAACAAAGGGAGAAAAAAGATTAGGTGACACCTAGCCACTTCCACTTCAGGCTTTAAGTGGAAACACTTGTGATGTTCCCTATTACCTTAAGTGCTTAAAGTTGATCAACACCCAAGACTTGATAAGGAGATTAAGTGCTGATTAAATTCCTATCAGGAAAACTCAAACATATGATCTGACAGAACAAGAGCTCTAATCAGGAACTCTTGTTTGTCTGTCATTGACTCAGTATCAGATACAATCTGTCACCATTTCCTCTGCTCTAAACACAGCTCCTTCACTATGGTTGTTTATTAATTCAGCTTGAAAGTCCTCCTTAAGGTTGGGCTCATGGATTCCACTTATCTGTGCTTAGGTGAGATTATGGCACTGAATTATAAGGACAAATCTTAGGCTAGAAGATGCATGTAAAGATTAAGTTCTTTTCCCTCTTTCCTGATAATTAGCAACCCTGGACTGTTAAGTAGAGATCAATTGTAATTGAGGAACTGAGAAAGGGCAATAAACAAATTACTGTGCTTTCACCCTAGTCTGAGGCCTGTTGGTTTACAGAATCTTGTTATTTTATCCAGAAACCCTGTAGGTTGTAAATTATCCATTACAGTTGTCACTAGACCCTTAAACAGAAGTTATGTCCTAGTTTAAAGACACAGAAATAGAGAGTCTCCTGGTTTTTGTCTTAGCCAAAACAAAATAGAGGGTTAGGGCACATAAAAAAAAAAATATAGTTCTCTGCTTTTCAAGAGAGTTTAGCTATTCAACTGTATAAGAAAGTACGAGTGGGAATGTTTACTTCTGGTAACTAAAATTCTGATTCAGAAATTTTTGAAAACATTTGGTCTTGACTTTGATGCTATAGTCTTATGATTTCTGTGACACCTAGGAGTAAGATAAAATTATACTTTTTAAATTGCTTTAAGATTTTTTACATTAGTGAGTTCTGGTGCACGACAACAACAAATGACAGGTTTGGGAGCAGGAGTGGCATACACTTCCTAAATAACATACCTCCGGTAACTCTATGAACTTTGATAAATGTCGGTAACTGTAGAGGGGCTTCATGCCTTTTGTTCATAGGGTTGTCATGAATTGTGCTCAACTAGAAGGCAACCACCACCACCACCACCAATGGTAAGGAGTTGCGTTGTCAAGCCAAAGGTTGTTGTTATGTGCCGTCGAGTCACTTGCGACTCATAGCAACCCTATGTACAACAGCTCTAAACTCTGCTCTGTCCTGTGCCAATCTCACTGTCTCCGACACACCTACCCCGATTACCCCAGTCACTGAATCAATCCATCTCATAGAGGGTCTTCCTCTCCTTTGCCTGCCCTCCACCCTTCCATGCATGATGTCCTTCTCCAACGACCAACCGGTCTCTCCTTACAACATGACCAAAGTATGTCAGACGAAGTCTCAGAATCCTTGCCTCCAAGGAGCAGAGTGGTTTAACCCTCTCCCGGATGAATCTGTTTGTTTTCATAGCAGTCCATGGCACCCTCAGCACTCTTCTCCAACACCAAAGCTCAAAAGCATCAGTTCTCCTTCTGTCCTCCCTGGTCATTGTCCAGCTCTCTGACGCATAACAAGTGATTGCAAAGACCATGGCCTGTACCAGATGCACCTTAGTTTCCAGACACACACTGTTGCTCTTGAGTACTTTAGAGAGGTCCGTAACAGCAGACTTTCCCATCGCAATATGTCTTTTAATTTCCTGCCTGCTGGTGCCGAGAGTGTTGATTGTGGAGCAAGCAGACTAAAGCTGTGAACAATCTCAATCTCTTCACCATCATCCTGATGCTGCCAATTGGTCCAGTGGTGAGAATCTTTGTCTTCTTGATATTGAGCCTCAATCCATATTGAAGGCTGCAGTCCTTGACCCTCTGCAGCAAGCGCTTCAGGTCCTCCTCAGTTTCTGCAAGCAGGGTTTATCGTCTGCATAACACAGATTGTTGATAGATCTTCCACCAATCCTGATGCCGCATTTCTTCTCATAGAGCCCAGGCTTCCGGATAATCTGTTCTGCATATAGGTTGAAAAGGTATGGAGACAGGACACATCCCTGGCGTACGCCCTTCCCAATTTTGAACCATGCAGTGATTCCTTGCTCTGTTCTGACGACTGCCTCTTGGTCCAAGTATAAGTTTCACATTAGCACTATCAAGTGTTCTGGGATTCCCATTCTTCTCAGAATCAGCCATGGTCCACACAGTCAAAAGCCTTTGCATAATCAATGAAGCACAGATAGACATTCCTCTGGTATTCCCTGCTTTCAGCCAATATCTATCTGACATTAGCTACAATATCCCTAGTTCCACAACCCCTTCTAAACCCAGCCTGGACTTTTGGCAGTTCTCTGCTGATGTGCTGTTCTAGTCGTTTTTGGATAATCTTCAGTAGAATTTTGTTTGCATGTGAAATCAATGAGATTGTTCTATAGTTTCTACACTCTGTTGGGTCACCCTTCTTTGGGATGGGAACAAATATAGATCTCTTCCGGTCAGTTGGCCAGGTGGTTGTTCACCAGATTTCTTGGCACAACTTGGTGAGCACATCCACGGCAGCATCTGTCAGCTGAAATATGTCAATTGGTATACCATCTATTCCTGGGGCCTTATTTTTTTGCTGTTTCCTTCAAAGCAGCTTGAACTTATTCCTTTATCACCATAGGCTCTTGCTCATATGTTGTTTCATGAAATTCTTCTGTGTCTGCCAATTCCTTTTTATACAGGGACTTAGTATATTCTTTTAATGCTTCCTGGATCATTTAATATTTTGTCTGAAGCATCCTTGATTATACCAACTAAACTTTTCCAATAATTTCTTTTTTTTGGTTTCATGATATACCATTAACAAAGCAATGCTACTTACTACTTATAGAGCTATTATTGAACCATAATTTTATGAAAGTAAATAAAAAAATAATAAAAGCTATTGTCATACAATTGATTCTAAGTCATGGGGATTCCACATGTTACATAGAGTGAAATTGCTCTGAACAGTTTTCTTGGCTTCAATCTTCATGGCAGCAGATGTCTAGATTTTTCTTTGATGGTCTTGCTGGATGATTTGAACTACTTACATTTAGGTTAGCAGTTGCATGAAAACCATTCACACAACCAAATTTTGGTAAGAAATGTTTCACAGAATACCCATTATTGGAGCAGCAGACTTAATCTATTTGTTTAGTGAAATTAACCTGGGAAGATGGATGGTTAAGCACCGAAATGTCAATAGGAAGGTCTGAGGTTCAAATATCATGATGTTCTGCTTTAATTAAGATTAAAATTTAGAAAAATATATGAGACAAATCTCTCAGCAACAACAAAAAAATTTTTAATGAAAATATCCTTGGCTGAAGGAAACACCTTCAGTTAGTGTGTATTTTTGTTGTTGTTGTTGTTGTTATGTGCCGTCAAGTCACTTGTGACTCATAGCTGTGCAACAGCCCTAAACTCTGCTCCTGTGTCAATTGCACTGTCTCCGACACACCCATTCCGATTACCCCAGTCACTGAATCAATCCACCTCAAAGGGGGCCTTCCCCTCCTACTCTGTCCTTCCACTCTCCCAAACAATGTATCTATATGCACTAACTGTATACAGAACAGCTAGTGCATATAGATACATTTAATTACCAGTTTATTTTTCTATTGAACAAAGGAGTTACTTTGAAGGCATTTATCACCAACAATATAACTTAGGAAGTAAAATTAATTTGCATTTGCATTGACCTCTAATCTTTCCAACATTAACAGATATGCTCTTTAGCAGTCTGTCACTGGTTATAACTGTACTATGTATACACAAATAAGAATAAAATCTTTAGCATTGCTTAACACTTCTACCACATTTCATGAAATAAATCTTGGGATGCCTGTTTCATAGGTCATTGAAGAATAGCCATCTGCCATCACTAGAAACTTCCACTTTTCCCTTTGCTTTTATTTCCCGAGCACATTTTAATATACAAACATTTCTTGAAAATTATAAACAAATGAACACACACAGAAAACTTGGTGATAGAAACAATTCTCCGAAATCGAGGACCAAAATGTTATTCTTACATTTACACTACAGGCTTTTCCTTTCTTCCAATTTTTAGCAACTGTGTTTTTTAATGCCTATCCTTTTTCTCATCTAATATGCAGACTTGCTGTTTATTGAGGTGTAAGTTTTGTTTGTTGAGTGAGTATCAACACAACTGGGAACCACAATGTAGTTTAAAAAGTTGTCCTGGGACTAGACAATGCAAAGTATTACCCACAGTTTGCAATATAGAATTTTCATTATAACAGAAGAGAATAAGTAGTAGCAAGTAATTTTTTTCAAAGAGAAATTTCTGTGCTTTTAAATGTTGAATATATCTGGGGGAAAAATATAAATTGGATGCCAGCATGGCAAAGAATGTTGCTGTAACCACCAGAGGTCTTAATGATTATGAGTAAGTGCACATTAAACTTAGGTGGGATGGTCTATGTGGATTATAAGGACTATTACTGTTAAGCACTGTGGAGTTCTCTATTGTTTTACTGATTTTATATGTATCTCATTACAGAATCAATGCAGGTAGCAATTTAATTACATTAACTACATAACTGCCATTTTTTACATTTGTTGTTGTCCTAAATTAGTCACAGTTCCTAGAAGCTAGATAAAGAGTCCTAGGAAAACAAAGAAGTCAGTTTTGATTAAATTATTCAGAAACATTCTTTTATCGTGCTGGGCAAAATGAGAGTTATATTCTGTCCTTTTTGATGGAGAAAGGATTGAAACAGATAATGATTTCATCTTACTTGGATCCACAGTTGGCACCTTTGGTACCAGCAGTCAGATCAGGAGATGTATTGCTTTGGGTGAGTCCTCTCCAAAATACTGAAGAGCAATGTTAGTTTCAAGACTAAGAAGTGTATGATTCAGGCCTTAGTCTTTGAGAGCTAGAAAATGAATAAGAATTATAGAAGAAAAATTATGCCTTTGAGTTGTGTGGTTGGACAAGAGTATTAAATATCCAATGGACTGCCAAAATAATGAACAAAGGAAAACGTGCAGCCAGAGTATTCCTTGGAGGCAAGGATGGCAAAGCTTTGTCTCTCATATTTGGACATATTGCTAGCAGAGGTTATTCCTTGAAAAGGATATCATGCTTTGGGGCAGTGATAGAGAGGTAGACCCTTAAGGAAGTGAACTGACACAGTGACTGCAACAATGGGCTCAAGTATATCAGAGCACAGAATAGGACAGGGTTCAGGTCTGTTGTTCATACAGTAATATATGAACACAATTAGATGACACCTAACAGGAATGATAACCTCCTTTTCTTCATCTTCCCTATAATACAATTTGGTGCCATTGAGTCACCTCTGACTCATAATGATCCTGCATAAGACAGATAGAAACTGTGCCTGATCCTGCATCATTCTCACAAGCCCATCATTACAGTCCTGGGTCAATCTACCTCATTGAAGTTCCTCCTTTTTTTCTTCTCCCATTTGCCCTCACTACTCCTTCTCCCCCGCCACCCCCCCGCCGCCTTTTTTTCTTGATGGGAATGGATTTGAGTTTGTATATGGGGAATTTTCGATTACATTTAGTTTGGTAAATGTATCACTATAAAATAATAATTTTGCCATATAAATATTATTTAGCCAAGTTCAAATAGCTTAAAATTGAATTTCAATAGTAAACACTTCCTTTATTGAATTGAAATATTTAGGTTATTGTGGCAAAGTCTTTCTTGCTAAGAGTTAGGAGCATAATACATGGACTATTGTTAAGAAAGACTAGGTGTACAGTCTTTGAGTGATTTTCTGGAATATAAATTCCAGACTAGCGCAATCACTAAGAATTTAGTGTGCATTTTGTGTGAATTTACTTACTAGTAAACAGACCGAACTCCTGGGTTAAAACATGGTTAAATTCTTGACTAGTAGTTGTGTTCATAAATTATCTTTCTGAAATTAGTTGTTATGTACCATCAATTTGCTTGCGACTCATAGCGACCCTATGTTCAAGAACCCTAAAGCCTGCTCTATTCTGTGCCAACCTCAGCGTCTCCGACACACTCATTCCCACCACCCCAATCACAGAATTGATCCATCTCATCGAGGGCCTTCCTCTCCTGTGCTGTCCCTCCACTCTCCCAAACATGATGTCCCTCTCCAAGTCCCTCCTTGTAACATGCCCAAAGTATATCAGATGAAGCTTGAGAATCCTTGTGTCCAAGGAGCAATCTGGCTTCACCCTCTCCAGGACAAACCTGTTTATTCTCCTAGAAGTTCATGGTATATTCAACAGTCATCTCCAGCACCACAGCTCAAAGGCACCAATTCTCTTTCTATAGTCTCTAGTCACTGTCCAGCTCTCTGATGCATAGCACATAATTGCGAAGACTATAGCCTGAATCAGGCTCACTTTAATTTCCAGACAGATGTCGTTGTTCTTCAGTACTCACACCTGACTTTCCCAATGCAATTAATCTCTTGATTTTCTGGCTACTGTTATTATCAAGAGTGTTGACTGTGGAGCCAAGTAAGCTAAAACTATTAACTATCTCAATCTCTTGACCATCCATACTGATGCTGCTAATTGACCCAGTGGTGAGAATCTTTGTTTTCTTGATGTTGAACTTCAATCCATATTGAAGGCTGCAGTCCTTAACCTTCTGCAGTAGCAGACCAATTATTAGTAGCAGTCCCAAATACTTGATTTGTTATTTAACTCTGTAATTTCCTACATCAACAGCCTTTCCTCTGTTAAGTTCCCTCACTGCTCTGTGTTCTTTTTGGTTTGGTGGTTCATTGGAAGGTTGCTTAGAGACTCAGACCTAAAAGAGAAATGATTCACTTGACTCTAGGTATGCAGGCAGGTTTTGCAGATTGGTGACTAGAAAGTTAGTTGCAATGAAGTTAGAAAAGCGCACATCTCAAAAAGAGGGCTAGCACTGAGATCTCATGAGTTTCTATAAGCCTCTGGTAGGGTGGGGCTTGTGTCTCACCTGAATCGTCTTTCCTTAATACAATAAATCCTTCAGCACAAAATAAACAGTTAATCATTGGCTAGGAAATACATTTTGAATGATAAATCTTTGATACTACAGAGTAGCCTACAAACATATGGTTCAAAGCCACCCAAAGACACCTCAAAAGATAAGTGAGTAGTCTGCTTCCAAAAGGAAGCGGATTTGCAAACCCTATGGATCACACTTCTTTTTTTCACACACATGAAATAGTCAGGAGTCAGAATTGACTAAAGAGAAATTAACAAACACAATGTCTTATTTGTGTTTAACATAGAAATTTTCAGAACTCTCTCTGTTGTTCTTTTTTGAAAATGTTCTATTTATCAATAACTGGTGTAGTTGTCAGATCCCATTGAGTCAAGTACGACTTACAGCAAACCTATGAACAATGGATCTGCATCATTTTCATACTTCCTGACACACATTGCAGCAGTCACTGTGTCAATCCATCTGGTTTTGGGTCTTCCTCTCTTCACTGACCCTTCACCCTTCCAAACATCATGCACTTCTCCAAGGAACATCACCTCCTTGCAACATGCCCAAAGCATGTCAAGTGAGACCTCATCATTCTTGCCTCCAAAGAGTACTCCAGCTGCACCCTCTCCATGACTTACCTATTTGTTCTCTTGGCCATCCATGGGATGTTCAGTGCCCATCTCCAACACCACAGCTCAAAAGTGTCAATTCTTCTGTCATCTTTGTTCATTGTCCAGCTCTCTGATACATAGCAAATAATCATAAAGATAATGGCCTGAATCAGACACACCTCAATCCTCAAAGTGACATCATTATTCCTCAATAATTTAGAGAGATCTATTACTGCACATTTTCTTAGTGCAATGTGCCTCCTTATTTTCTAACTGCTGGTACCAAAGGTGTTTGTTAATTGTGGGTTCAAGCAAGATGAAGCTGTTGACAGTATCAACCTCCTCTCCATCCATCATGACATTGTCTATTGGTCCAATAGTAAAAAAAATTGTTTTCTTGACATTGAGATGTAATCCGTATTGAAGGCTACATTTCTTGATCTTCTGCAACAAGCGCTTCAAGTCCTGTTCACTTCAGTAAGCAAGGTTGTGTCATTTGCATAACACAGATTATTTTGATGACCCTTCTTCTAATTCTGATGCCACACTCCTCTTCATTCACAGAATCCAGCTTCTCAGATAATATTCTCGGTGTACAGACTGAATAGGTATGGAGAGAGAATATAACCCTGACACATTCCCTTCTCAATTTTAAGCCATGCAGGATCCCCCCATTTTGTTTGCACAATAGCCTGCTCATCCAGGTATAGGTTCCACATGAGCACCATTAAGTGCTCTGGGATCCCCATTCTTCAATGTCAACCACAACTTGTTTCAATCCACACAATCAAATGCCTTTGCATAGTTAATAAAGCTCTAATAGACATTCTTCAGGTATTCCTTACAACATCAGCAATGATATTCCTGATGCTATGGCCTCTTCTAAATCCTGCTTGAGCTTCTGGCAGTTCCCTATCTGTGTACTGTTCTAGCCTTTTTAAAATGATACTCAGTAGTATTCTACTTGAATGTGATATTAATGATATTGTTTGATAGTTTCCACATTCAGTTGGATCACCTTACTTGGGAATGGGAACAAATATAAACCTCTTCCAATTCTTTGGCCAGACAGCTGCCCTTCAAATTTCCTAGCATAGTCTGGTAAACACATCCAAGGCTGCATCTGTCAATTGAAACAAGTCAATTGGTAACCCATTGCTTCCTGGGGCCTTATTTTTTCCCCCAATACCTTCAATGCAGCCTCTACTTCCTCCAGTGAGTTTTGGGATGATATCAAAGATACCATCCATGAAGAAAGCAAAGGTCTTTACAAAAACAGAGGAGACAGAAAACATTGAAATGGATGTCAGCAGAGACACTAAAGATTGCACTGGAGTGCTGGGAATCCAAAACAAAAGGAAAATATGTTAAAGTGAAAGAATTGAACAGAGATTTCAAAGGGCAGCTCAAGAGGACAAAGCAAAGTATTATAATGGAATGTGTGGAGAGCTGGAATTGGGGAACAAAAAGGGAAGAACTTGCTCTATGTTTCTCAGGCTGAAAGAACTGAAAAACAAATATAGAATAACCAAGAGTGACCCGGAAAGCATCAAATGCAGATGGAGGAAATACATAGAATAACTGTACCAGAAAAAATTGATTTGTCGATAACTTCTCTGTAAAATTTCAGGAAGTATCATATAAACAAGAGGGAACAATAATAAATTAAGACATTTAAGCTGCACTGAAATGGGTTGGCAAAAAATAAGGGCCCAGGACTCAATGGACTACCAATTTACATGTTTCAACTAAAAGAAACAGCCCAACACTTGCTCATTAGCCTATGCAAGAAAATTTGAAGGACAGCTACCAGGCCAACTGACTGGAAGAGGAGATCTATTATCAAACATTATCACAGACAAGCAAGTACTGCTTAAGATCATTAAAAAAGAGCTAGATCAGTACATAGACAGGAAACTGCCAGAAGTTCAGGCAAGTTTTAGAAGGACAATGACGTCAAGAATATGGCTGCTGATGTCAGATGGATCCTGACTGAAAGTATATAGGAAGAGTGTCTATTTATGCTTTATTGACTATGAAAAACATTTGACTGTGTGGATCATAACAAATTACAGCAAAATTAAGAATGGGAATCCTAGGACTCTTAGTTGTGCTCATGAGAAAACTATACCTAGAACAAGAGGCTGTTATGAGAGCAGAGCAAAGGGACACTACATGGTTTAAAATTAAGAAAGATGTACATCAAGGTTGGTTCCTCCCTCAATACATATTCAATCTGTATACTGAGCAAATTATTTAAGAACGTGAACTCTATCATCTGGATTGGAGGAAGTTTCATCAGTATTCTGCTTTCTGCACAGCATATAAGCTTTCTGGCTAAAAATGAGGAGAACATGAAGCACGTGGTGCAGAACATCAAAGAATACAGTCTTCAATATGGATTGTATCTCAATGTCAAGAAAAGAGAAATTTCCACCACTGGACAGGTGAGAAACGTGATAGATAAAGAAAAGAGTGAAATGGTCAACAATTTCAGCTTCCTTGTATTCACAATGAACAGCCTTGGTACCAGCAGTCAGGACACACATTGCATTAAAAAAGTTTGCAGTCAGGGATCTCTCTAAATTTATTGAGGAGCAATGATGTTAGCTTAAGGACTAAGATGCATTTGATTCAGACCATGGTCTTTTGCACTTACATGGAGATGTACTTGCTATGCATCTAAGAGATGGACAATGAATAAAGATGACAGAAGAATTGATGCCTTTAAGAGTGGTGTTGGAAAAGAGTACTCAACATCCCATGGACTGCCAAACAAACAAACAAATATGTCTTGGAGAAAGTGAAGCCAGAGTGCCCCATGGAGGCAAAGATGATAAAGTTTTGTTTCAAGTACTGCAGACATGTTGCTAAGAGAGGATATTCCATGGAGAGGGACATCATACTTGGAAAAGTAGAAGGACAATGAAGGAGAGGAAGATCCTTACCAAGATGGGTTGACACAATTGTTGGCATAATGGGCCCAAGTGTGTCAGAAATTGTGAGGATGAAATAAGATAACAGAGTTTAGATTTGTTTTTCACTACATTGGTCACTATGGGTCATACTCAACTCAAAGGTAGCTAACAACAGACCTGTGAAACAATTCTATCTCATATATGTGTTGAAATGAGTAGTAAAAACTTGACGAGAATTAGCAGCAGCAACAACAACAAATATAAATGAAACTATTTATTGGAATAAAATATAGTTTAATATTAGATTTTTTTTCTGTTTGAAGTGGGACACTTTCTGTGTTTTGTGTTTTATATACAGAAGTACTATGATCCCTAGACTTCCTTCTTAAGGGGATATATATACACATATGAAATCTGACATTACACTAGTAATGACATTGGGTAATTTGGTAATCTATCTTCCGAAAGGAAAACAGAAATGGGCCGTATACATACATGTAAAATCAAGATAGATTTCAGTTCACATACTAACTTCATAAGTAAATATTTATTCGTGAGACCCCTGATAGTATAAATGGCTAAATGTTTGACTACTTATCAAAATGATGGCGTGATATTGTTAGTTTGAACCTACCAAGCTAAAGGCCTCTGGAAAAACAGGCATCCAGATCTGTTTCTGAACGTTTACTGTCTAGAAAAGTCTATTGAGCACTTCCACTCTACATATACCATTGGTATAAGAATCAGGAAATAATGAGACATAATGCACTGGGAGGCTGGGCTCTATGAGGAGAATTGTGGCATCAGGATTGGTGGAAGATCTATTAACAATCTGCGTTATGCAGATGACACAACCCTGCTTGCTGAAACTGAGGAGGACCTCATGCACTTGCTATGAAGGGTCAAGGACTGCAGCCTTCAGTATGGACTGAGGCTCAATGTCAAGAAGACAAAGATTCTCACCACTGGATCAATTGGCAGCGTCAGGATGGATGACGAAGAGATTGAGAGTGTTCACAGCTTCACTCTTGGCACCAGCAGTCAGGAAATAAAAAAGCGTATTGCGATGGGAAAGTCTGCTGTAAGAGACCTCTCTAAAGTACTCAGGAGCAACAGTGTCTCTCTGGAGACTAAGGTGCACCTGATACAGGCCATGGTATTTGCAGTCGCTTGTTATGCATCAGAGAGTTGGACAATGACTAGGGAGGACAGAAGGAGAGTGGATGCTTTTGAGCTGTGGTGCTGGAGAAGGGTACTGAATGTACCATGGACTGCCAGGAAAACAAACAGATTCATCCTAGAGAGGATTAAACCAAGCTACTCCTTGGAGGCAAGGATTCTGGGGCTTCGTCTGACATACTTTGGACATGTTGCCAGGAGGGACGGGTCCTTGGAGAGGGACATCATGCTTGGGAGGGTGGAGGGACAGCGCAGGAGGGGAAGACCCTCTATGAGATGGATTGATTCGGTGACTGGGGTAATGGGGATGGGTGTGTCAGAGGCGGTGCAGTTGGCACAGCATAGAGCAGGGTGTAGGGCTGTTGTGCATAGGGTCGCTATGAGTCACAAACGACTTGACGGCACATAACAACAACAACAACAGTGATGTCAGTTTAAGGACTAAGGTGAGTCTGATTCAGGCCATAGTCTTTCTGATTACGAGCTATGCATCTGAAACTTGGGACATTGAATAAGGATGATGCCAGAAGAATTGATGCCTTTGAGGTGTGGAGAAGAGCACAGAATATTTCACGGATGGCCAAGAAAACAAATAGGTATGTCTTGGAGAGGGTGCAATCAGAGTGCTCTTTAGAGGCAGGAATGATGAGTCTTTGACTAACATACTTTGGACATATTGTTAGGAGGTGCTATTCCTTCGAGAAAGACATGATGGAGTGTCGGCGAAGGAGAGGAAGATCCTCAACTGGATAGATTGATACAGTGACTGCTGCAATGGGCTCTTGAGTGTCAGGAAATGTGAGGATGGTGCAGGATAAAACAGGGTTCAGATTTTTTGTTCATAGGGTCTGTATGAGTTGTGCTCGACACCTAACAACAACAGTAACTCTAAATACATGGAGCTGCCATTAGCCAGAATTAACTTGATGCCAAATAATAACAATGACAATGACAAGCTAATTAATATATTCAACAGATTGTACTTGCTTTTGATTATACTCTCCTACTAGACTTGGTTTGTTCTCTTATTCTTTGTACTTTTCAGTTTTAGAGGTTTTCACACTATTGTATTACATTTGATTTCTTAAATGGGAAAAGGACATTAAATAGCAACATAGAAAAAGTAGTTGTATTTAAATTAATTTCATAGTCTCGCTCTTAGACAGCTGCTAATCAAAATAATCTGAGAATTGGCATTTTTCTTTTTATTTGTAAAGTTGTTTTTATCTTTCTTGTTACATATTCAAGGTACATTCATTAGCAAGAAGAGCACATTATATTAAATAAAGTTGTTAGGTTTCATCAAGTAGGGCTGACTCTTAGCAACTTTATGAACAACAGATATGAACTCCTTCTAATATGAACGCCTTCAAATTTCTGAAATACTTGAGCACATTGCTACAATCACTGTACTGATACATCTAGTTGAGGGTCTTTCTCTCTTTCACTGATCCTGCATCATTCCAAGCATGAAGTCTCTCTCTAAGAAATTATAGTTGTTGTTATGTGCTAATAAGTAGACTATGACTTACAGGACCTTAAGTAAAATGGCTCTGAACCTTGTGCTATCTGGAGCCAACCTCCCTGTCACTGACATGAATATACTCTAATATCTTTTCACAGTCATTTTGTCAATCTATCTCATTCAATATTTTCCTCCCCTGAGCTGACCTTCTAATCTTCAAAGCATGACGTCACTCTCTAAGGACTTGCCACTCTAGACAATGTGCCCAAAGTATGTGAGACACAGTTTCTAAAGTCCTTGCCTCTACGAAGCAATTTGCTTTCACCCTGTTGAGGACAGATCTATTTGTTATCTTGATAGTCCGTAGTTCAATATTGTTATTCAGCACCACAACTGATAAGTAGTGATTTTTCTTCTCCATCCTTATTCATTGCCTAGCTATAATAAGCATAGCAAGCATTTGAGAAGACCATGGCCTGGATAAGGTACAACTTAGTTTCTATATCAACATTGTTGCTCTTTAGCACTATGGCGAGGCCCCTGACAGCACATTTTCCCAATGTAATTCATCTTTTGATTTCCTGACTTCTGGTGCCAAGGATATCGATGTGGCTCCAATCAAGATGAAATAGGTAACAGCTTTGTAAAAGCAATGGCCATGTGACCCTTATCAACTTCACAAAAGGGAACTGTCCCCATCAATAATACAAATAACACAAAATCAATCCCCATGAGCTCAGACATATTCCGCATGCTTCCATACCTATTCTTAATCATCTCAACACCAATCTTACTGCTTTGCTGGGCTCAAAATGCAATGTAGCTCACAGCTGACCAAATAAAATTGTGTCAGGGAAGTCAAAAGATTGTAATCCAGATTAGTAAGTAATACAATCAAGTTTGATCCCAAACGTTCTCATGTTGTTGTTGTTGTTATGTGCCGTTGAGTCACCTGCGACTCATAGCGACCCTATGTACAACAGCCCTAAACTCCGCTCTGTCCTGTGCCAATCGCACTGTCTCTGACACTCCCATCCCAATTATCCCAGTC
>NW_006399793.1:10938069-10996186 GCF_000299155.1 Elephantulus edwardii | reverse complement strand
CATTCTCCAGATTTCTTGGCACAACTTGGTGAGCACGTCCAGGGCAGCATCTGTTAACTGAAATATGTCAATTGGTATACCATCTATTCCTGGAGCCTTAGTTTTTGCCATGTCCTTCAAAGCAGCCTGAACGTTCTCATAGGCTCCTCAATCTTGAGCCTCACAGTTTTAGAACTGTTGCAAAGTTCTAATTCTGTGAATTGTGGTGTGTCCTCTTCCCCTGTTAGTCCAACAAACTTGGGAAAAGGCTCTTACCTCAAGTTCCAGTGGGCTAACATTCTGAAGGTCCCATCTCATGTTACGTCTCTAGTTGGCCATGCATGTTCTTTTCCTGGTGGTGAGGTTTCTTTGCTGGTGACAGGGAAGTCTCCTGCATTCTTTGCTTTTTCTTTTTTTTATCAGGCCAAGAAAGTTTTCATACAGTGCTAGAGCAATCCAATTTATTGGCTAGACTATACAATCCCCTTGTAGTTGAGACTTGCCAATCCCCTTTTGGAATGGTGAGATAGACAATCCACTAGATAGGCTAACACACCCTATTCATATACTCCTTCCTGCCATCCACATGGCTAAATCAGATTCAGAAGGCTAGAAAAGTAATAATGAAAGATAAACCCCATAAGCTTCAATATTTCTTTAATTATTAATGGTGTTGTCTATTGCTCCGGTGCTGAGGACTTTTGTTTCTTGATGTTTACAGGCAATCCATATTGAAGAGTATAGTCTCTGACATTTTGCTGCAAATATTTCAAGCTCTCCTCAGTTTCCACAAGCAAAGTTGAATCAGCCTCACAATGTAAGTTCTGATGAATCTTCCTCAAATCTTGAGGCCATATACTTCTTCATAAATTCCAGCCTCTCAAATGATCTCTCCCACATATATATTGAACAGGTTTGGAGAAACTATAAATTCCTAACACAGTCTTTTCTTTATCTTGAACCTTAGAATGCTCCCTTGCTCTATTCAGATAATACCTCCTTGGTATAGGTATAGGTTTCACATGAGCACAATCAAGTGTTCTGGGATTCCTTTTCTTCTCAATGTTAGCCACAGTTTGTTGTGATCCACATAGTCATAGCAAATAAAACACAAATAGACATCCTTCTGAGACTCTGCTTTCAGCCAAGATCCGTCTAACATAAGTAATGCTATCCCTAGTGTCATTACCTCTTCTAAACCCATTTTGTATTTCTCACAGTTCTTTGTTAATGTACTGTTCTAGTTCTTTTTTGAGAACTTTCAGTAAGATTTTTCTTGTTTATAATATTAGTGATATTGTTTGATAATTTCCACATTCTGTTGTATCATCTTTTTGGGCAGTGGGAATAAATATGGATCTCTTCCAGTCAATTAGCCAAGAAGCTCTCTTCTAGACTTTGGCACATCCTGGTGAGCAGATCCAGGGCTACATCTATTTATTTAAATACATCAATTAGTATTCCATCAATTCATAGTCTTATTTTTTTCCAGTTCCCTCAGAACAGCTTAAGTCTCTTCCTTTTCTACTAATGATTCTTGATCATATGCTTCTTTACGAAACGGTTCTGTGTTAATCAATTAATTTTTATACAGTGATTCTGTGCTTTCCTCCTTTTTCTTTTGTTCTTGTTGTTGTTGTTGTGTACTGTCAAGTTGGATCTGACTGGCACAGCAGGAGATTGCCTTTCCTCCAGCGGAGCATATAGTAGATTCGAATCATGCACCTTCAGGACTGCAGCAAAGCTTCTTGCCACTAGGCCAACAGAGTTCCTTTTTCTATTTCCTTTTAATGCTTCCTTGGCCATTTAAGATTTTGTCTATATGCTATATCTTTAAGTGTTGCAGCTTGAGGCTTGAGATTGTTTTTCAATTCCCTTTCCTTGAGAAATGCCAAACTAATTCTTCCTTTTGATTTTCTGACTCCAGCCCTTTGAACATTTTGTTTAATCCTTTGCTTTCTCTTTATGAGCTTCCCTTTGAAATTTTCTTTTTAACTCTTTATCTTCCTAATTTTTTTCTCTGTATTTGTGCTTCTAGTGCAATATTCAAAGTCTCTTCTAACATTCATTTTAGTGTTTTCCTCCTCCTCTGTCTTTGTAATGACTTTTGCTCTCTTAATGGATGATATTCTTAATCTCATAGCTCATCTATGCTTCCTTAATTAGTGTTCAATGCTTCAAACTTGTTCCTGAGATGGTGTTTAAATTCAGGTGTGATAGACTCAAGGACATATTTTTGTTCTTGTGGATTTGTTTTCATTTTCTTTAGCTTCAATTTGAACTAGCACATGAGTAGTTGGTGGTCTATTTCACAGTCAGCACCTGGCCTAGTTTTCACAGCTGCTATTTAGCTTTGCCAATGATTCTTTGCACAGATTTAACCAATGTGATCCTTTTGTAGAAATCAGGGGAGATCCATGTGTATAATCACTATTTGTGTTTTTTATAAAAGATATTTACAATAAATAAGTCAATGACAAACCTCCAAGTAATTGCCTCCCCTAAATAATAGTAATACTAATTTAGCACTTTATTATTATTATTATTTTTAATTTAGCACTTTAAAAACAACAAACTAACTTCAAACTCTCTCTGGAGACTCAGGTGCACCTGATACAGGCCATGGTCTTTGCAATCGCTTGTTATGCATCAGAGAGTTGGACAATGACTAGGGAGGACAGAAGGAGAGTGGATGCTTTTGAGCTGTGGTGCTGGAGAAGAGTACTGAATGTACCATGGACTACCAGGAAAACAAACAGATTCATCTTGGAGAGGATTAAACCAAGCTACTCCTTGGAGGCAAGGATTCTGGGGTTCGTCTGACATACTTTGGACATGTTGCCAGGAGGGACGGGTCCTTGGAGAGGGACATCATGCTTGGGAGGGTGGAGGGACAGCGCAGGAGGGGAAGACCCTCTATGAGATGGATTGATTCGGTGACTGGGGTAATCGGAATGGGTGTGTCAGAGGCTGTGCGGTTGGCGCAGGATAGAGCAGGGTTTAGGGCTGTTGTGCATAGGGTCGCTATGAGTCGGAAACGACTCGACGGCACATAACAACAACAACAACATGTAAAAGAAAATTTTACGTAACTCAAAGTTCCCAAAAAAGGCTTTGCTAAATAGTTTCTTTTAATTACAGTGAGAAAGTGCCAAATATTTTCCTCAAGCCCAAGAACCACTGGCCTGTGACGAACCAAGAAGTCAATGAGGCCAGAGGCAACTTTTCTTCCACCTCTAGTCCTTAATTCAGAAAAGGCCAAGTTCTGCACTTAGAGTCACCTATCAAAAGCTTGAATCTAGAGACTGTTAATTACCAAGATACAGTGGCTTCATCTGGGTAAGGACTTTTTGTTATTTTATATTTAAAGGTCTAAGCATCTGTAACACAAATTGTTGTTAGTACCTTATGTAGAATTGTTTCCAACTCAGAGTGCCCTCCTCTGTGGAGAGCAGAACTCTTTCACAAGGGTATTGAGAATCTTTTGGCAGCAGATCACCAGGTCTTCCTTCAGAGACAATTCTGGCAGATTCTGTGAACCTTTGGCTAGTAATTAAATTCGTAACTGTTTGGACCACTTTGAAGTATCATAAACTCACCCAAAACCAAATTTACTGACTTCAAGTTGATTCTGACTCATAGCAAGCCTATGGTTTTATATATGATCGAGGCAGAACTGACTCATAGCTGACCCTCCAGTGGGTCTTCAGAGGCTATAAGACACATGGGAAAAGACTACACATCCTTCTCCCATGGAGCATCTGGTGGATTTGAACTGCATGCCTTTGGTCTGGCAGTACAACTCATCACTAGTAGGCCACTAGAATTTATAAAACAGTAGCATTTTAAAAATATTTATGTGATCTAATCTCTCATGAAACAGCTTGTGAGTTCAAACCACCAACCTTTTGGTTACCAGCTAAGTGTTTAACCAATGTGCCACCAGAGTTCCTTCTTCATACATTAAAACAAATAAACAACAACAAAAACAAAAACAAAAAACCACAAAAAAACAAAAAAAACCACAGACACTACATATCTTGAATTAAAATTCTGGCTTTTTACTCAGTTGAACTTGTCTGAATGTTTCCTTGGGACTCTTCCAGTCAAGAATTACAAAAGAAGATGTGTGTCTGACCATGGAGACGAGAGAACTCTAGACTCAACCCTAAGCAGCTTGAGAACATCTTTCAAATACTACTATTTACACTAAAGCAATGACCACATTGCAATTCTTCTGGAAGAGAAGATAAGAGCATACCAGTATGCAGGGGAATCCTGAGTAAAATTTTCAAATGGTAGAATTACTTTTATCCTTCAATAACTTCAAATACATGCTCAACTGGTTGACACTGAGGTTCTGAAGGACCAATTTTGTACCACAATCAATACCTTGGTGAGATTTGATAAAAATACGACAGGTCTATAGAACATAACTACAACTTACGAACCCTCTTTTAGGAAAGTTTACAATGAATTATATATATATATATATATATATATATATATTAAAAGTAACATTCACTAAGATCTAACATGGGGGTATCATAGGCTTTCTTGTGTGGAAGAAATTGAGGGCTGTTAACTGGGCCTTCCTTTTCAATATCCGAATTTGCAGTTAAAAACTTTAAACTTTTTTTTTTCTTTTTTAGTAAAGTCTGCTAGAGACGCATATTGCAAGGAGGTATTAGTCTAGCTGCAAAGGGATCCAGGGAGAGAGCTGAGAATGTCAAGTAAAATATATTGAATTTAAATTTTATACCTCTAACATTATGCTAGGCAAGTGTTTCAACTTTTTTGTGTCTTCATTTTACAAAGGGGAATAGTGGTGCAACCAAGTGTAAATCAACTGTTTGTTACTATAATAACAACAAACAAAATCATACTTAATGAGAGGATAAAAATAAGTAGTCACTCAGTTTCTTAAAACCCTGTAGCAGGCTGTCGACTCAAGGATTTTATAAACTCATATCACTTTCTGCAAACTGTTAATTTAGGTGTTAAGTAGACTTTGAGTCTGCCTGTGCAAATTTCTCTGCTGATCTCAATGAAGTCCTATGAAGACTTTGTTCTCTTGATAGCAATACCTGGCAGCGTGCTGAGCCTGAAAAATGGCAAAAGTATTTTAGAAGTCGGTGAGCACCCTAAGGGTGAAGGTAAGAACTCCTGTATGGGAAAGCTAGAGAGAGTGGTTCAGCAACATTCGTAACATTGAGCTGTTAACAGGTTAGGTGACAGAAAATTGAAGTAGTACAGGATATTTTAGAACTGAAATAGTGACTAGCCAAATTGGATTAATATTCAACTTCATTAGTAACACTTAATATTCAAAAGCTTTGGTCTGATTAGTGGATAGAAAACTATACCTTGGATTAGAGTCTGAACAATAGAGGGTAGGCTTCTTAGATACTGTTCCCCTTAGAAGCTGTGTTGTTTTATTGGTGGTGTTGTTTTTTGTTTTTTTCCCCCTAGATTGCCTATGATAAGCTAGGAAATAAAATCATCAGAGATATGAAGAGCAAATTCTGCTGTGATCTGAATACAAAGCCTATTTCACTACTGTCATTCTAATTGTTGGCAGGAGCAAGGAGGGACACTAGATTATGGGCTGTAAAATGAAATCATTATAACATTGCTGAAATGTTTTAGAACTTTAAACAGGTCCTGAAGAGATTAATCCCAGTCTCCACGCACTAAAATAAGTGTGACAGTGTTAATGATTACACTACTGATTCTGAACGTAAAAAAGGTTACAGAAACACACCAGAATGCACCTCAGGAGGGGGAGTGCATAGCAATTTGCACTACTAACCCAGAGGCTGTGAAACTCAGATGGTTTCAATTTATCAAGAGCTCCATAGAAGAAAGCTTGGCAGTCTCCTCTTATTGCAATTTATAGCCCTGATAGAGGGTCACTGTGAGCAGGGTCTGATAGGACAGCAAGGAGGTAGTGAAACATATTAGAAAGATCAAGGTTAAGTATCAGGCAACTAACTGAAAGGTCAGCTGTTTGAACTTACCAGCTGAAAGATGAGGCAGTGTGCTCAGGGAAAGTTTTACAATTTGGAAATGTTTTGCAGCAGCAGTTCTCCTCTGTCTTATACGGTCCCTATGAGTTGGAATCAACTCAAGAGTGGAGGGGAAATATAGTAAATATCAATATCGCGGGTAACTGAAATTATTAAAAACATATTTTGATTCTTCTGTTATAAGATAATGGCTCATTAGATTGAGCTTTTGGAAGAAGACATCAAAATCAGAGAGTTAGTGAGGAACACTCACTCGGAAACATCATAATCTGGGGAATCTGCCGTTGCTTCTGCCATGGCTGAGTACGTGACTGCTCAGAAACACGCTTATCACATTTTAGATTTAGAGCTCATTTCCATAATACATAACGGTGCAAAAAACACCCCAGAGGGGAAAAATAAAAAAAAATAAAATAAACCCAGCCCAAACCACCAACCACCAGGACAGAAGAACTCGTCAAGAATAAAATTGAAGAAACCCTAAAAAGTATTTTATTTATTTGACTTCCCTTTTTTCTTCTCTTAATTTTCTTCTAAACTCTAATTTGGAATGATCTCTAAGCTACAAAATAGTTTTCTCACAAACACTTTAAAATAGAAACACAACCAGTATACTAATATCCAATACAGTTACTTTTACTAATTCCCTCTCGTTAACATTTCTATGGCTTCCAAAGTCAGGAGTACAATTCCCAGTGCTGTCAAGCCTTTCTTTGGGAGAAATGAGCATGCTATTTCAGAGAATCTACCCAACATTTCAAGCATTTTTTGTTAATCAAGACACTCAATAGTCCTTTTCAATCAGTCGCCACTTTCTAAAATTTCTGTATTTTAAATATTTTAATATTTTTATTTTTGTGAATAAATTTCAATAATCTCAATCCACTTCATAGTATAACTTTTTTATAGAAAAATTATTATTAAAATCCCTGCACTTAAGACAACAAATAAAAATATCAAGCAATTACCAGAAGTCCCAAGATTATTTTTTTCCCCTTTCTTCCTAGCTTGAGAATGATAGAAACCAGAGGAATGAATATTTTTAGAGCAAATCCACTGGCTAGTAGTGACAAAATCCTTGTCCTTGAAGCTTATATAAATAACTTTCTAGTGTTTTTTTAACCTTTTCTTTCCCCTCCACGGTCCCCTCAGCAATGAGGCATGTCACTCCACTCGTTCACATCCATCTTTTTTTATTGATGTCCACTTTGGTGTCTGTACAGGTCATCAATTTTGCTGCCTTGTAGGCAGCCAGTGGGAATGTGCAAGTTAAGTCACTGGACTTTGTGTGTTGGGCCTGAGGAGGAGGAAAAGGGAGGAAGTGTCAGCTTTCTTTAGCACTAACAGTCCCAATCAGATACTGGCACCGGGCCTCATAAATCTTGTGGATGACCCAGGTGAACCCTGAAACACAGTGCTCACTGAAAACTGATCAAGCCTCTGCTTAGTTTAACAGGCCTCTCTCAGTGACAAGTGAAGGATTCAACAAATGCGCAAAACAGATATATATTAGTTGAAAAACTAATGGCTTTTAAAAGAATGTTTGACAATTGTTTAAGGCTGTCTGTAGATCCATTATCCTGATAAACGACTGACTTGGTATCTACTAAAATGGAGCAACCAACTTAAAACTTTGTTTTCCCTTTCAATCTCCTTTTATTTATCTATTTATGCTTTTATTTTTTCCCCCCATCAGGCTTGTTTTGCTCATCTAGGGGTCATCTTCATGGACAACACAGCCAGAAAATTTAGGAAATTATCTGTGCTGTATACACTTCACCTTGCAACCAAATTGGAATTAAAGAGACGCTGGGATAGCCCTGTGTGACCTGCAATTGACCGCCTCAACTTCTAAGTTAGGGTCAGTTGGGTCCTAGAATAAGAGGTCAAAAGCTGGTCAGCTTTGCTTTCCCTAGTCCTAACATGTTGAATGGAAGACTTTATTGCTGTGATTTATGCAATTTGCGGAGACAGGTTAAGGAGACCTTAAAACACAGCACAGGGCTCACTTCCACGGGGACACCCTCCACTTGGAAAATAAATTCTGATTGTCCAACTGAAGTCTCTTGGGGATACGCCTTGAAGTACTTTCCCCTCTGTGCCTACAGATTCATTCCCACACTCGACCTCTCAATGTGACAGGGTTAGTGTTTCCAGATTTATTTAAACAATACAAACGCACCAAATGAAGCCCTTTCAAACCTGATTAATTGCAGAGGCAGAATGACCAATGGTAATGAATTATTTGGGGGAGCAGTAAACCCCTACAAAAGTTAACTCTTAAATCAGTTGCTTCAGGATTCCAAACACAATGAAAGCTACAATTATTATTAATTTTTTAAAAACCTAGTCTAATGAAAAATTTTGGCATATAGATTTGTCTTTGAAGCTTGGTTTTTGTGACTTTTGTAATTGGTTCATTACCACATCTTTTTTGGAAGATGATATAGATAGTAAATTTTATAATGATGAATTCATTTCAAGGCACTTAAACATAGGTTTCTGTTCCCTAACAGTGCATGGTAGTCAGAAACAGTTCAATACCCTTGAAATCCACTTTTATAGACATTTGCAAGATGTAGGTGCTATTCTTCATTAAATTTCTGCATTTGGAACAAACCAATGTAATGATCTTGCTTTTGTGATACATGTCATGAGATTGTCATGAATATCAGTTTTCTCTGGCTGATAGCATAGGATTGAACCCAGTCTTTTTATTGATGAAAAGGTACTTGGTACTATAAACCTTTAAGCCCCCTTTCTGCCTGTTTACAGGGAATTTAGTGCTTCTGGGTACATGTGTTCCCATACCTCAATGTGGCTCTGATCTAATAAATGCAATTCACAAGATACTAGACTATAAATGGGGTCTAATTTCATTTGGTAAATGAGAGAAAAAAGGTAAAACTGTGAAAGAAATTCACTTTGAAAAATGGCTAGTGTCTAATATTCAGTGGCTAATTTCCATGAAGGTTTTAAAGACTCATTTGAAAAAGGAATATGCTTCTTCAAAATATGTCTTTATGTGAGGGGTGGGAATGGTTTACGGTGCTTACAATCAGATTTTTGGAAAATAAAACACCAACCAAATTATTTGTATGGTAAACTTGTGATTGGCCGAGCTTGAGCATTATAAGCTAATACACAGCGGTGAAAAATACAATTTGACACCACTATCATTTAGCGATTGCACTGAAGAGCTGCTTGTGTTTTCAAGGCCACACTGATTTTTCTTCCCCATTTATCCTTTTTCACCCTTTTCACTGATGTGTTTTCTTGAAAATGGTATCTAATTGTGAAAAGGTACATCTTTCTTGTGTCGTGAAATAGTTCTTAGAAATTCTTCGAAAAAACGCGCAAGGTTCTATTTGGGGAAGATGTTGAAATGGAAAAGACCCTGCATCATGCACCTTTTTGATGTGAATAATGCTTTGCTCCTGGGTGGCATAAAGTCTAACCTCAGTACAGTTCCTGTAGAGCTGGACGAAGCCTGGAAAGGGTCAGTCAAGGCGAATTAAGCAAAGCACAAGGTCTTTTAAGTAAGGCCTCTCTTCCTGCTCATCAGACTGTCAGAGTCTCTGTCTTCCCAGGAACACAATTTACTCTTGCCAGTGGGTTCCCACATTTTAGTGTGGTTAAAATGTTGTTTTCCCGCTGCATTTAATCTGTTGTAAGAAGGGTATCTTCATTCTTGGACAATAAAAATTAAAGCTAATGTTCCCAGTTCACTGTAAATAGCTTTTTGGAAACTCAGTTAATTAAATCTTCCATTATGAAGTATTTTCTATTACTAGAAGAAATTAAAAGTAGACAGGGAGCACAGGGCAGCCATTAATGAGGTTGCCGAAGATCCGAAGAGATGTTACATTATGAGATTGTTTGTGGTTGAGCAAATCCCTGAAGGAACGCAAGTTAGCTGTTCCAATGATCACTATTGATCAATTGGATTGTATGAAAGCTTTTTCAATAGTCAATGAGTAATTCGGTTGTTTTCCCTTGGTACTAACTATTGATTGATTTATGGAGGTCCTTGTAAAATAGAATAAACAGATTAATAATGAAAACTTCTTAGTTAAGTAATAAATTAGGAATTTCATGCATTAGGCATAGCTCCAGTTCGCATAAGGCAGTTTATTCCTTCTCACTTTATATGGTCAAAACCCTTCCACTTTTTTATGCTCTTTCTTTATTCCATGCCAACTTTGTCTGTGGGATTTACTCAGCAATTACATTCCAAACCATTTCTATATTGACGAATATTTGGAAGAGTTGAATCCTTTCCAGTTGCTTTTCCTGCCAACACTGCTGGGGTTTTCCTCTCTTCGGGTTAAAATTAAAATATGAAAATATGGTTTTGATTTCTTATCACCAATGAGATATATATATTTTACAATCTTAAACATGGTTACTTTAGGTATTATGGTCAGATTCCAACTCAAACAATCATATCTGAGTTTTTTCTTTTCCGAATGCAGTATAACTTTATTGAGAAGAAAATAGTTGCCTTAGTCTAATATGAAGCATTACTGGCAATAAATAATTGGCAATTGAGTTCAAGTTCTGAGACACAGCAAGTTACTTACACCTATGCCAACAGTTGCCTTTATCCTGCGCAGCCAATAGCTACAGGTCGCCAATTGGGTCTTCCAGGAGTGTCTCTCTTGGTACTGCAAGAAATCTTTATCCATGGTGAATTTCCCAGCTATGCAGTTTTAAAATCTATATTCTGGGAGAACTGAGAGATGGTGAATGTTCTTGGAAACTATAATTGGAGTATTTCTATTCAGCACATTTTGAGGACTTATAGTCAGGATGAGGCTGCTCTAGCAGTACCATCCACAAGGAGTTGTGCTCCTGCATTAAAGGCTATACATCTCTAGAGGTCCAAATCTACTAACTACTCTTTGGAAAAGAAGGGAAATTCCCTTCCATTTGATTTACAGCCTCAAAAGCCCAAGGGAGGGTCAGCAGTGAGTTGGAACTAACTCAACAGCGTGGCGGAGGGGGAGGAAGAGAGGAAGAGAAAGAGAGACATGATGAAGTAAGTTAAACTTCATTTATTATGACAAACTGTTGATATACTTTCCATCATTTACTTTTGCTGAATTTTGTAAATACTTTATCTCGACTAAGTATAGTGAAATCTTACTTATTTGCTATAATTACTTGATATAAATATCAATTAAGCGAAATCTTACTGATTCAGGCCATGGTCTTGTTTCAATCACTTGCTATGCATCTGACAATAACTAAGGATAACAAAAGAAGAACTGATGCTTCTCAACTGTGGTATTGGAGAGAGTACTGAAGATTTCTGGACTGATAAAAGAACAAACAGATAGATCTTGGAGAAGATGCAACCAGAATTTTCCTTGGAGGCAGATAAAATGAAGCTTTGTCTCATAGACTTTGGACATGTTGCTAGGAGAAGTTATTACTTGGAAAGTGACATCATGAAAGAGAGGAAGACCCTCGACTACGTGACTTGACACAGACTGTGGCAATGGGCTTGAGGGTGGCAGAGATTTTGAGGATGGCATGTGCTAGAATAGTGTTCAGGTAGGTTGTTCCTAAAGTCCCTATGGGTCATATTCTAATTGATAGTAACTACCAACAATACTAGCAATTGCAAATAAGTTTTATTATAACACCTCTTAATGTGGAGATGAATTGCTTTGGGTAAGCCTGCTGTCAGAAACCTCTCGAAAGTGCTGGAGAGTAATGATATCAGTCTCAAGACTAATGTACACTTGAGTCAGGCCATGGTCTTTCCAATTACTTACTATGCATTAGAGGCTGGACAATAACCAAAGATGAGAGAAGAAGAATTGATGTTTTTGAGTTGTAGTGCTTGAGAATAGTATTGAACATACCATGGACTGCCAAAAAAACCAAACAGTGTTATCCTGGAGAGGGTGAAACCAGGCCACTGCTTGGATGCAAAGATGTTTTATTTTCTTTTATTTATATATTTTTTTTAAAATTTTTCTTTTATACTGGTTTTTTACAAAGTTCAAATACATTGTTTTGATCTCAGGATTTTTCCCATTTTCTTCAATCCCCCCCATCAAAGTGTATGACCCTATGATTAACACTTCCCCTCCCAACTCATCCTTATCCCTCTGCTTCCACCCACCTTGTACTCATTCTACAATAATGGTTTTATACGGTATTTACTCTTATGGGACTGAGTTAATTCTTTCAGCATAATACTTCCACTCCCTCCCAAGTTAGTAATTTAGAAAATCATCGCTCCTGCATGCTGTGTAATATTTCATTGTGAATGTACCATAGTTTCGCTATCCATTTGATTGTGGTTGGACATCTGGAAAAGATTTTGAGGTTTAAGTTCAATTACTTTGGGCATGTGGCAAGCAGGGACCAGTCTCTGGAGAAGGCCATCATCTTGGTAGGATTGAGGGACAACACTGGAAAGGAAGACTCCTGATGAGATGATTTAACACTGTAACTGGGGTAATGGGCATAGGTGTTTTAGAGACAGTGAGAATGCTCATGATAGAGCAAGTTTGGAGCTATTGTACAGAGGGTTGCTATGAGTTGTAGGCTACTCAATGGTACACAACAATAAACAACTATACACACACACACACAGAGCAGTGTTAAATCTACTGAATAAATAGGGAAACAGAGGCACAGAGATTATACAATTTCAGAAAGACAGTGATTGGCACCTTGGGGTTTTCAACCTGGGAGATTTGCCCTCTGTCCTTGGAACTATGCTATGACACATCAAATAATAAATCAATGTACAGTTAAAGTGGGTAAAAGTTGGTATCACAAAACTAGTTGGTATTATCAATGTTCTCTTTCAACAGGCTTACTTTACATTGGTTGTTGTTGTTATGTGCCATCAAGTCGTTTGCGACTCATAGCGACCCTATGTACAACAGCCTAAACCCTGCTCTATCCTGTGCCAATCGCATTGCCTCCGACACATCCATCCCGATTTGTCAAGAAAACAAAGATTCACACGACTGGACCAATCGGCAGCATCAGTTTGGACGGTGAAGAGATTGAGATTGTTCACAGCATTAGTTTCCTTGGCTCCACAGTCTCAGCACCAGTAGCCAGGAAATTAAGAGACACATTGCGATGGGAAGGTGTGCTGTTAGGGACCTCTCCAAAGTACTGAAGAGCAATGGTGTCACTCTGGAGACTAAGGTGTGTCTGATACAGGCTTTGCAGTAACTAGTTATGCATCAGAAAGTTGAACAATGACTAGGGAGGATAGAAGGAGAATTGATGCCTTTGAGCTATGGTGCTGGAGAAAAGTATTGAGGGTACCATGGACTGTTAGGAAAACAAACAGATTCATCCTGGAAAGGGTTAAACTGGGCGGCTCCTTGGAGGCAAAGATTCTGAGGCTCCATCCTACTTTGGACAGGTTGTAAGGAGGGATTGTTCCTTGGAGAGGGACATCATGCTTGGTAGGGTGGAGGGACAGTGCAGGAGGGGAAGGCCCTCTATGAGATGGATTGATTCAGTGACTGGGGAAATTGGAATGGGTGTGTCAGCGGCAGTGCGATTGGCACAGGACAGAGCAGAGTTTAGGGTCGCTATGAGTCAAATGACTCAACAATAACAACAACATAATATAGATAGATAGATTTAACTATATATAGATAGATAGCTATGTAGGTAAATATATATTTAGATATATATACATACAGAAAGAGATATAGAGGAGAGATAGAGAGATTATAGATATATAGTTCTGGTGGCCTAGTGGCAAGAAGCTGCGCTGTAATCCTGAAGGCACACAGTGTGAATCCACCAGCTGCTCCACAGGAAAAAGTTTGGCAGTCTCCTCCTGTGTTATTAACTGCCTTTGAAAATCCACCAGAGGGATCAGGGGTCATGGTATGTTCAGCATTCTTCTCCAGAACTACAGCTGAAAGGCAAAGATTCTTCTATCATCCTTAAACATCACCTAACTCTCTGACAGATATCAAGTAATTGTGAGGACCATGGCCTGGGTCAGGAGCACTTGATCTATACCACTCTGGCGAGGTCCCTGAAGGCACTTTCCCAGAGCAATTCATCTTTTGGTTTTCTTACTGCAGGTGCCAAGAGTGTTGATTGTGGAGCCCAGTAAGATGAAATTGTTTAAAATCTCAATCTCTTTACCATTTATCATAGTGCTACCAATTGGCCCAGTGGTAAGAATCTTTTTCTTCTTGATATTGAGCTTTAATGTATATTGAAGATTTTAGTCTTCAACAGTCTGCAACAAATGCTTCAGGTTCTCCTCAGTTCGGCAAGCAAGGTTGTGTCATCAGCATAACTCAGGTTGTTGTCTAGTCTTCCTCCAATTCTGATGTCACGTTCCACCTTACAAAGTATAACGTCCATAATGAACTATTCTGCTTATACATTGCAAAGGTATGGAGACAGGACACATACTTGACACCTTTCCTTTCTTATTTTGAACCATGCAGTGCTTCGTTTTTCTGTTTTGACAACTGCTATGTAGTCTAAGTGTAGATTTCACGTGAGCACAATAAGATGTTCTGGGATTCTCATTCTGCACAGTTTGTTGTGATCCACATAGTCAATGTCTTTGTATAGTCAATGAAACCACATAGATAACCCTCTACTTTAAGCCAAAATCCATCTGATATTTGATATCATGCTCTTGGTACCATGGACTATTCTAAACCCAGCTAGTAATCTTTTATACATGGTAAAAAGAATGAAACAACAAAATCCCCCAAATCAATGAGGAACAAAATCTAGGGGTAAAACGCAAAACTAAGCAGGTTGTCAGAGAAGGAATTCATTTTGGAATTGTAATCTATGGTATGGGGAGCTCTGGTAGGCTTAGTGGGTAAAGAACTACTTAACTAAATGTTCTTGTTATTGTTAGGTGCTCTCACGTTCAGTATGATCCGTAGTGACCCTGTGAGCTACAAATCTAAACCCTCTCCTACCCTGTGGGATCCTGACAATTTCTGAAGCCTTTGAACCCATTGCATTATTAACTGTGTCAAACCACGTGATTGAGGGTTTTCCTGTCTTTCACCAACTCTCCACCTCTCAAAGCATAATATCCCTCCCTAAGGAATAAGTAGCCTTTCCTAGCAACATACCCGAAGTATGTGAGACAAAGCCTTATCATCTTTCCCTCCATGGAGCACTTTGGCTGCTCTTTCTCCAAAACATATTTTTTTGTTTGGCCACCATGGGATATTCAGTACTCTTCTCCAACACCACAGCTCAAAGACATCAATTCTTCTGTAATCCTATTCATTGACTATCCCTCAGATGCACAGTAAGTGACTGAAAAGACTATGGCCTGAATCAGATGAACCTTGGTCCTCTAACTAACATCATTACTCCTCAATAGTCTGGTGAGGTCCCTGACTGCAGACTTTCCCAGTGCAATACTACTCTTAATCTCCTGAGTACTGGTACCAAGGATATTGATTGTGAATCCAAGTAAGATGAAGTTGTTGACGTTCTCAGTGTTTTTTCAATCTATCATCATGTTGTGTATGGTCCAGTAATGAGAATATTTGTTTTGAAGGATGTATTCTTTGAACTTGTGTAACAAGCACTTCAAGTTCTCTTAATTTTCAGCTAGCAAGGTTGTGTCATCTGCATAACACAGTTATTAATGAGTCTTCCTCTGATCTGATGCCACATTCTTCCTCATAGAGGCCAGCTTTTTAAAGAATTTGCTCAGTATACAAGTTGAATAGATACAGAGAGAAGATACAAACCTAACACATAGACATTTCTGAATTTTAAACCATATAGTTCTCCCTTTCTCTGATCACACAAAAGTCTAGGTACTGGTTTCAGATGAGCAAGATTAAGTGCTCTGAAATTCCCGCTCTTCTCTGTGATGGCCATAACTTGTAATGATCCACACAATCAAATGCCTCTGCATAGTGAATAAAGCACAAATAGACATTCTTCTGGTATTCTTTGCTTTCAGTCAGGATCCATCTGACATCAACAATGATATCTCTGATGCTATGGCCTCTTGTAAACCCTGCTTGAATTTCTGAGATTTCCTTATTTATGCACATTTCTCTCAATTTGTGAATGTTCTTAGGCAGTATTTTGTTTTCATATGATATTGATCAGTTGTCCCTGCCTTTGGCACACGTGTCTTTACCCACTTATTTTCCTGCTTCACCATCCACCAGGATACCCATGATATTATTTGGTAATTTCACATTTTGTTGGATCACATTTCTTGGGAATAGGAATAAATATGGATCTTTTCCAGTCAGTCGGCCAGTCATCCAAACTTAAGTGATTCTAATCCAATGGCAGTGACATGGGTGAAAGATGGGCAGTCTCCTGTGTGATTCACAACTTCTAAAAACCCTCTGGAAGAGAACTATGAGTTGGTTCTGATCCCCTGACACATTATTTGTTGTATACTGTAGAGTCAAAACCAACCCATAACTGATCTATCGGTGGGTTTTCAGAGGCAGTTAATCACACAAGAGGAGATTGCTCATCCGTCCGCGGAGCAGCTGGTGGTTTCACACGGCATGCTTTCAGGATTGCAGTGCAGCTTCTTGCCTAGGCCACATAAGAACAACAACAATCTGAACAAAAGGCCTGAAGCTCTTCTACAACCACCAACATTTATCAAAGTTCATAGAGTTTCTGGTGGCATGTTATTTAGAAAGTGGATGCCTGAAAAAAATAATAACAATTACACAATTAGGAGAGGATAGATGAATGGGACCTACTGAAAATTCAGTCTCCACATGCATAAAAAAATTCTCGAGAAGAATAAAAAGTGTACCAATAAACTGGGAATAAATTTGACAGTGACATATTAGACAAGTGACTCATATCTGAATTTGTAATAAAATGCCATTACCTCAATAATAAAAAGACAAACAACCCAATTATAAAATGGGCAGAAGATATGCAAAAACTCTCCACCAAAGAAGACATTCAGATGGCCAACAACCAAAGACTTAATGATTGAATTCTGTACTCTTAAAAAAAATCACAAGTGGTGACTATTCGCATGAACCTCACCTAGTGGAATTCAGGAGACTCATATTTACTACATCTGTGGAAAAAATAATCAGAGAAGCCCATTGTCAGTAGCCCAAACCAGGCCAGGAGCTGACTATAGAACAGACTATCAATTACTTATGTGCAAGTTTAAATTGAAGCTGTAGAGAATCAAAACATGTTAGTGAGAACCCAACTGTGACCTTGAACCAATCCAATTTGAACTAAAACGTCATCTCAAACATAGATTTGAGGCACAATGTTCCTGTTTTTGTTAAGTGCCATTGAGCTGTAGAGGCTCATAGCAACCCTCTGAATGAAAGACCTGAACCCTTGTATAACTTTCATTGTTTCTCCATGTTCATAGAGTTTCTGGAGGCAATTTATTTCAGAAATGGTTGCTACTCCTGCTTCCAAGCTTGCTGTAATCGGGAAGCTTCACCAAACACTGTCCATCATGGGGAACCATTATCACATTTGACACATCAGTGTCACAGTGTTTAGCATAACAGTAACCATGAGTTACATCTGTACAGCAAATGGACAATGATTACAAACCAGATGTGCTATGGGATAGAGAAAGGAAAGAGACAAAAATGAATGTAAAAAACCCCTGAACTCTAAAAATTGGTTTGGAGTGAGGAGCAAAGTAAATGAGTTGAACAGAGCATTTCAAAGGGGAGCTCGAGAAGATAAAATATTAAAATGAAATGTGCAAAGAACTGGAGTCAGAGAATGAGGGAAGAACATGATGGGTATTTCTTGAGCTGAAGGAACAGAAAACCAATTCAATCCTTGAATTATAATCCTAAAAGATGCTGTGGGCTAAATCTTATTCAAGCTGCTTCAAAAGAAGATGGAGAGATGACAGAGAATCACTATACTTAAAAAGTGTTGATTGACATGGAACCATTCCAGGAGCTATATGACTAAGAACAAATGGGGAATAAGAAGTTCAAATCACACTGAAAGCATTGGCATAATATAAGGGCCCAGGTACATCTCTGAAAGCTGCTCTATCCTGAGTCAACTTTATCATCTCAGACACACCCATGCCTAGCCACTGAGTCAATCTATCTCAGAGAGGGTTTTCCTCTCTTGTGCATCCCTTCAGGCTCCTAAGCATGATGTCCCTCTAAAGGGACTGGTCCCTTCTTGCAACATACTCAAAGTATGTCAGATGGAGCTTCAGAATCCTTGCCTCTAAGGAGCAGCCTGGTTCTACCCTCTCTAGAATGAGCTTATTTGTTCTCCTAGCAGTCCATGGTATATTCAGTGCTCTGCTCCAGCACCACAACTCAAATCAATTCTCTTGCTATCATCCCTAGTCATTGTTCAGCTTTCTGATGCATAGAAAGTAATTGCATAGAAGACCAAAAGAACAATAAGATATCATCTCACCATAGCGACAACAGCAAAGTTTAACAGGATAGCAAAAATAAAATGCTATCAAGGGTGTAGTGAGATTGGAAGTCTTAAATGCTGCTGGTGGAAATGTAAAATAGTGCAATGGTGGCTTAGTGGCAAGAAGCTGTGCTGCCATCCTGAAGGAATGAGGTTGGAATCCACCACCTTCTCCGTGGGAGAAAGATGCAGAATCTTCTTCCTTGCGATTAAATGCCTCTGACAACCTGCAGGAGGCTCAGCTATGGGTCGGTTCCAACTTGGTAGTACACAATAACAACAACAACATGAAAAGATGTACAATACAAATAACATTTAGTAAAATGAAATTAAGACCTCTATGGGAAATTAACACACAATTGTTGGTAAGTTAATTCTGATAAACAATTTAGCAGTTTCTTACAGTGTTAAACAAACACCTACCGTATGAGAGAACAAGATTCCTGGCATTTTTATGAAGGAAAACTTGTCTGCACAAGTACATGTATGTAGATATTTATAGCAGTTCTGTAATTATTACCTCAAACTGGAAACAACTCAAAAGTCTTTAAATGTTTGAGGGGATAAATAAATTCTGCTACATCTATAATATGGATATTATTTGGAAAAGCAAAACTACTTCTATACGTAATGACTTTGATGCATCTCAAAAGCATTATGTTGAGTGAAGGAAGTCAATCTTTAAAGATTACACATTATATGAGTTCACTTACATGACATTTAAAAAAATACAAAGCTGTAATTATTAAGATTGAGGGATATTCTGGGGCTTAAGTTTAAGAGAAAATGTTGTTACAAGCAAAGAATATAGAAAGGCTCTTTCAGAGCAATGGAAAGCGTTTTTTAAAAAATCTTGCTTGTATTCATAATTATAGAAATACATACGTATACATACTTTCCTGAGTGATGCACCAAATTTTAAAAGAGCAATTGCAATTTTAAGAAAGAGTAAAAGAGATTTAAACTTTAAATGTTTCTAAGCTTTCTAATGTTAAAAAAAATCAAATTTGTTCAGTCACACAATTTGTAAGATGCATAGGGAGGAGAAAAAATTATACCAGCAATTCTAAGGAAGTTCTAGCACTATTTATGTAGGTACCAGATGTGCTATCACAAAGAGTAACATGATATGTACAAAATAAAATCTTACATGAACATCAAGAGCTTCAACAAAATGTTTCTTATTGAAGAAAAATGACATAGACAATTGTAATTACGTGCAAAGAAAAAAATCTGAGGTGTGTAGACATCTCAACGGCACTTAACAACAACAACAACAACAACAACAACAACAACAGCTCTCCTCAGAAAGCGTGATTTTCAAATTTGGTCCCAGAAACGCAAAGCAAAATATTACAACAAAATGTGCAAGGAGCTGGAGTCAGAAAATCAAAAGGGCCGAACTTGTTCAGCATTTCTTAATCTCAAGGAACTGAAGAACAAATTCAAACCTCGAGTTGCTATAATCAAGGATGCTTTAGGGAGAATATTAAATGATCCAGGAAGTATTAAAAGAAGATGGAAAGAATATACTGAGTCATTGTATAGAAAGGAATTGGCAGACACATAAGAATTTAATGAAATGACATATGAGCAATACCCTATGTTGATGAAGGAAGAAGTACAAGCTGCTTTGAAGGAAATAGCAAAAAACAAGGCCTCAGAAATAGATGGTATACCAATTGACGTATTTCAGCTAACAGATGCTGTCCTAGATGTGCTCACCAAGTTGTGCCATGAAATCTGGAAAACAACCACTTGGCCAACTGACTGGAAGAGATCTATATTTGTTTCCATTCCAAAGAAGGGTGGCCCCAACAGAGTGTGGATACTGCAGTACAATCTCATTGATTTCACATGCATGCAAGATTCTACTGAAGATTATCCAAAAACAACTGGAACAACACACCAGCAGTGAACTGCCAGAAGTCCAGGCTGGGTTTAGAAGTGGTCGTGGTACTAGGGATATTGTAGCTGATGTTATATCGATCTTAGCTCAAAGCAGGAAATACCAGAAGAATGTTTATTTGTGTTTCATTGATTATGCAAAGGCGTTTGACTATGTGAATCATAACACACTGTGGCTGACTCTGAGAAAATGAGAATCCCAGAACACTTGATCTTCTAATGTGAAACCTATACTTGGACCAAGAGGCATTCATCAGAACAGAGCAGGGAAACACTGCATGGTTTCAAATTGGGAAAGGTGTATGTCAGGAATGTGTCGTATCTCCATACCCTTTCAACCTGTAAGCAGAACAGATTATCAGAGAGGCTGGGCTCTAGGAGGAGAAGTATGGCATCAGGATTGGTGGAAGATCTGTTAACAATTTGCGTTATGCAGATGACACAACCCTGTTTGCTGAAACTGAGGAGGACCTGATATGCTTGCTGCAGAGGGTCAAGGACTGCAGCCTTCAGTATGGATTGACTCTATGTCAAGAAGACAAAGATTCTCACCACTGGACCAATTAGCAGCATCAGGATGGATGGTGAAGAGATTGAGATTGTTAACAGTTTTAGTTTGCTTGGCTCCACGGTCTACACTCTTGGGACCAGCAGCCAGGAAAACAAAAACCATATTGCGATGGGAAAGTCTGCGGTTAGGGACCTCTCCAGGGTACTGAAGAGCAATGGTATCACTCTGGAGACTAAGGTACATCTGATAAAGGCTATGGTCTTTGCAATCACTTACTATGTCAGAGAGTTGGACAATGACTAGGGAGGATATGAGAAGAATTGATGTCTTTGAGCTGTGGTGCTGGAGAAGAGTATTGAATATACCATGGACTGCCAAGAAAACAAGCAGACTCATCCTGGAGAAGGTTAAACCAGGCTGCCCCTTGGAGGCAAGGACTCTGGGGCTTCGTCTGACATACTTTGGACATGTTTTAAGGAAGGACAGGTACTTGGAGAGGGACATCATGCTTGAAAGGGTGGAGGGATGGCGTAGGAGGGGAAGACCCTCTATGAGGTGGATTGATTTAGTGGCTGGGGTAATCAGGATGGGTGTGTCAGAGGCAGTGCAATTGGCACAGGACAGAGGAATGTTTAGGGCTGTTTTACATAGGGTCACTATGAGTTGCAAGAGACTCGGCGGCACATAACAACAACAACAACAACTACCTAACTTGAGAGAGACTGGCAAGTATTATGCTACACCACTCAGCCAATTGGCTGCATCAGTATGGATGGTGAAGAGATTGAGACAGTTAACAGTTTTAATTTACTTGGCTCTACAGTCAACACTCTTGGTAACAGCAGCCAGGAAATCAGGAGACGAATTGCATTGGGAAAGTTGGCTGTGAGGGACCTCTCAAGAGTACTGAAGAGCAATGACATCACACTGGAGACTAAGATGCACCTGCTCCAGGCTATAGTCTTTGCAATTACGTGCTATGCGTTGGAGAATTAGACAGTGAATAGGGATGATAGAAAAAGAATTGATGGCTTTGAGCTATGGTGCTGGAGAAGAGTGTTGAATATACCATGGACTGCTAGGCGAACAAGCAGGTTTGTCCTGGAGAGGGTGAAGTCAGAATGCTCCTTGGAATCAAAGATTCTGAAGCTTTGTCTGACATACTTTGGGCATGTTGCAAGGAGGGACTGGTCCTTGGAGAGGGACATCATGTTTGGGAGAGTGGAGGGTTGGCACAGGATAGGAAGACCTTCGATGAGATGGATCGGTTCTGTGAGTGGAATGGTGGGAATGAATATGTTTGAAATGGTGAGGTTGGCATAGGATAGAACGGTGTTTAAGGCTCTTGTACATAGGGTCACTATGAATCACAAGTTACTCGGTGGCATATAACAACAACAACAACCTAACTTAGTCCTATAAGGACAAATATTGTATAAGACTATTATTGCAGAAATAGACAACTAGTATAACATGTATGAGAATCTAAGGCAGATGAACAGAGTGGTAAGGATAGACAAGGAGACGGTAATTATAGGGTCTCATAATTCGATGGGTGGAGGGTGGAGTGGGTACAGGAAATGGAAAAGATCTTGTGAGAAAAACAATGTATACGGACTTTATAAGTAAACCAGTATAAAATAAAAAATTCATATACTAAACAAAACAAAAAATAAATACTATGGCCTGAGTCAAGTGTGTTTTAATCCTTAAATTGACATCTTTGCTCTTAAGCATTTTTAAAAGGGTTTTGAAAGCTGATGGTCAATCAATATATTGTTTGGTGTCTTGACCACTACTTTCTTTGACCTTGATTGTGAATCTAAGTGAAATCCTTGACAATTTGAATCTTTTTTCCTTTTATCATGATGTTATCTATTGACACAGTTGTTAGAGTTTTTTGTGGTTTTTTAAATTATTCATTACTGATGTTTTAAAACTGTTTTTGAATTTTTCTAAGTATCCTATATCTAAAAAATTAGAGCTTTTCTATTTTATCGGACTTTTCCTGGATATCAATTTCTTGACTCCTAAGTCATTTCAAAACACAATGCTTGTTACTATGTAGTACTGGGATTTCGCTGCCTCTAAAAACCTTCTGGAGAGTTAGCTATGGGTCATTTCCAACTCTACAACACACAACAAGAAGAAGCATATTATATACATTGCTTGTCCATATGTTCAACATTGAATGTTGTTATATTTAATTTTACTGACATTTTAAAATGATTAACAAATGCATTCCTGCAAAGAAATTAGAAATTTTTATCTCTCAGGTTTCTTGAGTATCATTCAATACTTAGAAGAAATAACATGACTTTGATACTTAAAATTAATTTTTAAATTTTTCTTTTATATGGAAAATTTTTTACATAATTTAAAAGGGTAGGCCAGAATAAAACTAATGGTGACTCTCTCAGCATTTCATGACAATGACAATTCAAGTTACATGCTAATTCTTTTTTAAACTCAATCAACATATTCCCAGAAATATATTTAGCATTGTGGTGTCAATGTTTTATTGTTCAAAATTACTTTTTTAGTCTTAAATTTAACTTTGCCACATGGATGGACAGGATTATACAAATAAAGCGTGTTAATCTATCTTCAAGGGTACTGGCTAGTCTTGACATTCCACTAGGTCTAAATGAAGCTGTTTCAACAGTAGAAATTGTGAATCTCATTACCAGAAAAGAAGAATGAACGAATGGATCACAGGCTCTTTGAGGCTAGAGATTCCTGAACCAGCCAAATCAAGATATCCACAAAAGCAACAACAGCTTCAAAAAAACAAGAAACCAACCTGAAACAGAATTGACTCAGGAATGATGCCCTTCAGAATTAGAGATAGAAGCTTTCATTCAAACTTGCTTGAGGTCTGAGGGAAGAACCATAAATGGCAGAACCTGAACATACCATGGCCTAACAAGAAAACAAATAGGTCTGCCTTGGAGAGGGTGAAACCAAGTCTTTCCTTGGAGGCTAGGATTTTGAAGCTCTGCCTCACTTACTTTGGTCACATGGCCAGGAGAGATTGGTCCTTGGAGAAAGACATTATGCTTGGAAGGGTGGAGGAACAGCGCAGGAGAGGGAGACCCCAGATAAGATGGATTGATACAGTAACTGGAGTGATGGGGGTTGGTGTGTTGGAGTTAATGAGACTGGCTCAGGACAAGGAAGGTGCTGTATATAGGGTTGTTATGCATTGCAGGTGACTCAATGCCACATAAAAACAATAACATACTATGACAGGTTTGGAAGCAGGAGTGGTATCCACTTCCTGGACAACATGCCTCAGGAAACTCTATAAACTTCAGTAAATGTTGATAGTGATAGAAAGTCTTCAGGTCTTTTGTTCATAGTATCGCTATGAGTCCTGCTTGACTTGAAGGCAATCAACAACAAGGGCAGCATGGGGCAAAGTAAAGTATTATAATGAAATGTGCAAAGAGCTGGAGTCAGAAAATCAAAAGGGGCCAACTCACTCCACATTTCTTAAGCTCAAGTTACTGAAGAATAAATTTCAAGCCTCGAGTTGCAATACTAAAGGACGCTTTGGGCATAATATTAAATGATCCAGGAAGTATTAAAAAAGATGGAATACAGAATCTTGTACCAAAAGTATTTGGTGGACACAGAATACAATAAGTATGGCAAGAAAAGACATGATCTATTTGATGTGATGTTGGAGAAGAGTGGTAAATATCCCATGGATTTCTAAAAGAAAAAAATTGTTTCTTGGAGAAGGTTCAGCCAGAGTGTTCATTGAAGGCAAAGATGGTGAAGCTTTGTCTCATACATATTGGCTTCCTTAGAAAGGGACATCATGCTTGGAAAGTTAGAAGGTCAGCAAAAGAAAGGAAGGTTCTCAATGAGATGGATTGATGGACTCTAGTTGTGGCAACGGGCTCAAACATGTGGATGCCATTAAGGATGATGCAACATAGAACAGAATTCAGATCTATTGTTCATAGGTTCACTATGTGTCATACTCAACTTGATGGGATTTAACAATAGCAACAATAACAGATGTAGGAGCATGGGAGATTTGTCTAACCTTATAAGTATAATTAGTTTTGTACTGTGAATGTTCAGAGTTCATCGCGATTGTACATAAGGTCGCTATGAGTCGAAGGTGACTTGATGGCACATAACAACAACAACAGCAACTATGGATGTTGTTGATGGGGTAAGTTCCCCTTTGTGGCTGTAGTAGAGGTAAGACTTGACCATCATCATGCTGCCTACACTCTTTTTTTACACTTGTAATCATTATAAATGCAATTGTATTTATAAATTGTGTCTAAGAGATACACATTCCTCTTTAGCTTACTTTTAAAAAGAACAAAATAAACAAACAGCTATAGAGTAAGTTCTATTTTATGTTTACCCCTTATGTGTCAGAATAGAACTGTCTCCTTGTATTTTCAATGGCTGAATTTTTCAAAGCAGTTCTCCCAGCATTTCTTCTGTGATATCTCTGTATGGATTTGAGCCACCGAGATTTTTGACAAGCAGCTTAGCATGTTATACCACTGAGGAACTCTTTTCTTTTCTTAAGCTATACTCTCTAAAAACACTTTCCCAAATCTTTAGTATAACAAAATTCTGTCTAGGATCTGTTCTCTTCTAGCTTTCCCCCCCAGCCTAACAGTATCTCACCTCTCTATACAAATCTCTTATCATAATGATTCCTCACTAATATAAACAGCTGTTTATCCATGCCTAAAGTATTTCCTATTCCTCTGACTACCTGGCAAACTCTTTGAAATTCATCAGCACTGGTACTTATGTAACTTCTGTGAAGCCACCTTATTGGCCTAATGTATGCCTTATTCTACAGTATTCTATGTCTTACTCTAAAGAGAAGATATAACTGTTTTTACTCGTACTCTTAATACTAGTTGGCCTGCTACATTTAGTGTTTCCAAATTTTTTATTTTATATTGATTTACATACATAATTTTTATTCATTGTGTTTCACACTTGTCTTCATTCACATTGCTTTTCAAACAATCATTCCTACACTTTGTGTTTTGTAAAATTAATCCCCATTGACTTATGCCCACTATTACCCTCTTTTCAGATCCCCATGGGATCCTTCCCATTTCCTTTACCACTTCCCTCTACCCATCAAATTGTGTGACCCTGTGATTTCCCCACTGCCTCCCTTCTCCCTTTGCTTCTACTCCTGTACATATTTTACTAGTTATCCTTCTATTTTGACAAAAATGATCTTATGTAGTATTTCTCCTTAAGAGACTGAGTTCACTCAGCATAATACTATCCAGTCTCTCCAAGTTACATAGTACTTTTCAAAATTGTTTACACTTTATACATAATATTCCATTGTTTACCACAATTTCTCAATATATTTGATTATGGTTGGACATTGGGCCCTTTCCATGTTCTTGCGATTATGAAAAATGCTGCTATGACCATCGGTGTACAAATCTCCTTGTGTGCCTAAGTTCTAATTTCCTTGGTATATATTCCTCGTACTGAAATAGCTGGGTCATATGAATGTCTATGTTCAGCTTTTCGATGAAACTCTGACTTCCAGAGTGGTTGTACCATTTAAAAATCCCACCAACAGTTTATGAGAGTATCTTCCAACTCAAACATCATGCTGTTTTTAAGTGCCATTCAGTTACCCATTGTAGTTGTTGTTGTTGTTGTTATGTGCCATCTAGTTACTTGAGACTCATAGAGACCCTAAGTACAACAGCCCTAAATCTTGCTCTATCCTATGCCAATCTCACTGCCTCCGACACAATAACCCCTATTACCACTGTCACTGAATTAATCCATGTCATCGAGGGCCTTCCTCTCTTGCTCTGTCCCTCCACCCTCCCAAACATGATGCCCCCTCCAAGGACTGGTTCTTTCTTGCAACATGTCTAAAGTATGTCAGACCAAGCTTCAATCCTTGCCTCTAAGAAGCAGCCTGGTTTCACCCCCTCCAGAATGAACCTGTGTTTGTTATCCTAGCAGTCCATGGTGTATTCAACACTCTTCTCCAGCACCACAGCTCAAAGGCATCAATTCTCATTCTATCATCCCTAGTCATTTCCCAGCTCTCTGATGTATAGCATGCAATTGTGAAGACTATGTCCTGGATCAGGCACACCTTAGTCTCCAGCCTGATGTCATTGTTCTGCAGTACTCTGGAGAGATCCCTGACAGCTGACTTTCCCAATACAATTTGTCCCTTGATTTTCTGGCTACTGGTACCAAAAGTATTGATTGTGGAGCAAAGCAAACTAAAAGTGTTAACAGTCTCAATCTCTTCACCATCCATACTGATGCTGCCATTTGGCCCCGTGGTGAGAAACTTGGTTTTCCTGATGTTGAGTTCAGTTATCCACACTGATCTTAAATATGAAAGAACAAAGCCTTGCTGCTCTCTCTCAATTTTTGCTGTGTTTAAGCCATTCAACTCATCTTGTTGAAAGTTTTCCTTTTCTTTGCTGACCCTCTATTTTTCCAAGCATATTGCCCTTCTTCAGGAACTGGAACCTTCTGATAACATGCCCATAGTAACTAAGCCTCCATCTCACCATCCTTGCTTCTAAGGAACATTCTGACTACACATCTTCCAAGATGGATTTGTTTGTTCTTTTGGCAGTCTATGAAAATATTCTGTATTCTTTGGCAAGACCACAGTTCACATAATTTAAAAGCATCATTTTTTCCTTTGGTGTTCATTATTCATTTTCTAACTTTCATATGCATATGAAACGATTGAAAATGCCATCACCTAGACAGGTGTATTTTTCCCCTACATTGACATTTTTATTAACACTAACTTTTCTTTATCGTTATTTTTAAAAACAACAGCATAAAAATGTTTTAAGAAACCAATCTCACAATCAGATGACCTTCTAAAACTTGTTATTGTTGTTATGTGCCATTGAGTCATTTGCGACTCATAGTGACTCTATGTACAAGAGCTCTAAACACTGTTCTATCCTGTGTCAACCTAGCCATCTCCAACACACTCATTCCCACCACTCCAGTCACAGAATTGATCCATCTCATCGAAGGTCTTCCTCTCCTTCGCTGCCCCTCCACTCTGCCAAACAAATGTCCCTCTCCAAGGACCAGTCCCTCCTTGCAACATGCCCAAAGTATGTCAGATGAAGCTTCAGAATCTTGACTCCAAGGAGCGTTCAGGCTTCATCCTCTCCAAGCTTCACCAAATATGTATTCCTGTTAATAACTCATGCAACAATAACCATTTATTTTCAGAAAAAGGAAAAAGAAGAAAGAAAGTTAGGGAAAGAGGAAAAGAATGAGATTTAGAATTAATTTCTAAAACAACATCCTTGCTCTTCATCGCTTTAGAAAGTTCTTTGGCATCATATTTTTTCCTTCATACTGGTGATGGTGATGGTGCTCAAGGAATGTTTATTGGCTAAGTCTATAAAACATCAATAATGTTACAAGTGGTTGTTCTCAAGGTAGAAGAGAAAATATATACCCTAAACGGCTAATACTCCTGTGAAACCTAATTTTAGAAGGCTCAAAATAAAATTGTGAGGAAAAAAACTGTACAGGTGATGGTAGGCTTTTTAAATGCACTGAGAAAAGAATAATATTTTTAACGCAGTGTGCACAGAAAGGCTCCATAATATTTTAGAAATACAAATATTAATTAGTAGTCATTAAGACACTTAGACCTTACATTCTGAATATTATTATTATTTATTTGTTAAAAGTAATTGAAATTGGATGATGTGTTATAAAGTTTCTCTGTGACCTTGAGGAAGTCATCTAATATCCATTAAGGCTCAAACTCTCATCAAAGACATGAAAAGAGTTTAGAATTCATACTAAGAACCATATTTCCTTCTTTACTTCCATCTTAGTGGATTAATGAGAGATATATATTATAGGCTTACTACATAATATCCAACTCTATTCCTTGATTCATTTGATAAATCAATAGTCTCCCTCCCAAAATTGTGGGGGCTTTTTATCGTCTGTTTGCTAGATTATATAAATTTCCACCAGTAACCAATTATGCCCACCTCTAAAACCCTTTTTAAAAAATATTAGGAAATTATTGGAAGATAGGCACCTAAATTCATTAATATGTGTTCAATATGAAGTATCTTTAATACATCAATCTGATTAGGTTACTACTTTACTGGAAATATTTTTGTGGCTTATCTTTTGCATTAATGAAAAAGACAAACCTCCCAGTTACATCCCCTGAACCACAGCATATGCAATTCCTAATTCCTCTTCACCTCTTTAGATTTCAATTTTATCCCTTTTAAATGTATACTCTGCTCGTCAGCGTACTGTAAAAGGAAGAATTGTTTGATTATCATAATCCTGTTGATATATTTATTGACATAAAACTATGTATTACATTGCACTGCACCCCAACTCTACTCCAAACCCTCTCTTCTTTGGTTTCAGTCTCCTGCAATCATCTTGCTTTCTTCTATACCAGGAACTATCCTCTCATTGTTCTCTACATCTAAAAGATTGTACTTCAGTCCTTGTATTGTGAATAAGTATTTCTCTTTCACTTTTCTTTTTTTATTCTTCATATACATTGTGTTTAATGTGTGTGCATTGTATTTTATACAATCTTTCGTTCACATTATACTTTATACAATTACCCACATACATTGTATTTTATATAATTACTATTGACCTATGCCTATTATCACCCCATCTTTTAAAGTCTTCATCGAATCTTTCCTATTCTTTCACACACACCTCCACCCACCCACTACTATCTGCTAACCTTGTGATTTTCCCCTTTCCCCTTTTTCCACCAGCAGCAAAGTTTAACAGGACAGCAAGAAATAAATGTTGGAAGTGATACAGAGAGAATAGAACTCTCATCCACTGCTAGTGGTGTAGTAAAATGGTATAACAGTTCTGGAAGGCAGTTTTGTGTTTGCTCAAAAAAGACGAATATAACAATCACATATGACCCAGCTATTCTACTATATTGTTGTTGTTTTTGTTATTGTTAGGTGTCATCAAGTTGAGTACTATGAACGAAAGATCTAAACCGAGTCCTATTCTGCACCATCCTCACACTTCCATACATACAAGAGATCATGCAGCAGCCATCTTTTCAATTCACCTGGTTGAGGGTCTTTCTCCCCTTTGCTGACCCTCCACCCTTCCCAACATCATGTCTCTCTCCAAGGAATAGGACCTCCTAGCAATATGTCCAAAGTATGTGAGTCAAAGCCTCATCATTCTTACCTCCAACGAGTATTCTGGCTACACCCTCTCTAAGACATATTTATTCATTTCTTGGCCATCCATAGAATGTTCAGTGCTCTTCTCCAATACCGTAGCTCAAAGACACCAATTGTTTTTCTGTCATCCTTGTTCATTGCCCAGCTCTCGGATGCATAGCTAGTGATTGGAAAGACCATAGCCTGAATCAGATGCAGTTATTGAGGAGTAGTGATGTCAATTTGAGGACTAATCTTAGTTTCTTTCACTTTTCAATTGTGCTTTTCTCAGGACAGTATTCACTGAACACCATGGCTGAGTCAAATTCTTCTCTTCTAACTCTATTTACATGGATCTCTACCTCAGTGGCTTTACAACACTTCTAAGAGTATCATATTTTTACTTGTCTCACTCCTTGCTTTGCAAGGAGAGAGGCGATCTCTGCTTTTGCTTAATGTTTTATCATTGGTGACTATCATGATACATGACACAAATATGGTAGAATGTAACCTTTGGGTTGGTATGGTAAACCAAAAGGCACTGGTTCAAATTCAGCAGTGGCTTTGAGGGAGAAGAACAGAAAATTTTATATCATAAAGATTTACAGGATTGGGAACCTAGTGGAAGGTTGTCAGGAGTCAGAATCAACGTGGTCATAGTTTCATTTTCTTTTTCTTATAAAACATAATTTAATTTTTGTTTTTTAGTAAACTAATGTGTCAGTAGTAAATCAATGTGTCAGTAGACTAATCAACTCAAGGGAGCTCTGGTGAATTGGGCTGTGGAAAGTTGCAGTACTAACCCAAAGTCATGCCAGTTAGTGGTTCAAATCCACCAGCAGCTCCTGTGAAGACACATGAACAATCTCCTCCTGCATGATTTGCAGCCTCAGTGGAAGGTTAGTTTGGAGTAGCTTCCATGTTGATAGCAGTGAGATTAATAAGCATCAATTTTTTTTTTTGTCAAAACAAAGCACAGAATGAGTCTTCTCTTTAGCTAGTTTTGATTTATTTTTTGCCCTCAGTTTTTTACTTCTTTTTTATCATCTTCTATATCTGTCCTTGATCAGACACACTGGTCTCCTTGACGTATTTCAGAAACACCAGATATCCTCCCACCTTCGTGTCCTTGTAGTGGCCTTTTCTTCGTTGGAACCCTCCTTCAGACTTCCACATGGCTAACTTCTACTCAGAATATACTGGCCACACTCTTTGAAAGTTCAGTCTTCCCACCACACTCCTACTGACACAATTCTGATTTTTCTTTTTATGCTTTTTGTTTTGTTTTTCACACAGCCATATTGTTATGGACTAAACTACATCACATAAAAGTTATGTTGAAGTCCCAACACTTGTACCTAGGAATATGATGACCCTTTTTGAGAATAATAGTTTTCATGTGTTGTATTAAAGAAGTCATAATAGAGTGGTTGTTGTTGTTAGGTGTCTTCGGGTCAACTACAACTCATAGTGACCCAATGAACAACACATCAGAACCTTGCCCTATTCTGTGCTATCTTCACGATGTATAATGTGTTTGAGCCCATTGTTACAGTCACTATGTCAGTCCATTTTATTGGAAGGTCTCTCTCTGATCTTTGACCTTTCCCAGTTTGATGACTTTTTCCAAATACTGATCCCTTCTAACAACTTGCACAAAGTACATAAGATGACATTTCACTATCCTTGTCTCTAAGAAGTATCCTACTTACACTTCCTCTAAAATAGTTCATTCTTTTGACAATCCAGGGTATATATTCAGTTCTCTTTTCCAACACCACAATTCAAATGCATCAATTCCTCTGCCATCCATATTCTTTGCCCAACATTAAGACATATAGGAGACAATTGAAAATACTACGGCTTGGAGTAAGTGCAACTTAGTCATTAAATCACCATCCTTACTTTTTAGCACTTCAGAGATGTCCTTGATAGTAGATTTTCTCAATACAAGTATGTCTTTTGAGTTATTAACTGCTATTATTAAAGATGTTGGCTGTAGATACAAGCGTAATGAAATCTTTGACAATTTCAATCTTTCTCCCTCTCTAATGCTTTTACTTATGGATTCAATGGTAAGATTTTTGTTTTCTTGATGTTGAGGTAACAGACAGGTATACTCAAGGCATAATCCCTTCCAAAAGAGTTGACATAAAAATGAGTACAAGAAATAAGGACATAATACGTACAGAGGAAGTACAGATACATCATTAAATCCAAGAACAACATGGATAGCTGGATGCCACTAAAAGTAGAAAGATATAGAGACTTGACTTTGAGCTTCTAGTCTCCTGAGTTGTGAGACAATATACATTTCTCTTCTGTGATTGAGATGCATATTATCATCTAATATTCTAAATAATTTAGTCCATCATTTTATTTCTTATGTATTATTTATTTCTTTTTTCTTTTCTTTTTGGTTGTAAGCTACTTAGCTCAGTACAACACAAATACCTATTTTGACTACAGCTGGACACTTAGTAGGGATTCAACAAATATTTGATGAATGGGTTAAGCAAAGGACATGTCCAAGAACATTGCCTGAGTGAGAAGTAGGATGAAGAATGTGAAAGAGCCAGCAGTCACCAAGTCCTTGATAAAGGGCAGTAGGAGGGAGACACAGTTTTAAAGACAAAGTCATTTCCTCCTCCATTTTGCATTAGATCAGTCTCTGCTTTTAAGTTAATGAACATTTATGGAGAAAGATTTTAATCTACTTCAAAATAATTTATATAACAGATAGGCTCATGGACATGGTCATGTTCCTGACAAATGAGAGATTTCTGCCCTTGAGTTTTGCTATGCAAACATAGCAGATAGCTGTATAAACATAGCACTTAAAAACTGTGTTTGGCAAAGGAACAAGAAATATTCTTGCAAGGACATTCTGCACTTTTCTTTACAAGAGACAGATAATTGTATGCAGACAAAAATCCTTTCCCCCCAAAATTGTATAAAGTAAGTCTCTATCACTAAGTTTACTTCAGCTTTCCAGCCTAATTAAACTTTCTTGCTCTTACTCCAGTTAGACAACATTAACTAATTTGACGTTTATTAACTTCATTCTTGGGGAAAATGAATTTGAGTTCTATTCTTTAATAAGCAAAGGCCTTTGATATTTAACACTTGAAAATCTGGACAATCATTAAATACAAAACGGAAGACTAAATTGAAGGTTATGTTTAAAAGTATGTTTAGTGATACATCATGCTAAAGAGGGAAAGTGGCTGAAATTATCTATTCAATAGAAAAACATAACTGAATTGAAAACTCAATTGCATCACACTTAAAAGAGGTTATATAACTTTTAAGGTCAAACTTGAGGTCAAAAGAAGATAATACAGACTTTCTTTCCAAGTACAGCTGCCAGGAAAGTATTCAGCTTATGAATAAACAGAAAAAGAAGGATCTTTTGTTTCTTCTACTGTTAACTCTTGCTCTTTGGATCTTTACATGATTTCTCTGCCTACACTTCTTCCACATTGGTTTCTTTCAAAAGATGGTTTGCACAGCATTTTTCCTCCTACACCACCCACATAACTCCTCAGTCTCCAGTCTTTTTAAGAGAAAATTAAGAGAGATAATTAATCATACACAGTCCACAGTTTGGTCCTCTAGTTAAAATTATTTAGGCTCATTGAAGTTCACTTTATCCATGTTCTAGTTTTGGAAAAATTATTTACATTTTATTGTGGTGTATTGTAGGAAAGGGATGGGAAATCTCCTCCCATAAAATAAACTGCCTCTGGAAATCTATTAGAAGGTCAGATATGGTTCGGTTCCGACTTGATAACACACAACAAAAACAACATGATTCTTAGAACATGCCTTTCATTTTATTAAAAAAAGTTTCTGTTGCTGGTGGCCTCGAACCACGTACCTCTGGAATTGTAGCACAGCTTCTTACCACTAGGTTACTTGAACTCTCTATTTTATATGCAGTAATCTAAATTTCAAACATGTTGGAAACAAAAATTTAAATATTAAATCAGAGACAAACAAACAAGTATGTAAGTAAATGGAGTCATGAGACATTTGGCTTGAATTCTTGAATCAAAGAGCTGTAAAACTGGTTATTCACAAAACAGGGAAAGCTTCATTCTCTCCATGAATTTTAAAGAGTGCACAAGCTTAACCCACCGAACACAACTTCAATATGGTTCTAATTCCCTTATTATCAAGGAAGGTAGATCAGAAAACGCGGAGAGAATTTCACCTTGGGGAAATGTACTGCTGTGCATTTTCGGTAACTGTATAGTCCATTTCAGCCTCTATGCTTGAAAATTAACAGCATGTTAAAAGAACCATTACCTATACATGTGGCACTGTCTGTTTAGGATTAGGCCATTAAATATTGAAGGAGATAATTGTTCCTGCACTTGAACATCAGAAAGATGGAACTAAAGGTAGTTTAACTAGCATTTGCCTTTCTGCTTGGTAAACAGAGGGCTAGATTTCAGAGCATGAACGGTAAGTATTAGCATGTACTCAGTTCTATAGCCAAAGCATCATTGATCAGAAAGTGTGGATTGTAAAAATGTTATAGCAAAAGGTAAGTGAAACCGTTCAGCTTAGCTTTGTAGGAAAAACAGTGAAATGCCCTGAAATAGAATATGATAGATCTGTGCTTTTTTAACGTGCAAACATGACTCGTTATTTGTCTAATTTTTTAAAAATTCTTAATTGTAGTTCCATGTGTTAAAGATTGCTGTGATAGTTCATTTTTATAAGGTACTTATTCTTACTTTTAATTGTTTTTAAATCAAGTGATGTGGCAGGTCTGCTGCTTGAATAAAATTGCCTGAAATTTATTCTATTCCATTCTGAATTTTATAAGGTCTTGCTTTTTGCAACAAGATTGTGAGTTTCTTTAAAGACTATGTTCATCATACAAATTTAAGTGCCTAGCAAAGTGACACATTCTGGGAGATCAAATAAATATAAGTCACACTTACATTTGCAGCTCATCTTTATGCTTAATGTTCTTATGTTTTAGGGAAGTATCAAAGTGAGAGATCTGATGTGGAAATGAGCATTTCTAGCCTTGAACAACCAAAGTGGAGCCTCAGGACGTTTACACCATTGGCAAAAACATGGATATAAAGGAAGCTTGGCTCCATCACTGACTAGCACATAATATTAGAAAGAGTACTTAAAATGTCTAATCCTTAAATTTTCATTAGTACAACTGGGATGACCACCTCTACCTCATAGAGTTAGTATGAGAATGAAATAAATAAAATCATGTATTTAAAATATCTCTCAGAAGTGACATCGTCATGGAGAAATGATTGGAATTGCAAAAATTTTAGTTTTTTCTTGGATTTGCATTTAACACTCAAGGTAGCAGCATTCAAGAAATCAAAAGACGTGTTGAACTGGGGAAAGGTGCTGTCAAGGACTTCTCCAAAATGCTAAAGAGCAATGAATTCAGTTTAAAGACTAAGGTGCATCACATCCAAGCCATGGTATCATCTAAAAGTTAGACAATTAATGAGGATGACGGAAGGAAACTTGATACTTTTCAGTTGTGGTGTTGGGAAAGACTACTGAATGGGCTGCCAAAAGGACAAAAAAACACAACAAAAACAAACAGATATGTCTTCAAGGAAATGGACCCAGAGTGCTTCAGAGGGAAGAATGATGAAACTTCATCTCACATACTTTGGGCACGTTATCAGGAGGGGCCAGACCTTTGAAAAGAAGATCATGTTTAGAAAGGTGGAGGTGAGAGAAAGAGATGAAGATCCCTGAGAAGATGAATTAACGTATTGACTGTGACAATGGGTCAGAGATATTATGATCCATCCAGTCTCATGAGACTAGTAAAGGATAGGGTAACATTCTGATATGTTGTTCATAAGGTCACTATGAGACACTAGCCAACTCAATGGCCTCTAACAACAAGAAGAAAATCCAAAGTGCTCAGACTCCTGCTTATTCTCTGTGGCAGTGTCTTCTATTTAATGATATTACAACAGAAATCTCACATGTGGTTGGGGAACTCTAACAAACAGATTTTCTTTTCAAACTTTTGTTCAAAATTCAGAATTCCAGCTGTTGAGGAAGGCTTTCTCTTTCTGTTGGCTCCAGGGAGAGGGTATTTTTCTCCTTCCAACATCTGTTGGCCTAACATGCCTTCAGATCTCCGTGTGTCTTGGCATCAATCTTCCTCTATGTGAAAACAGTATTGGTGAGTATGGTAGGAGTCAGGGTCTGACCTCTACTAACTATACAAAAATCCTCATCAACGCTTTAACAGCACATGCCTGACCTCATAGGAAACAGTTCCTCTCCTTTTAACACTTATAATACCAACTTTACCACCCATAGACCTCATTACTCTACTACTGTGATTGATTGTTTTTTTCAATGACCACAAATACTCACAATTATAGGCTTTATTAGAGAAGCAACCGGTTATATTTCAGGTTGAAAACAAGATACAATTTTTCAATCAGGACAACTTCTTCTCAGAAGTGCTCTCAGTAAGGCATTGCTCTGACTTCTGACCCCTCAGCTTTGGGCTTGGCTCTGCGCTCAGATAAGTGTTACAAAGCTCTTTTAATTCTGCCAATTATTTTCTCTTTCTCCTCTCCACTCTGCCAACAAGTTTGACTTTGGTTTTGTGGGTCAACAGATCTAGTTGAGATGTGTTTTGCTCTGGTTTGTAGTTCTCTGACATTTCTGTTGTCATCTATTCTGTTGCTGCATCTATGACTGTCGTTTGGGCTACTATTTTAGTCTTGCTCTGTCTCACAAGAATTTCCAGCTTAGAGGATACTTTCTGTTCCCTTTTTCTTGCAGATACTGAAATTCCTGTTTTGTGCCCCTAAACCTGTTCCTTTTAATTCCAGTTTGCTAACAAAATTGACCAATGCCCATGTTAGTGGTCCGCACATCTCATTTGCCTAATCTCATCCAAAAGGTACAATTTACCTTATTTACGAATGAATTTGTAAGTACCAGAAAACTAGCATCTATAATACATTGCAAAATGGAACACTATAGTTTTATAACCTGAAGGGCCATATTACTTAATTCACTTCACTATAAAGTGGAACTATCTCAGAGGGTTTTCAAGACTGACGATTTGGAACCAGATAACCAATTCTGTTTTGTGAGGTGCTTAGAGTTGGGTTTGAACCATCGACTATTCAGCTAGTACAAATATATAATTATTTATGCCACCTAAGAACTTGGGGAACCAAAACACACATTGCTTTAGGAAAGTCAGCTGTCAGGAACCTCTCTAGAGTGCTAAAGAGCAATGACATAAAGACTGATGTGAGTGCCTGATCCAGACCATGGTCTTTTCAATTGCTTGCTGTGCATCTGAGAGCTACACACTGACTAAGGATGAGAGCAGAAGAATTGATTCCTTTGTTGGAGAGGAGTATTGATAATACTGTGGACTGCCAAGAGAACAAACGAGTCTGTTCTGGAGAGGGTGAGACCAGGCTGCTACTTGGAGGCAGGGATTTTGAAACTTTAACTGACACGCTTTGGGCATGTTGCAAGGAGGGACCAGTCCTTAGAGAAGGACATCATGCTTGGAAGGATGGAGAGACAGTGCATGAGAGGAAGATCCGCGATGAGATGGATTGACACAGTAGCTGTGATAATGAGGGGAGCATGTCAGAGACAGTGAGAGTGGCTCATAATAGGGCAGCCTTCTGAGCCACTGTACCTAAGGTTGCTATGAGTCATAGTCTACTTGACAGCCCATAGTAATAACAAACAAGGACTTGCTATTGTTAGGTGCTGCCGAGTTCATGACAACTCATAATAAGCCTATGAACGATAGATCTAAACCTTGCTCTCTACTCTACCATCCTCATACTCTCTGTCATGCTCAAGCTGATTGTTGCAGTCACTGTGTCAATGTTTCTCCTTTACAGACATTCTCTCTTCTGCTGACTCTCTACTTTTCCCAGTATAAGGTCTTTTTTTCAAGACTGGTGCTTCCTGACAACATGCTCAAAATATTTGAGAAAAAGTTTCACTGTTCTTGCCTTTAAGGAGCACCCTGCTCACACTTTCTCCAAGACGTGTTTTTTTTGGGGGTTTTTTTTTTGTGCTTGGATTTGTTTGTTCCGAGGACTTAGAATATACAGTATTCTAAGTTTGTTTGCCACTGATGATTTGCAGGGTAAATTGAGCCAACTAGAAAATAAATCAATACATCTTATAATTTGATAAACGCTCATCTCTATGCAAAATTCAATTAAATTTTAATTTTAATTTTATTAAAATAGAATAAAGGGAAAAACTTGCATGACATATAAAAACTTAGATGTCCAGGAGTGTTCCTATCTCACCTCCATTCTAAAGACATTACTTAGTAAGGATTTTTGCTTATTTCAACAATGAAAGTGCGTTTTAAATATTTCAGCACACAGCTTCATTCTCGGTTAGTTAGGCATCTAGAAGATTAGTGTCACTATGTCACAGCCATAACACGTTCTTTATTTGCTAATGTTGTTTGCTTTGGCAACCTGAACACTTTTTTTCCAGAACCTTGTTTTGTTTTGTTTTGTTTCCAAACCTTGCCGTCACTCCCAAGGGGTGATGTCTCTCCACTGGGAACTTGGAAAATTGTTCCAAAGAAAGGCCCCCACAGCTTTTGAGTACTTAGGAGGGACCAGTTCTTAGAGAAGGACATTATGATCCAGCTTCTGAAGGTGGACACCTTCATGTGTGACATCCTGTAATCTGAAGCTCCTGCTCCCCCTGGCAGAGTTTGTGCATAAATCTCCCTGATGGTTTCTTATTTCTTTTGGTGGCATGAGAGGTAGCTTGGCCTGCTGTTGTGATTCCCTAAGTTCACAGATACTTGGCAACATTTGATTTTTGCTTTTCAAAAGTCTTCAAATATTTCTTCTGGCTGACCCTTTCTGGGTATGCCATATTGGTTTACTGTCAGCTAAATTCCCTCTTGATGACTTATTTCTAAGCCTCCTTGTCCACATCTTTTCCTTTGATTGTTACACTCGCATGTCTGTCCCTTCAAGTTTTGCCCCATTAGATTGATTCTGTTGTTTACGTCAGTTAAGATTTATTGTAGTTTCTGATATTATCAATGTAAAATCAAGAATCGAAAAATGCAATACTCTTTGGTAGTCAAGAGAGGGTTCTGGGGGAGACTACCACGTTCAGACCTTAACTTTGCGGTTTCCTTGCTTTGTTTCTTTGGAATACCTTATATCACTGAACCTCCACTTCATTTTTTATTAAAATGAATGCTTTGATGGCATCCGTTCCTAGGTCTTTGGGAGAGTAAATGACATTGTGTGTTTAAGGCTCTTAACACAGAGTTCAGCACATGCCAGATGTCTATTGTTACAATGAGAGAGCAACTACTTTTGGAAAGGAGCAAAGTCCATCAGTGGTGTTGTACTTTGTGACAAAATGTACTTCATTCTGAAAAAACTATGAGTTGTTGCTTTATTCTGGGAATATCATGAAGGTGGGTTTTGCCCTTTATCTTCAAGTTAGTCCAAATTTAACAGCAGTGGATTTTTACCTAATTAAATGACACTGAATGTTACAATTATGCATTTCTGTTCTCTGTTTTGTTTTATAAAGTAGATATTTTGAAATCATTGCATGAATATGTGGTTATTTAAGATTTTATCCTTTTTATTTTTTAGTGTGATAAATAACATGTCATTTCAATATTATTTACAGATATAGTTCAGTGGCATTAGTTACACTTACCATAGTGTACAATTATCACCACCATTGGTTAAAAAATTTTCCATTCATGTTTCACTGTTTATGTCATTTTGACAGTAGGAATATGTGGACTTTGGGAGAAACAGCGTCCTTAAATGGATTTCAGCAATATTATTTTGATTAAGCTGAAAATAATGTCTATGACCATCCTTCCATTTAGACTTCATTTCTAGCATTACTAAAAGATATATAAATTTAAAAAAAACCCCAAACCTAGAGTAGAACCATGCTCCATACTTAAACTTGAATGGTTTCTTCAGGCATATAGATTGCCAAATGTTTCTGCTGAGTCCTCTGGTGGATTTCTCACCTTCCAGTTAGAATAAGCACCGTTTAACATTTACGCCACACAAGAACTCCTACCAAAGGATACATCTACTGCTGTTGAGTCTATTTGGGTGTTTGGTGGCTCATAGTATACCCATAGAACTGCCTGATAGTATTTCCAAGGCTATAGATATCTTTGGAAATAGTTTCTTCTCTTTCTCTTGTGAAATAGCTGGCATATTTAAACAGCTGAACTTTGCTTATCTGCTCAATTCCAATGGATAGGACAAGATAAATCTAAAAGGTACAAATTCATTAAGATGGCTTAAAAGCACATTCTGGTATACATAAAATGAAGAAGGACTAATTTATTCCCTCTGCACTATATTTAGATTTCTTTATATTTATTCTCTGAGTGAAGCTCTTATATCTTGGTCATGAGGAATTGTGCTGCCAACCCAAAGGTAGGTGGTTCAAATCCAACAGTTGCTCCATGGGATAAAGATGGAAAATCTCTTCTCCTGTGATATGCTGCCTCTGAAAATTTACTGAGGGGTCAGCTATGAGTTGGCTCTGGCTTGACTGTACACAATAAAAATACCAACGTTATAGGAGGAACCATTGCTTGACAGAAGAGCAAACCAAACCAGTTTCTGTTGAATAAACTCTTTTCATGGCAACCACATATGTGTCAGAGCAGAAGGGTGCTCCATAAGGTTTTCGATGACTGATATTTTAGAAGTTTATTGCCAACTCTTTCTTTTGAGGAACTTCCAAATGAATTTGATTCTCCAACATTTTGGCTAACAGTCAAAAAACATTAACTGTTTATATCATCTGATTCTTAAAGGAGAGAACAGCACAGATATTGTGGATAGAGTCTGTGGAAATGTTCCATGTGTCCATCTTAACAGATTTTCATAGTGAAATGAGTAATATTCTCACTCATTTTACAGTTATTGCTAAGCCATGAGTGCTGCTTAAAATATTTGAAAGATAAATACTAAGACTGGAGCCATTTTCCTTTAAAATTATTTCTTTTGAGAAATGCTTAATGCATATTCAATTTTATAATCCCTTTTCATCTACTCCAAATTTCTAGTGTCAAAGCTAGAAAACCTGTAGAGAATTAAAAGAGTAACGATTTTGCTTCAAACTTTTTTCTATACGGATAGAGTTTCATTCACAAGCAGATAAAGATATCTTTGTATCCTACTTATTGTAATAATAGACCGGATGGATTCTTAGTAAAACCTGAATATTTTTAAATGCTCTATATGTTCTAGCTCTAAATTGCATGTTTTAAGCATATTGCTTTGAAACCCTGAAAAAAATGCATATTGAATTTTGATGCATTCTAAAACAGTCATGAAAATTAACATCTTCCCTCAGCCCAGGGCCAAACAGATTTTTTTGCAGGGCCAAATTAGAATCTGCCTACAGGCTTCAGATAAAAAAAGGTAGCAAGTAGGCAACTTTTAAAGTCAAAAAAGGCAAAGTAATCTTACATGGCCATCTTTTTTGGTAACCTAAGTAAGTGTAGAAAAAAAAATAATCTCTTAGCACAGCTATAACTCTCCATAGTGTGTAAGTATTAATAGATAATTTCCAGCATGTAAGCAGGTTTAATAATGGTGCTTTATTTTCTGTAGGCAGCATTTATTTTTTAAATATAAAATTTAAATTAATGAGAGTAGGATTCATAGGACATTTTAACTAGGTATTCTTATTAGAATTCTTTTTAAGGTTCACATTTGAGAAGGCCAAAACTATTCTGTTGAACTGGGATATAGGAAGCCAGAACAATGGATTACTGGTTACAGATTACTGATTTTTATCTGCTCTGAAATTCTATAGGTAAAGCTAACAGCATAGACCACAATAGAAATTAGATTGTGGGAAATAACAGGGAATTGACTTTTTGGTACTAGAAAAGGAAAGAAATTATAGAATGGCTCACGAGAGACATGAGAATAGGATTCTGTGAATCTGAGTGCTCTGCAATACAGAAATGGAGAGATCTGGCCAGAAAGCCAGTGGCCAGTTCAGCAATGGGGAAAGATTTATAAGCACCAGTCATGTACCAGGAATGGTTCTAGAAGTGGAGGAAGAGAACAATATTTGCTTTAAGTTGCTATAAAGCTGATGGAAAGACTATATGAAGAAAATAGGGCATATGAGAGCTAATAATAAAAATAATACCATCAAACATTTATTCATATGAGTCAAGCTCTGTTTCAATATTTTAACTCTCATTTTCACATGTCTATTACAATAATTCAGTATGATTGACATAATTAATATGTTGAACTGAAGAACAAATTCAAGCCTCGAGTTGCAATACTTAAGGATGCTTTGGGCAGAATGTTAAATGATCCAGGAAGCATTAAAAGAAGATGGAAAGAGTATGCAGAGTCACAGTACCAAAAAGGATTGGCAGACACAGAAGAATTTTGTGAAACAACACATGATCAGGAGTCTATGGAGGAAGTTCAAGCTGTTTTTAAGGAATTGGCAAGAAAACAAAGCCCCAGGAATTGACAGCATGCCAATTGACATATTTCAACAAACAGGCACTGCCCTAGGAACACTTATCAAGTTGTGCCAAGAAATTTGGAGGACAACCGCCTGACCAACTGACTGGAAGAGATGTATATTTATTCCCATTCCAAAAAAAAAAAAAAGATGACCTGACAAATTGTGGAAACTATTGAACAACAGTTTAATATCACATACAAGTAAGATTCTGCTGAAAATAATTAAAAAACAACTGAAACAACACATCAGAAGAGAGCTGCCAGATGTGCCGGCTGAGTTTAGAAGAGGCCTTCGTGGTACTAGGGTTATTATAGCTAATGTTAGACGGATCTTGGTTGAAAGCAGAGAATATCGGAGGAATGTCTATATGTTTCATTGAATATGCAAAGACATTTGAATGTGTGGATCACAACAAAATGTGGCTAACTCTGAGAACAATGGGAATTTCAGAACGCTTGATAGTGCTTATAAGAAACCTATACTTGGACCAGGAGGCAGTCATCCAAATAGAGCAAGGATACACTTCATGGTTCAAAATCAGGAAAGGTGTATGTCAGGGATGCATCCTATCTCCATACCTTTTCAATTTATATGTGGAACAGATCGTCTGGGAGGCTGGGTTCTATGAGGAGGAATATGACATCAGGATTAGAGAAAGACTTTTCAACAGCCTTCACTATGTACATGACACAACCTTGCTTGCTGAAAGTGAGGAGGACCTGAGGCATTTGCTGCACAAGGTCAATGACTGCATACTTAAATATAGATTAAGGCTTAATATCAAGAAAACAAAGATTCTTACCACTGGACTGATTGGCAGCAGCATGAAAGATGGTGAAGAGATTGAAATTGTTAACTTCTTCTGCTTGTTTGGCTCCACAATAAATACTCTTGGTACCAGCAGTCAGGAAATCAAAAGATGAATGGCACTGGGAAAATCTGCTATCAGGGATCTCTCCATAGATCTCTCCAAAGAACAACAATGTCAGTCTGGAGACTAAGGTGCACCTGATCCAGGCTATGGTCTTCACAATTACTTGCTATAGATTAAAAAGCTAGACAATGACTAGAGATGACAAAAAGAGCATTGGTGCCTTTGAGTTATGGTGCTGGAGAAGAGAATTGAATATACCATGGACTGATAGGAGAACAAACAGGTTCATCCTGCAGAGGGGGAAAGCAGGCTGCTCCTTGAATGCAAGGATTTTGAAGCTTTTTCTGACATATTTGGGTGTGTTGCAAGGAGGGACCAGTCCTTGGAGAGGGACATCATGCTTGGGAAAGTGGAGGGACAGTGCAAGAGAGGAATCTCCTAGATGAGATGGATTGACTCAGTGACTGGGGTAAGGCAGTGGGTGTGTCAGAGACAATAAGTTTTGCACAGGATAGAACAGAGTTCAGAGCTGTTGTACTTAGGGTCACTATGAGTAGCAAGTGACTCTACAGCACTTAACAACAACAGCACTGAAATTAAGAAACTTGAAAAGGACAAATACTGCATAGAACCACTGTTATAAAGATCTGATATGGGGGCTTGGGAGGAAAATAGGTTAGGGATGGATAGATAATGACTACTGCATTGGAACAGATAAAATAAATAACTGTCTAGAACAAATATAAGGTTGGGCATTATGCGTACAACAATAGCCCCTAATAAGAGGGGTATCATTGCAAAGAGGACTGGAGAAAGGGGAGGAATGCTAAGTAATTGTGCAACAATGAATGAATATTTTTTGAAAAATGAGCTGGGGGGGAAGAAGGGAAGGAGCAGGGGTAAAATGTGTAACAATGAATGAATGAAAAATCTAAATTCTTTATAAACATTTGTTAAAATCACAATTAAAAGAAAATATCATTTTTTAATAAAAAAAGAGAAATCTGAGGCTTAGAAAGGTAAAGTAACTTGCCTAAGGTAACAAAGCTGGTAAGTGGTGCTAAAGACAAGATGAAAACATTAGGAAAGATTGCAGGTACACACAAGACCTAAATCTTAAATGACTAGATACTGAATGATGTGTAACTTTGAACAACAGAAATTTGTAGTCTCATAGTTAGGACTCTAAATGCAAAGGTGTTGGTAGGGTCCTCCTCCCTCAGAAGGCTTTAGGATCTCCCTGTGTGTTTCTCTCTGTTTCTAGTAGTCCAGAGGTGTTTCTGCTTGCAGTTGCTTCATAACTTTAACTCTGTCTCTGCTTCACCTTACTTTCATCCTTTTGTGTCTGTCACTTTGTGTCTTCTTTTTTACAATAATGTCACTCAGACTGTATTAGAACATCAACTACTTCTATGAAGTGTGTTAATATGGCTTCATGTGAAACAATGCCATCTTTAAAGGCTCTATTTCATAATAAGGTCACCTTCACAGGTACCAGGGGTTGTACTTCAGTGTGTGTGTGTGTGTGTGTGTATATCTATATATATGAAAAGAACAAGTCAATCCATAACAGAAACTTTGGGATAAGTATACAAAATATATCTTATATACAGCTACATGTGCATATTATTATATAATGATATTGTGTATATATCATTATGCATATACATACACACACATTATAAAAATGCATTGTGTAGTTCCTGTCTCTCCATTACTGTCTTTGTACCATTCCTACACGTGGAATACACTTCATGCACTGCTTTTTTCATTTCTCTTTTTTTGTTCCTATCCATCAGTAGAACTCAGTTAAAGTTCTCATTCTTTCATAAGACCTCTTATGATTCCTGGTGAAAAATAAACTTTCCCATTCCAAAACATAATTTGCATATTCTTGTTCATCTACTCACTAAATACTTCTTTAGAGAAAATACTATAGTTGTTCCCTTCAGTGTAGCAATTTTAAAATAGTCTTTCCCCAGTGCTACCCATAAAAGGCACACAATGCAGTACTTCATTGAAGAAAGTAAACCACATTCCTCTGTACAACATTTCTCCCGTGCAGTGTCTGATATGTCCTTGCTTCTTGTACTTACATTTTTGTTTATAGATCTAATCAGTAGTGCCCAAATGAAGTCTATTTAATTGATTGTCTCCTGCTGATAGAAACCTTCCTGGTAGAATTCACTTTCACCATTACTTTTCACTGGATGCTTTGCTGGGGTCACTTCTTGGAATACTCTGATCAGTTCATTTCACAGTTTTATGTCCTTTCTTGTCTGCTAACCTAAAAGACATGTATCTCTGACAATTTGAGTTTACTAGTAGTTTGTGGGAAAATATGGGAAATTTTGTTTTGATTCACAGTCTTAAAAATCCAGTGGAGTCTGAGGAGGACTGTTTTGACTTCATGAATAGTTTTGAGTCCTGTGAATGCTATTTTATGAACAGACTTGTTGGGGATTCAGCCAACCAATCAGTGGAGATGTTTTCCTTTAAAACATCATTATATGGTCTTTATAATATTGCCAAAAAAGAATTTATTTTGTCATAATCTCTTTCATCAGATTACAGTACTTATGTCTACAGGGCTGGCCACATCCACATCCAGGGGCACTTGGAGCAAGTATTGTTGTTATGTACTGCTGAGCTGTACCAATCCTTAGCTGACCACCAGCAGGTTTTCAGAAGCAGTAAATTGCACAGGAGGAGAGCACCTATCTTTCTTCTGTAGTGCAGCTGGTGGACTTGAACCATGCTCCTTTGGGTTGACAGCACAGCTACTTACCACTAGGCCACCAGAGCTCCCTTGGAGCAGGTGAGACCTCTCTTTACCAGAGCCCCAACAAACCTCGTCACTTTTCTGGCAAGCTAAGAGATACTGGAGCCTCCTTACAGTCCTCATTTTGGTTTCCTTTGAATTCTGTCCCAGAGCAACCACTCCCTATAGTCGAAGCTCTAGGAAGTTGATAAAATACTGTATTTGTTCTCTGTCTTATTCCTTTTTATTTATGATGCTGACAAAATCAAATGACCCCCAAAGACATATTGTTAGCTGTGATTTCTTCCTCTCTCTGCAATCTTTTTATTTTCTAAATTGTTTCAAATCTTTCAGGAGTGATTTTTAAGAGAATCCAGAGTTCACAGGCCTTAAGCACACTTTCTGGAGTTTTACATGGAATAAAAAACTGTGATAATGCTATTTTTGGATTGGAGCTTGTTAAATGCATGATTCTTTCATTGCCTGAAAGCAAATGCCATGGCACAGTGAGTTAAGGCCAACAGTCTAGGTGCACCAACCGTGGAGGTGTTTCAGGAGAGTGCTCACGATCAAAGATAACAAGTGACTTGCAAGTATAGTTATAAGGTAAAGTATAAGATGCTTGAGAAGCTGTCTGTTACCCTTCTTGTGTAAAAGTGACTAATAAACATGCTGCTAGATGAAATGCTGAAGTTAGGAACATTTTCTGTATTTCTCATTCTACAAAATACAAGGATCTCTGAGGATTATCTTAACTCATTCCCCCTCTAGTGGGTAAATGATATTTCCTAGTTATTGAAAGAAGAAAAACATCTTTTGTATTCCACACACTATATATTTTGAAGATAATTTGTCTATTAGTTTGTCAACGAGTGCTTGTATTATTGCTAAGATAATAATAACAAAAACAGATATGTGCTTATGATTGGAATAAAAGAACACATCTCCTTTTCCTCCTAAAACACCCTTTTTGGTTTTTTTTGTTGTTGTCATTGACAGGTATTGTAGAGTTTCACAGAAAAAGGAGCATTTAACGTTGAGCATTTTTTAAAATGAAGGTAATTAAAGGTAAATTAAAATACACACCAAGTATTGTGAAAGAGAAAGTAGCATTCCTTCTGCATCTAATGGATTAACAGAAGGAAAAGCATATATAAAACAATGTAATATGAAGAATTAAAAACAGAATAAATACGAATTTGTAGTGCAATAATAATCACATGGAAGAAGTCTTCAAACAATAATCTGAAAATTTGGAAAAAGAAAGCAAAGCTTAGAACAATAATGATGGAAATTGTATTTTGCCCATAAAAAAGTAGTTTTCCATTCTAATCCATTATAGTAGAACATGTGTTGTTTGTTAGCTTTGTTTTTGTTTTTATAAGATAATGAATTGTACTCATCTCCCTTGTGATTTGGAGCATAAGGTTTCATGTATGTGGGATGTAACAGTGGAATAGAAATATTAACTGTTCTAAATAGAGATCGTTCTAGCAATACTGGTCTCATTAGCCCAAGATGAATAAATTCCAATTCTAGAAATAGTAAGAAAAAAAATCAAATAAGGAAATGAATCTAAGTAAAATTTTATTATTGTACTCTGACTTTTAATGCTAATCTCTCTATCAAATTTCTCAATACACTGTAATACAATATCAACAGTAAATATCTGTATAAAATATTCAGAGACATAGATAAGTCAAATGTTCATTGAAACTTGTAAAAAGAAGTGTTGGAAGTAAATATATTTCAGATACATAAGGGAGCTCTGCTTTCCTGGTCCCTAAGGAACTGACCTACTACAAAGGCAGAACCTCCAGGTGATTTGAATTCACTCGTGGCTCTGAGGAAAAAAAAGGGGGGAGAGGGCAATGGCTTGTAATTCCCAGCGTTCAAATGTTTGCTGAAGGGTCAGCTATAAATTGGTTCCACCTAGACATGCCAATGAATTTTAAAAAATACTTAATTAAAAGATTGCTTATTTATAAGGAAACCGAAAAATGGCTTCTAGTCAGTTTCTTAAAAATGCAAATAAACTAGTAAAAATATTAATATAATTCAACTTGGGTGGTAAATTTATTAATTACTTTACCAAGCACTGAGTAAAACTCGACTTTGGGACATACAAGTTTTCACAGAGCATTTAAGACTGAATTTAACAAACACTCTGTGATGTTAGCCTAAACTTGTTTTTTTTAGCTATTACCTTAGCCCTCTCTGGTCTCCAGCTACCTTAACTTCAGACACATGGTCTTGCAAATCATCAACAGCTGTGGGACTAAGATAGAGAGAGAGAGAGAGAGAGAGAGAGAGAGAGAGAGGAAAGAGAGAGAGAAAGAGAGAGAGAGAGCGCGGGTGAGAGAGTGCGAGCTTGCAAGTGCTCACGATGCTGAGTGACAAGACTTGAGAGAGACTGGAACAAAATCCTGTTTCTCAACAGACCCTGTTGATCATGAGATCCTGGGTGGGGGGAGGGGCAGGATCCAGGTGATGATAGTGGAGAGACTGTTGCACTGCTGTAGAGAAATCGTGGCAAAATGTAGCCAGAGGAGCCTTGAAATAAAGGCCATAGTTAAAAGTTCTGAGTTTCTTGTAAGATTCTGAAGGAGAAGTTTACATTTAACTACTATGAGACAAACCTTGCTGGATGCTTTGGATTTGATTGCTGAACTGAAACCAGGACTTTTGCTAATTAGGAATCATGTTTTGCTGTTCATCTGGCTTGAGACTGCTGGACTAAACCCGGATTTGCTTTAAGTGATAATTATTTGCTTCCCCAACTCTTCAATGTATTTCCCAAATAAACCCCATTTTCAGTAGCACAACTGTGAGTCAATAATGAATAAATGAACCTCTTGATACTGGTGTGGCTCTAAAGTCACCATGGGACTGGGCTATGGGCTCTTTATCTGTTTCTGCTCTGAGGTGGTGATAGGCTGTACTGTTTTCACTCCCTCAGGCCTTTTCAGAGAGACGCTCAAGGCCCTATGAGCTCATGCCCCATTTTCTGTTACTTATGCACACCCATATTAGCATTTCATCTACTCATATATTTATGCATATATTTAATGTTGTTCTACATGTTGGGGAGAAATATAGGATAATGTTTTCAAGAACCAGGACCTATAATCTATTTTTAAAAGTTTTATTATTTTTAAAATATTTTGTGCAGTTGGTGAAAATATATATAGCAAATACACTCTCATTCAAAAACCTCTGCATATAATGTTCAGTGAAATTGCTACAATGTTTTTATTGCTTGACATTCTTAATTATTTTTGCTAGTAGTTTCACTACCATTAGTTACTGTCTCCACAAATGTTTTATAAATGCTTTAGAAAAATGGTTTTCTCCTTTGATCTCATTATAGATAATATTTTAAAAAGAACATAATGCTAAAGGATAGCACGCTTTCTTGGTGGCTCAGTGTTTAGTGCTTAGCTGCTAATCTAAAGGTCAGAAACTGGAATGCAGCTTTCTCTTTATCTGTAATGACTGATGCTTTGAAAAACCTACAGGGATATTCTGCTCGATCCTATAGGGGTGCTATGAGTTGAGAACAAACCCAATGGCAATTGGTTTGGCTTTCTAGTAAAAATTATGATTTTTAATTAATTACTGATTAGAATATACTATCATGGCAAATTTTTCCAGGCAGATAGCTCACAAAAGTGAATTTAAATTGTATTATTTCTTTCTTCAATGAGATGGAAAAGGTAATCTCCAATCTCATTTGAAATGGAAAGAACCCCCAAATAAGCAAAGCACTCCTTAACAATAGAAGAATGGTAGGAGGTATCTCACTCCCTGACTTCAAATCCTATTATACTGCCATAGTGGTAAAGATAGCATGGTACTGGTACAATGACAGACACATAGATCAATGGAATAGAATTGAGAATCCGGAGATCAGCCCATCCATCAATGGTCAACTGATTTTTGACAAGGAGATGAAATCAATCAAGTGGGGAAATGACAGCCTTTTTAACAAATGGTGTTGGCAAAATTGGAAAAGTATCTACAAAAGACTCAAGCAAGACCCACACCTCACTCCATACACAAAAATCAACTCAAGGTGGATCATGGACCTAGGACTAAAACCAAGGACTATAAACTTCATTACAGAAAAGCTAGGAACAAAATTAGAAGTCCTAATCCACAACATAAACAGTCTTCCAAGTAGCCTGAAAAATGTACAACCAGGAGAAGATAAAGTAGATGAATGGGATCTTCTAAGACTCAAATCCCTATGCACATCCAAAAACTTCTCCAGCAGGGTAAAAAGGGAAGCCACCGACTGGGAAACAGTATTTGGTAATAACATATCAGATAAGGGACTTATATCCAGAATTCATGAAATAATTGAGCACCACAACAAGATAAAGGTAAATAATCCAATAGAAAATGGGCACAGGATATGAACAGGCACCTCACCAAAGATGATATTCAGATGGCTAATAAGCACATGAAGAAATGTTCAAAATCCGTAGCTCTAAGAAAGAGGCAAATTAAAATAACTATGAGATATCATCTCACCCCAGTCAAAATAGAAGATTTAACAGAACAGCAAGCAACAATTTCTGGTGAGATTGTGGAAAAACTGGAACCCTTATTCACTGTTGGTGGGAGTGTAAAATGGTGTGACCATTGTGGAAGGCGGTATGGTGCTTTCTCAAAAAGTTGCAAGTAGAGAAACCATTTTACCCAGCAATTCCATTACTGGGACTATACCCCAAGAAACCATAACTGACATCCAAGCAGATATATGCACACGCATGTTTATCACAGCTTTGTTCACAATAGCAAGGAGTTGAAAACAACCTAAATGCCCATCAATAAACAAATGGATAGAGAAGCTGTGGTATCTTCACATGATGGAATACTATACTGCATTCAAAAACAAGGAACTCATGCAATATTATTCAAAATGGTTGACTCTGGAGAACATTATGCTGAGTGAAATACCCCAGTCACAAAAGGACAAATATTGCATGGTGCCACTGTTGTAGAACGGGACTGACCTTGGGGTTGGGGAGAGACTGAGTAAGATGGGTTCAATAATGTATACTGCACTGAAACAGAGGAGGGAGAAAACTATTTAAAAGAGATATGTGATTAGGTATTTCTGTCATGACAGGAGTCTAGAGCGATGGCAACATGGTGGAGTGGACCTGGGGGAGGGTTTTTATAACAATGAAAGAATTTTTCTTTTACTTTTCCAAGAGGGTAGTGTTCTGGGGGGGGGGGAGTCTTGGGAGGGGACAAATGTGCAACAATGAATGAATGGAAATCCAAAGCCTCTGTAAATTTTTACTGAAATTAATAACAAATTTAAATTTAAAAAAAAGAATTAAGTTAGAGTAAGGATGGCAATGTATTTATAACTGCTTATGCTAATAACACTATATTGTGGCATGGAGGAAGAATAGTAGAAATGTATCAACATTTACAATATTCTTCTTACCAAAACCATTTATGGAAAATAGGAACTGCATTGGAACATGTATCTCTGGATTGGAAATTATCATATTGTTAATATTTCCAGCCTTAAGGTTAAAATATTATATTGTTCAAAATTATTTGTTGTACATTTGTTTAAATTTTTCCCTCTTTTAACAACTGGGATCGAGAGGGAAAAGACCATAGAATGGCCAAGATTATTGGAGCAGCTATTGCTGCCAGTTTAGGGCCTGTATCAGGAAAAGGAAGTCTTATTCATATATAGTGCCACCCAAAGGTAATAAAGGAGGTCAGAATTGCTTCCACTGTGGAAAGCTGGGCCACTTCAGTAGAGAGTGTCACAGATGGGAGCCACACATAGGCAAGGGAGTAGAGAGGAAGCTCCCACTCACTTGCTTTAAGTGTGGATCTGAAGGACACTTGGCCAAAGGTGGCCCACATCAGGTCCTCGTGGCTGAGAGGACTGACAGGGCCCAGCTCAGAGCTGGAAACAAAGGAGGATGCCTCAACGATTTAGATCCTCCAGGAAGAGCTGTGGGTGAGCATTAACATTACTGGTAAGTATATTTGTTTTCTCCTGGACACAAGAGCCTACTATTTGGTCTAAAAGCCTTCTGAGGTCCCAACTCTTCTCACTGTTTCTTAGTTGTTAGAATTTATGGAAAACCTCATAAGCAGTTCTTTACTTCACCTCTGCCTTGCATGTGGACTTCCGAGTTGTAAAACAACCTGGGGGTAGATGGAATTTGCTCCAAGACTTAAGAACAAGAAATGACATAGTTGAGCCTCTACATCTTGTGGTTCCTAACCTTTATATTATAATAGACAAAATGCTAGTCAATAGGCCTTTTATTGTAAGAACTATCTTCCCTCTGTAACTTGATTTGTGCCACTATTAGATCCTCTACTTGGAATATGCTTTTTAATTTTTGACTCATGTACTTTTAACTTGATAGTTAAATTTGTGTGTTCTAGGCTGCAACACTTCCATGATATATCTTCAAGGATATGAACATGTACGGCTAAGCACAAATGATAACACTGCATCTAAATTCCAAAATCAATCTCCATAATAGTCTATGTGTTTCCTATTGCCAAAGGGGCCCTTCAGAGTAGTGAGAGAAGATCTTCACCCTGAAACCTACAGCGTCACTTTTCAGCAGGAAGTAGCTAAGAGAATACGCCATCCCCTTTTCCTTATGAATCAGGGTGAAGTCTCTCTCAGGGAGGAGTCATAGGGAATGGCAAAGGACACACTGACAAAGGGAATTAATCAGAACTGGCTTTGACAAGCACTGTGGCAATTGGACAATTAAAACAGACTTTCAAGGGGGGAAAAAAAAGGAGAACTAACTGGGGAGGAGGGTAGAGAAAATAGTGTAACAATGAATGAATAAAAACCCCAAATCTCTGTAAATGTTCATTAAAATTAATAAAATTTAATAATAAAAAGAGGAAAAAATAAAATGCATATTATACGCAGTGAAAAAAAATTGTATTATTTCTGATTTAATTTATTCTTTGGGTGCCAATTACCATTTTTCTCTGAAAAGTATTAGAAATATCTCATATATACAAAAGCATATGGATTGGAAAGATATGGAGACAGGACTCATCCCTGACATACTCCCTTCCTGATTTTGAATCATGTAGTGTTTCTATATGCAGAGCAGATCATTCCAAAGCCTGGGCTTTTTGAGGAGGAATTTGCCATCAAGATTGGAGGAAGAATTAACAACAATCTATGTTATGCAGATGACACAAGCTTGCTTGCTGAAACTGAGAAATACCTGAAGTACTTGCTGCAGAAGGTTAAGGGCTATAATTTTCAAAATAAATTGAAGGTCAACTTCAAGAAGACAAAGATTCTCAATTGGGTTACTTACTTTTATCTTCTTGCTCAAGTATTTTATAAATTCTAGATATAAATTCTTTTTCTGACATGTCATTACCAAATATTTTTTCCCAATCTGTGGCTTCCTTTTTGACTCTGTTGGAGAAGTTTTTAGATGAACATAGGAATTTGATTCTTAGAAGGTCCCATTCATCTATTTTATCCTCTCCTTATCATAGATTTTTCAGGATGCTTGGAAGACTGTTGTGGATTAGGACTTCTAGAGTTCTTCCAAGCTTTTCTTCAATGAAATGTATAGTCCTTGGTTTTAGTCCTAGGTCCGTGATCCATTTTGAGTTGGTTTTTGTGTATGGAGTGAGGTGTGGATCTTGCTTGAGTTTTCTACAGATAGTTTTTCAATCTTGCCAGCACATTTGTTAAAAAGGCTGCCCAGACATTTCACCAAAGAAGACATTCAGATGGCAAAAAAAATACATGAAGTAATGTTCAAAATCTCTAACTCTATGAGAGATTCAAATCAAAACAACTATGAAATATCATTTCACCCCAGTTAGAATAGCAAAATTTAATAGTACAGCAAGCAACAAATGCTGGCAAGGTTGTGGAGAAACTGGAACCCTTATTCACTGTTGGTGGGAGTGCAAAATGGTACAACCACTATGGAAGGCTGTATGGCGCTCTCTCAAAAAGTTGCATATAGAAATGCCATTTGACCCAGCAATACCATTACTGGGAATACACCCTTAAGAAAGCATAACTGTCACCAAGGCAGATATATGCACACCCATGTTTATTGCAGCTTTGTTCACAATAGCAAAGAGTTGGAAACAACCTAAGTGCCCATCAACAAACGAATGGCTAAAGAAGCTCTGGTATATTCACAAAATGGAATACTACACTACACTCAAATACAAGGAACTCATGCAATATTATTCAAAATGGATGACGCTGGAGAACATTATGCTGAGTGAAATATCTTAGTCACAAAAGGACAAATACTACATAGTGCCCCTGCTGTAGAATGGGACTGACATCAGGGTTGGGGTGAGAGTGAGAAAGATTAGATAAATTATGTATACTGCATTGAAACAGATGAGGGAAATACTGTTTAAAAGGGATATATGATTGGGTATTATGGTTATGACAAGAGTCCAGAATGAAGTCTGCATAGTGGAATGTATTAGGGGTGAGTGGGGGTTGTATACCAATGAAAGAGTTTTACTTTTCAAAGAGAAGAGCGAACTTAAGGGTGGGGTGGACAGGGAGAAAAATGCAACAATGAATAGATGGAAATCCAAAATCTCTGTAAATGTTCATTAAAATTAATAAAATTTTAAAAAGATGATGAAGATTCTCACTAGTGGGCCAATTGACAGCACCATGATCAATGGAGAAGAGATTGAGGTTGTTAATTATTATAGCTTGTTCAGAGTCAGAAAAACAAAAGACAAATTTCGTTAGGTAAATCTGCTATCGGAGACCTTTCCAGAGTACTAAGATGCAACAATGTCAGTCTAGAGACTACCGTGCACCTGATCCAGTCCATTGTCTTTGCAATTACTTGCTATGCATAAGAGAGCTGGATAATGACTAAGGATAATAGAAGAATAATTGATGTCTTTGAGTTGTGGTGTTGGAGAACAGTCTTAAACATACAGTTTGAGTGCCAAGAAAACAAATAGTTCTGTCTTAGAGTAAGTGAAACCAAGTTTCTTCTTGGAGTTTATTATTTTGAAGCCCAGTCTTTGGGCATGTGGCCAGGAGTGACAAAACCTTGGAGAAAGACATCATGCTTGGAAAGGTGGAGGGACAGGGAAGGAAAGGAAGATCCCAGATGAGATGGATTGATACAAGGACTAGGACAATGGGGATAGGTATATCAAAGTCAGTGAGACTGGCTCAGGATTGAGTAGGCTTCAGAGACACTGTACATAGGACTACCATGAGTCATAAGTGACTCAATAGCACATAACAATAAGAGCAAAAATAACAATATATAAAAACATAAGGCAAGAAAAATAAGATAAACCACCCAACTCCAGTTGACCTTGACAAATAGTCAATTTCTGTCTCAGTTTAAACTTCTTTAAGAGAATGATTGACATGATAACTGGGGTAATTGGGGTAGGTACGTCAGAGTCAGTGAGACTGGCTCAGGATAGAGAAGCAGATCAGACCTATTGTACATAGTGTAGTTGTGAGTCACAGGTGACTTGATGGCACATAACAACAAGACCAACAGTAAGAGAATAAGTGCTTTGTAAAGTGCTTTTTCATGGATAATTTATAAAGATATGCTACATTCTACCATGGAGTCAATTTAAACTTGGTGATCCTCCATCAGGTCTCCAAGGCTGGAAATCACCAAGGTTGAGAGGAGATCTCCCTGGCTAGAGGCTAATGGATATCAACCAACACATCTTTGGTTTTGGTTAGCATCCTGATGTGCTTGACACTAACAGGGCTCCAAATGAAGATATATGTCATTGTTGTTGTGATGTGGTTTTGAATCACCTGTGACCCATAGCAATCCTTTGTACAGCAGCTCTGAACCCTGCCCTGTCCTGAGCCAGTCTGACTAATTCCAATACGCCAACTTCTGTTGCTCCAGCTCATGTGGCATAGCCCTCTTCTGTCTTGTCCCTCCACCCGTCCATGCATGATGTCCTTCTCCAATGACTGGTCTCTTCTGGCCATATGCCCAAAGTATGTGAGACAGAGATTCAAAATCCTAGCCTCCAAGGAGAAACTTGGTTTCATACTCTCCAAGACAAACCTATTTGTTTTTTGGTGTTTTTTGTTTGTTTGTTTTGTTGTTGTTGTTGTTTTTTGTAGTCCATGGCATGTTCAAGGCTCTTCTCCAGCACTACAACTCGAAGACATTAATTCCTCTTCTGTTATCCTTAGTATTGTCTAGCTCTCTTAAGCATAGCAAGTAATTGCAAAGACCATGGCCTGGATCAGGCACACCTTAGTCTCTGTACTGATATCATTACTTTTCAGCACTGTGGAGAGGTCCCTGACATCATGTTTTCCCAGTACAAATCTTCTTATGATTTCCTGACTGCTGATGTTAAGAGTGTTGATTGTGGAGCCGAGCAAGCTGTAATTGTGAACAACCTCAATCTCTTCTTCACTTATTATGGTACTGCCAATTGGACCTGTGGTGAGAATCCTTGTCTTTTTGGTGTTGAGTTTCAATCCAAATTGAAGACTATAATCCTTGACCTTCTGAAATAAGTGCTTCAGGTCTTATTCCGTTTCAGCAAGCAAGCTTGTGTTATCTGTATAATATAGATTGTTGATGATTCTTCCTCCAATCTTGATGCCACATTCCTTCTCATAAAGTCCTGTTTTTTGGCTGATTTGTTCTGCATATAGATTTAAAAAGTATGAATACAGGATGCTTTACTTTCTTGATTTTGAACCATGCTGTTTCCCTGCTCTGAGGACTGCTTCTTGGTCCAAATATGTTGTTGTTGTTATGTTGTGACTCATAGCTACCCTATGTACAAGGACCGTAAACCTTGCTCTACCCTGTGCCAACCTTATTGTCTTTAAGACACCTACTCCCATTGCCCCAGTGACTGAATCAATTCACATAATCAAGTGTCTTCCTCTCTTGCAGTGTCCCTCCACCTTCCAAAGCATGATGTCTCTCTCCAAGGACCTCCTTGTAACATGTCCAAAGTATGTCAAACAAAGCTTCCTTGTCTCCAAGGAACATCCTGGTTTCACCTTCTCCTAGATGAACCTGTTTGTTCTTCTAACAGTCCATCGTATATTCAACACTCTTCTTCAGCACCACAGTTCAAAGGTACCCATTTGCTTTCTATCATCTGTAGTCATTGTCCAGCTCTCTGATTCATAGCAAGCAATTGTATAGGTTTTGCATAAGCACAATCAAGTGTTCTGGGTTTCCCATTTTCCTCAAGGTTAGCCACCATTTGTTGCGATCCAGACAGTAAAATGTCTTTTCTTAGTCATTTAAATACAGATAGACATACTTCTGGTACTCTTTGCTTTCTGCCAACATCCATATGACAATAATGTTTCTAGTGCCATGAACTCTTCTAAATTCAGCTTGTATCTCCAGTGGTTCTCTGTCAATATACGGTTCCAGTAATTTATGGATAGTCTTCAGTAGGATTTTGCTACTTTGTCGCAATAGTGATATTGTTTTATAATTTTCACACTCTGTCAGGTCACTTTTTTTGGGAATAGGAATAAATGTCAGTCAGTTGGCCAAGTAGCTGTCCTCCAGATTTTTGGAACAACTTGGTGAGCACATCCAGGGCAGCATTTGTTTGTTAAAATACATCAATTGGTATTCCATCAATTCCCAGGGCTTTATGTTTTTTTTACCGAGTCTTTCAGAACAGCCGAAACTTCCTCCTTCATCACTGTCACCTCTGAATCATATATTGTATCTTTAAATTCTTCTATGTCAGCTACTTCTTTTTGGTAAAATGACTCTGTGGAAGGAATCGTTGGAGGAGTTCAACATCAGCCATGAAAACTAGACCAGCTGCGGAATGTGGAACAGACCATCAACCACTCATATGCAAGTT
>NW_006399793.1:10878425-10935869 GCF_000299155.1 Elephantulus edwardii | reverse complement strand
TGGCTCTGTATTCTTTTTGTCACGGTAGAGAAAGCCAACTGATTTTTGTATGTTGATCTTGTATCCTGCTACTTTGCTGAATTGGTCAACTATGTCCAATTTGATCTTTATTCTATCCCCCCTGAATTTAAAAACCATCTCAGCAATAGATTTGAGGTCTTGAAAACTAATTAAAGAACACCAGATGAGCTGTGAAAAGATATGAAGAATATTTTTCATAAAGAATACAAAAAGTCATTACCAAGATGGAAGAAGAAGAAAAGGCCAAAATATATGTCAGAAGTGGATCCGACTATTGCACTAGAGTGCTGAGAAGGCAAAGCAAAAAGTAAATATTAAGAAATTAATGAGCTGAATAGAAGATTTCAAAAATTTCAAAGGGCAGCTGGAGAAGATAAAGCAAAGTATTATAATGAAATATGCAAGGAGCTATAGTCTGAAAATCAAAAGAGCCAAATATGCTCAGCATTTCTTAAGCTGAAAGAGCTAAAGAACAAATTCAAGGGCTGAGCTACAATGTTTAAGGAAATTATGGGTATAACATTGAATGATTCAGGAAGCATTAAAAGAAGATAGGAGGAGTATACAGAAGATCTACCAAAGATATTGACAAATGCTGCAAATTAGAACTTTTCTTTTTCTTCCTAGAGAATATGTCCACTAAGCGTGTCACTAAATAATCCTAGTAAATAATTTAACAAAGTATCAAATCTATATTATGAATTCAGTATTTGTCATTCTTAGGGGTATGATTATAATATTAATTCAGAAATATGCATAAATTTGTTTTCCTTATGTTTATAAAAACAATACAAACCTAAAGATATTTGTGTTAGGAAATTTGCCTTTTAGAAGACAAGCTCAAAAGCATCAATTTAAGAGTGTCATGTAAAGTTTCATGGGAGAAAAATGTCTCATTAGTCAATAGTCAAGATAATTTAAATGAAATAGTTCCAGTAGAATGTCTATCTGTGTTTCATTGACTATGCAAAGGCATTTGATTGTGTGGATCACAATAAATTGTGGCTAACCTTGAGGAAAATTGGAATCTCAGAACACTTGATTGTGTTTATATAAAACCTATACTTGGACCAAGCAGCAGTCCTTAGAACAGAGCAAGAAAACACTGCATGGTTCAAAATCAAGAAAGGAGTGTGTCAAAGATGCATCCTGTCCCCATACCTTTTCAATCTGTATGCAGAACATTCAGGAAGCAAGGCATTATGAGGAGGAGTGTGGCATCAAGATTGGAGGAAGACTTATTTACAACCTACGGTATGTAGATGACACAACCTTGCTTGCTGAAACTGGAGAAGACCTGAAGCACTTGCTGAAATAGGTCAAGGACTATAGTCTTCAATATGAATTGAAGCTCAACATCAAGAAGACAAAGATTCTGGGTCAATTGACAGCACCATAATAGATGGAGAAGAGATTGAGGTTGTGAGCAATTACAGCTTGCTAGGATTTACAATCAACACTCTTAACATCAGTAGTCAGGAAATCAAAAGACTAATTGCATTGGGAAAATCTGTTCTCAGAGACCTCTCCAGAGTGCTGAAAAGCAATGATGTCAATCGAGAAACAAAGGTGCACCTTATCCAGGCCATAGTGTTTTTAATTACTTGTTATGCTTCAGAAAGCTGGGCAATGACTAAGGGTGACAGAAGAATAGATGTCTTCTAGTTGTGGTCCTGGAAAAGAGTCTTTAACATACCACGGACTGACAAGAAAAAAATAGGTCTGTCTTGGAGAGGGTAAAACCAAGTCTCTCCTTGGAGGCTAGGATTCTGAAGGTCCGCCTCACTTACTTTGGACAAGTGACCAGGTGAGATAGGTCCTTGGAGAAGGACATCATGCTCAGTAGGGTGAATGGGCAGCCCAGGAGAGGGACACCCAGAATGAGATGGATTTATTCAGTAACTGGAGCAATGGGGAATTAATGAGATTGGCTCAGGACAGGGAAGGGTTCAGAGCTACTGTAAATAGAATCACCCTGCCTCGCAGGCAACTCACCAATAACATTCTATGAGAGGTTTGGAAGTCGGAGTGGTGTCCACTTTCTAGTAATCCACTTTCTAAACAACTTGCTTCCAGAAACTCTGTAAACTTTGATAAATGTTGATAGTTGTGAAAGGCTTCTGGCCTTTTATTCATCATCGGGTCGCTATGAGTCATGCTCGAGTCAAAGATAATCAACAACAACAGCAGAGATTCAGAAATACTTCTGGCTACAGGTTATCGAAAATTATTTTCTTCAGTAACAGTACACAAAACACTCTAACACTTAAAAATTAGATATTTGCAAATTATACTATGTCATGTCTCTGATCATCAGCTGGTTTTTATGTTTTGGTATTCTTAATAATGTGCTTTGCTTATTCTGAAAGAATGGGTTTGAATATCAAATACAAACACAAAATACGTTTTTAATGAAATAGTCCATTGGTTGCCTTTGAAGATGCACCCACTCACATATTAAATATCTTTATGGCTCTATTTGTCACTTAGAGCAGATAAAAGAAAAGCAAGTTCCCTTATACAGTGATTGAGGTTTGAATTCACATATCAGAATCCTGAACTCAGTAATGCATCTTCATTTTCTTATGACTGCATATATCAGGATAGGAAGGAATATACTGCGTTAACTAAGCCCTAGTCAGCATATGATGTGGATAGACAACTCCCTAATTTATATATATGTGTGTTTGTGTATGTATGTGTGTGTGTGTGTGTGTGTGTGTGTATTGTATTGTTGTATGTGCCATTGAGTTGCTTGTGACTCATAGCAACCCTATGTACAAGACTCTCCAAAGCATAGCACATAATTGTGAAGACTATAGCCTGGATCAGGAGCACCTTAGTCTCCAGCCTGACGTCGTTTTTATGCTATTGTTATAGAAGATCCTTACCCTGACTCTGCCAGCGTGTGTGTGTGTGTGTGTGTGTGTGTGTGTGTGTGTGTATGAGAGCGAGAGAGCGAGAGAGCAGGATTTGTAAAATAGTGTAGAATAGACTGTAGAGATGCCAAGGTTCAAATTTTCACACAGGACTTGTCTTTCACTGTATATTTTTTTTAGTATTATGTATTTAGAACATGCTATACCATTTCTTTTTGGAAGCAAGAATGGCATCCACTTCCTAAACAACATCTTCTGAAAACTCTATGAACTTTGAGAAACGACAATAGTTTTAGAAAGGCTTCAGGTATTTTGTTCATTGCGTAGCTATGAATTGTACTGGATTCGATGCCAACCAACAACAACAACATTGTTATATACCATCAAGTCAGAATCAACCCATAGCTGACCCTGTAGTGAGTTTTCAGGGGTAATAAATTACATAGGGGATTTCCTGTCTTTCAGCCAAGGAGTAGCTGGTGGATTCAAGTTGCATACCATTGGATTGACAGCACATCTCCTTACCACTAAATTACCAGAATGCAATATTTATAGTAAAAAGATCAACAGTAGTGTGGAGATAGCTATTATCTGACCACTACTAATATTACAAGGAGAAACTGTTGCCATCAACATGATACACATTCTAAAATTCTCATGGGATCAGACAAGGCCCAACACTTCTACATCTCTTTCTGCTAATTCCAGAACCAATGCTAGTGCTCTTCTGGGTCGGAAAGCCATTGCAACAGATATCCAGACTACACAAAACCATACTCATGGTCATGGAATTTATTAAGGAAGATTGGCTACAGGATACAAGCTCTCAGTCAGAAAAGTTTTTCAATTGTGGTGCTTTTGGTCAGCAGCACCATGCAATTCTTCAATCCAGACAGTTTTTCAAACATGGTTATAAATGGCCCTTTAACTTACAAAGTTCCCTTATGCCTGCTAGTTATGGAATCGTCTTCCCTCAGTCATCGAACAAGCTAGGGTAAAGGCTTTGATGGCAGTAGTCAGTCCCAAGTTAGCTCTCATCTCATTTTTGACTCTGATTCTCTGCTGGAACTACTCTTGCTTTTGCATAGATCTTGGTCTGGCTGGTCCAGGAATCTCTAGTCTCTACGGATGCACTCCTTCTCCCTTGTTGATGTTGCTAAAATTGCTCAACCTCTTTGTGGGTAGATTATCACACCCTGTTTGTGTGATTCTGTCCATCATGTAACAAAACAAAATTAATGTCTATGAAAGGATTTTAAACAATAAACAGTTGGCATCACATAGATATGTGTGTAGATATAGTTCTGATGGTAAGAATTTACACTGTATTCCAAAAGTACATGGTTTGAAATGACCAGCTGCTCTACAGAAGGGGGAGGAACAGTATACTTCCATGCAATTTACTGCCTCTAAAAACTCACTAGAGGATAAGCTATAAATTGATTGTGATTCAAGGTCATACAGCTATAACAACAAATGTGTGTGTGTGTGTGTGTGTGTGTGTGTGTGTGTGTGTACCATCAAGACAAAACTCATGCACAACTTGTCCCTAGTGAGTTTTCAAAGGTAGAAAATAAGTAAATCACACAGAAGGATATTGCCTATATTTTTCCCAAGGAGCAAATGGTGGATTTGAATCACTCACCTTTGGTTTGGCAGTGCAGCTCCTTACCACTAGGATACCAGAACTCTCATAAGGATAAGGAGTTGAGCTGCCAACAGGGAGGTATGTGATTCCAATCCACCAGTTGCTCAATAAAAAACAGCAACAATTACAACAAAAAGAAAAAAAATTATAAGCTATGATAAAACATTGCACGTAATATAATTTATGGTGTTTAGGGTTTTGTTTTGGTTTCGTTTTCTCTATTATGTTTTGCACTATTGAGTTGAGAGTAACTCATAGCTAATCCTTCCGTGAGTTTTCAGAGGCAATAAATTGCACTGAAGGAAATTGTCCAATTGCTCATCTTTCTCCCATGAAGAGGCTGGTGGATCCAAACCGCCCGATTTTGGATTGGCAGTACAATTCTTTATCACTAGGACACCTGTTAGAAATATATGCTATAGAGATGCCTCTTACTATTGATGACATTTTAAACTCAATTAAATGTTGGTACTTATGGAGATATTTTAGAGGAACTGTAAGTACTGAGAACACTGTATAGCTCATGATGAGAATTTGATAAATGGTAGTTATTAAAAATATTTAATAGAGGTTGCAAATTTCTTCCAAAAAAGTGAACCAATTTACAATACCAATTTAGCAATTTTATTACAGTAATTTATAACCTAAAATATAATTTGGTTTAATTCTTCATCAAAGAAAATAAGGTTACTATCTTAAAGCTATCAAATATGAGAATGTATCTTTTGTGCTGATAAAAGATTTAGGTACAATTGCTTAGAGTTTAAAATGGATACGTAAACAAAAATATTTCCATACATTCCCATAATAGCTATCTTCTAATATTTTCTCAAGAACATATTTTAATTAGCTGAGTTACCTTCGGAAATAAAGATCCACTTTCAAAAATGATTATTTGACCTCTGGAAAGAATAATAATTGTTATAAGAAAAATAAAAATTAAGTTGTTAAATAAAAATGATAAGATGCACACATTAAAATAATAGTGGGAAAATATTATAGAAGTGAAATTTTTTAATATTTTCTATAGGAACATTTTCTATACATGAAATAAATTTTTTTATGTAAAACACCTTTTTTTGAGACCTTTGTCTTTAACTGGTTTTTTTCAAGTTTCAAATAAAAATAAGCTTGACAATAGAATTTTACTTTAAGATACTGAATTGTTTTTCTTATTTTCTACAAATTTTTCTCATTTTGTATGTAGAAACTTTGTACTCATTTAGGCAAGAACCAGGAATGAACATTTCTTAGCAGAGATTACAGAAAACTTTCTGCTTGTTATTTTCTTACATGTATCCCCTATTTGAAAGCACATTTCTATATTTTCAGAACCATGACTGGGCAGTATATTTTTTACTTTTAGCCTTTCTGTGATTAATATTATAATCCAAAAATATGTTTAAAGAAATAATATGGATCTTACCTTTCTTAACATATATTGCATGGTTTCTCACAATTTACTTATGTTATACAATAGGACTTCCATTTATGATGCCAAAGAAAGAAACAAAGAGAAAGTGTTCTAAAGTAAACCTTAGTTTTATTACTACAGAAAGCTGACAGTTTTCTTTTTTTTTTTTTAAGGAAACATTAGCTACTTTTTTAGGGGAATCACTAAAAGTTTTGGTCTTACTGTCTTGGCAGATATCCACTCAAGCTTTTTTCTTGACTAAAGACCAGGGAGTAGTACTAATAATTACCAAGAAAGCCTCAGACCACTTGTAAGATTGACAAACATCCCCTTCCAAGTCCTTTAGGGTATTACTGGAACATTGTTAGCTTCATCCATTTGCTTTACTCTCTCAGAACAAAGTCTGTAGCCATAGGCGTATTTCTGTAGAAAAATAAGAGCAATTCACAAGGAAATGACAATTTAATTAAGGACAAAATTTATTTTTTAAAAGGATTTGACTTGTATGAATCTAATAAGGGAAGTTAGCTAAACATTCACATGTTTAAACATTTCATGAAGCCAGTTGCCAGTTTACCAAAAATAAAAACTATTGACAAAGAAGATACTTTTATGCAATATAAAGGACGTTGTTGTTTCTGTGTGATGTAGAGACAGAATCAACTCACTCACTCACTCACTCACTCACTCACTCACTCTTCAGTGGGTTTTCAGAGGCAATAAATTTCATGAGAAGAGATTACCCATTCTTCTCCCACATATATAGTGTAGTGTTCATATAGGTAAATATTCAACACATAGATCTTAGGGAGTAGGGAGTTGTGCATAAATGCAAAGGCAGTGCTTTTTTTTTTATTTACTGCATTAAGCTACACCTTTGTACAAAGAAAGGCATTGTTCTTCTGTGCAATATACAGGGTCCAAAAACCCACTAGATGGTAAGTCAAAGGTAGGTTCTTTTTTTTACCTTGTTAAAAATAATTTTTAATTGTGATTTTAATGAAAGTTTACAGGAAACTTGGATTTCCAGTCATTCATGGTTGTACATTTTCCTCCTTTCTCCACCCCCAATTCACTTTTCTCTTTAAAAAATTCATTCGTTTTTGTACAAATTTCTCTCTCCTACCCCAACCCACATCCACTTTGCTATCTACCTCCTCATTCTGGACTTTATTATGCAAAGTATGCATAATAATATAGTCCTTTTAAATAATTCTTTCCCTCATCTGTTCCAAAAGCAGTGTTCATTATTTATCCCCTTTTCTTCATTTCCCCCCAACCCCCAACATCAGTCCTGGTTTATAACAGTGGTATTATGCAGTATTTGTCTTTTTGTGACTGGCATATTTCATTCACCATAATATTCTCCAGAGTCACCCATTTTGTATTATGTTTTATGAGCTCCTTGTTTTTCAGTTCTGCGTAGTATTTCAATGTGTGAATATACCACAGCTTCTCTATCCATTCATTTGTTGATGAGACTTGGGTTGCTTCCATCTCTTTTCTATTAAGAACAATGCAGCAATACACATGGGTGTGCATATATCTGTTTGGGTGGAAGTTCTGGCTACTTTAGGGCATATTCCCAGTAGTGCACGTGCTGGGTCAAATGATATTTCTATTTCCAACTTTTTAAGAAAGTATCAAACTGCCTTCCATAGTATTTGCACCATTTTACACTCCCACTAACAGTGAATGAGGATTCTGTTTTCTCCACACCCTCACCAGCATTTATTGTTTGCTGCTCTGTTGAACTTTGTTATTGTTCATGGGGTGAGATGATATCTCATAGTTGTTTTGATTTGCATCTCTCTTAGAGCTAGGGATTTTAAACATTTCTTCACGTGTTTGTTCACCATTTGAATGTCATCTTTGGTGACGTGCCTGCTCATATCTTGTGTCCATTTTGAAACTGGGTTGTTTACCTTTATCTTGTAGAGGTGCTGGAGTATTCTGTAAGTTCTAGATATAAGTCTCTTATCAGATATGTAACTTGCAATTGTATTTTTCTCAGGCTATGGCTTTCCATTTTACCCTGTTGGAGAAGTGTTTTGGTGTGCATAGTGATTTGATTCTTAGAAGGTCCTTTTCATCTATTTTATTTTTATTTGATTGTAGGTTTTACAGGATGCTTGGAAGACTCTTCATGTTACAGATTATGGCTTCTAGAGTTTTTCCAGGCTTTTCTCTGATGAAATTTATAGTCCTTGGTTTTACTCCTGGATCTTTGATCTGCTTCAAGTTGGTTTTTGTGTATGATATGAGGTGTGGGTCTTGCTTGAGTTTTCTATGGATTATTTTCCAATTTTCATAACACTATTTGTTAAAGAGGCTTTCATTTCCCCATTTAACTGATTTCATCTCCTTGTTAAAAATCAGTTGACAAAAAAAAAAATCGGTTGACCATAGGTAGATGAACTGATTTATGGGTTCTCAATTCTATTCCATTGATCTGTGTGCCTGTCACTGTATCAGTACCACACTGTCTTGACCACCATGGCTTTTTAGTAGGATATGAGATCAGGGAGTGACATACATCCTATCTTGTTTATGTTTTTCAAGTCTGCTTTGTTTTTAGGGTCTCTTTCTTTTTAAGATGAAATTAGAAATTGCCTTTTCCATCTTGTTAAAGAATTGAATTGATATTTGTATTGAGATTGCATTGAACTAGTAGATTGCCTTTAGCAGAACTCTGATTTTCACAATATTGAGTCTTCCTCAATAAGCATGAATATATCATCCATGAGCATGGTATATTCTTCCATTTCTCCAGGTCTCTTTGTTTCTTGTAGTAATGTTTTTTTAATTTTCTTTTAATAGGTTTTCAGTGTTTCTAGTTAGATTTACTCCCAAGTATTTAATCTTGTGATTAGGTATTGTGAAGGGTATTGTTTTCTTTAGCTCCATTTCTGTATTCTCTTTGTCACTGTACATAAATCTAATTGATTTTTTGTATATTGATCAAATGTCTTCTGTTTTAGCTAAATTGGTCAACTATGTTCAGTAGTTCTCTCACTGAGTCTTCAGTGTTTTTCTAACTATACTGCCATATAATCTGCACATAGATATAATTTTACCTCTTCTTTACCAATTTGGTAAATTACTCCTTATTTTTTTCTCATGTCTTATTTCTATCATTAAGGCTTCCAATAGAATATTGAAGAGGAGAAGTGATAGTGGCCAACTTTGCCTAATTCCTGTTCTTAAAAGGATTGCCTTTAATCTTTCTCCATGGAGAATGATGTTGGCTCTTGGATTTGTGTACATACTTTTCACTATGTTGAGGAAATTCTCCTTTATTCCCATTTTGAGTGTTTTAATCAGGAAAGGGTATTGGATTTTGTCAAAGGCCTTTCCAGCATCAGTTGATAGAATCATCTGATTCTTGTTCTTTGCTTTGTTAATGTGATAAATTACACTGATTGTTTTTCTTTTGTTGAACCATGCTTGCATACCTATTATGAATCCCACTTGGTCATGGTGAATTTTTTTTTTTTAATGTATTGTTGGATTCTATTGGCCAGGACTTTACTCAGGATTTTTGCATCTATGTTCATAAGGGATATTGGCTTATACTTTTCTATTTTGGTGGTGTCTTTACCTGAATTTTGTGTCAAAGATATATTTTTCATAGAATGGTTTTGGGGAATTCCTGTCTTTTTCTATTTTCTGAAATACTTTATGTAGAATTAATTACAGTTCTTCTCTTAATGTTTGATAAAATTCACTTGAAAAACCATTTGGTACAAGGATTTTTTTTTTGTTGGAAGTTGTTTTACTAATTGTTCAATTTCTTTTTTAGTAATAGGTCCATTCAGCAGTTCTAGTTCGGTCTGTGTCAGTTTAGGCAGTTGTTTTCTAAGAGTTTGTCCATTTCCTTTGGGTTTTCATATTGATTTGAGTATTGTTTTTCTTAATATTCCTTGTTAACCTTTTTATTTTACTTGGTTCTATTATGACATTGCCCCTTTTATCTCTTATTCAGATTACTTGCGTCTTTTCTTTTGTTAGTTTTGCTAATGGTTTTTATTTTATTTTCTTGATCTTTTTGAAGAACCAACTCTGATTTTATTGATGGTTTTGTTTTTCTGTTTCCTGTTTCATTTATTTCTGCCCTAATTTTTATAGTTTCAGGTTTTGTTTCAGAGGGTGTTGGGTTTTCTTGCTGTTATTTTTTAGTATGTGTCAGATGCTGGCTTAAAGAGTCCATTATAATTTTTTTCTTGCCCTTTCATAAGTTTGCTTATTGCTATAAATTGATCTATAATGCTTTGGCTGTTTCCCAGAGGTTTTGGTAAGTTGTACTTTTATTGTCATTTGCTTCAAGAGGATTTTTCATTTCATTTTTCATTTCTTCTATTACTCACTCATGTTCAAGCAAGGTGTTGTTCCACTTCCAAATGTATGAAGTTTGTGATTTTTTTTCTCTCTCCTTTATCCTCTTGTTATTAATTTGTAATTTTGTAGCATTGTGGTCTGTGAAGATGCTTTGTTTTATTTCTATGCTTTTTAACTCACTGAGGTTTGCCTTGTGACCTAAAATATGTTCTATTCTGGAGACTGTTCCATACACATTGAAGAAGAAGGTATGCTTTGATTTCCTGGGATGCATTAGTTTGTCTATGTCTATGAGAACAAGTTGGTTTATTGTGTTGTTAAATTCTTTGGCATCTTTGTTGAGTTTCTTTCTGATAGTTCTACCTTTACTTGAGAATTGTGTATTGAAATCTCCTAGTACTGTAGTGGTGGTGTCTATTTCTTTTTTTCCATTCTGTTAATGTTTGCTTCATGTATTTTGCAGCTCTATTATTTGGTGTATAGATATTTATTATGGTTACATCCTCTTTTTCTACTGATCCTTAAACACTCTATAAGGACCTTCTTTGTTCTTTGTGATGGTTTTTTGTGTTAAAATCTATTTTATCAGAGATTAATACAGCTACTCCTACTTTTTCCTCTTTGCCATTTGCTTGTTATATTCCCTCCATCCATTTTTATTTTTAATCTTTCGTTGTCTTCACTTTTCAGATGTGTCTCTTGTAAATAGCAAATTGATGGGTTTTGTTTTTCTCTAGTCTGCTACTCTTTGGCATCTCTGTAAGTAGGATTTCTTTCAGTTTTTCCTGCATTGCTGGTCTTGTTTTTACAAACTCTGAGGATATCTTGCTCTCTCCTTCACATTTGATAGACAGTTTTGCTGGGGACAGAATTCTTAGTTAACAGTTGTATTCTTTGAGTGTTTGATATATGTCATTACACTGTCTTCTTGCTCCCATAGTTTCTGCTGAGATATTGACAATCTTATTTACTTGCCCTGATAGGTTACTCTCCAAAGGTTTTCTTCCTTTCTGATTATGCTTTCTGTTCTAGCCAATCAGTGGTGACAATTCTATCTTCTATTTCACTGCTTCTGTGTTGTCTCTCTTCAACTCTGTTCCTGTGCCTCTCCAACATTTTGACAGCATCTGAAACATTGCTCTTCTGTTTCTGGATTGTAGTTTCAGAGCCTCTAATAACTCATGTGTTTTATTTGTATTGTCTTGGATTGTTTTTTTAAGTTCCTTTTGGTTTTTGCTTGAAGAGTCCTATAATTCTTTCAGTTTGTCTTTAACCCATTGAAAATATTCAATCATTGTTCTTTTGAAGTCTGTTCCATCAGACTTTCTGGCTTCAGGAAATCCATTCATACTTTGTCCCTTTTTGGAGGTGACATTTTATTTTGGGTTTGTGTAGGGTGTGAGGTAATCTGCTTCCTTTATGCCATTGCTGTAGTGGACTTTTCCATGCTTGAGATCTTACCACTTGGTCTGATAACCTTGGATCAGGAAGTAACTGCTCCAGAGGACAGTGGGACAACTATCTTGTCTGAGTTTCTCTCTGATCTTTTGACTCAAGAAATACTTGATTCTTTTGGGAAGAGATATGCTCTGTGAATTAGCAGCCTTATCTGTCAGGGAACTGCTGCAGCTCAGCTAGTCCAAAGTGCCCAGTGCCAAAATGGTAGCTCAAGCTCTGGGTGGGGAGTGGAAATGGCTTCACCTGTGATATTGCCTTCCCTCACACAATTCAGAATGGAGGCAGCGTGTCATCCTGCAGGTGACGAGGCTGGGGTATCCAGGTGGTGGGACCAGGTCCTTCAGGCATCAAGGTCAAGGCATCCAGGTGAAGAGTGGGGGCATCCAAATGGCAGAACCAAGTCCTCCAGGTAGCATGTTTAGGGGTTCAGGCAGAGTGGCTGCAGACCTTCAGGCAGAGGTGGATGAAGCCTTCAGGAGGTGGGGTCATAGTCTAATAATTGCAGCGGAAGAGCACCTAGGCCCCAGTAGGAAAGACTAAGAAAAGTTAAGACAGGTGCTTAGCTAATTGGCTAGAAGAAATCTAAGTGTGACTTTGCATATGTGTGGCTTCAGCAATCCAAAGGAAGTTCTAACTTGACAAAGTTTTTGTTACTTATTACAGAATAAAAGGGATCCTAATAGTACAGTGTCTACCGCCATACCACCCTGAACACGCCCGATCTCGTCTGATCTCAGGAGCTAAGCAGGGTCGAGCCCAGAACATTTAATCGTGCTAATGCGAAACCTATACTTGGACCAAGAGGCAGTTGTCAGAACAGAGCAGGGCAACACTGCATGGTTCAAAATTGGGAAGGGTGTACGCCAGGGATGTGTCCTGTCTCCATACCTTTTCAACCTGTATGCAGAACAGATTATCCGAGAGGCTGGGCTCTATGAGGAGAATTGTGGCGTCAGGATTGGAGGAAGACTTGTAAGTAACCTACATTATACAGACGACACACACTTGCTTCCTGAAACTGCGGAGGACCTGAAGTGCTTGCTACTGAATGTCAAGGATTGTAGTATTCAATATGAATTAAAGCTCAACATCAAAAAGAAAGATTCTCACCATTGGTCCAATTGGCAGCACCATGATAGATGGAAAAGAGACTGAAATTGTTAACAATTACAGCTTGCTTGGCTCCACAAGCAATGAAGTCAAAAGGCAAATTGCATTAAGTAAATCTGCTGTCAGGACCACCTCTCCAGAATCCTGAAAAGCAATGATGTCAGTCTAGAGACAAAGGTGTGCGTGCCTGATCCAAAGTTGGATAATGACTAGGGAGGATAGAAGGAGAATTGACGCCTTTGAGTTGTGGTGCTATAGAAGCGTATTGAATGTACCATGGACTGCCAAGAAAACAAACAGATTCATCCTAGAGAGGGTTAAACCACGCAGAGCCTTGGAGGCAAGGATTCTGGGGCTTCGCCTGACATACTTTGGACATGTTGTAAGGAGAGACAGGTCTTTAGAGAGGGACATCATGCTGAGCAGATTTGAGGGACAGCACAGGAGGGGAAGACCCTCTATGAGGTGGATTGATTCAGTGACTGGGGTAATCGGGATGGGTATGTCAGAGGCAATGAGATTGGCACAGGATAGAGCAAGGTTTAGGGCTGTTGTACATAGGGTCGCTATGAGTCGCAAACGACTCAACGGCACATAACAACAACAACAATAGTACAATAGTTAAACACATGGCTACTAATAAAAAAGTAGATGGTTTGAGTTCTCTGCCCACTCCTGGAGAGTGACTCACTAGCAACTTACTTAACTCATGTGATATAACCTTGCTTGCAGAAAATGAGTAAGACTTAACATTCGTACTGAAGAAGATGACAAAGTGCAGCTTTCAATATGCATTTCACCTTTGCATCAAGGAAAAAAATATCTCACTGCTAGACCAATAGCAACATCACAATTGTTGCTAGGTGCCATTGAATTCAGTACAATTTACAGTGACCCTATGCACACAAGATCTGAGCCCTGTCCTATCCTATATCGACCTTACACTTCCTGACATAGTAGAGCCCACTGTAGCAGTCACCCTGTCAATTAAAATGGTTGAGCGTCTTCCTTAACGTCACCGATCCACCACCATTTTGAGCATCATGTCCTGCTCCAAAGATTATCCCTTCCTAGAAACATGCCCAAAGCATGTGAGATAAAGTCTCATCACTCTTGCCTTCACAAAGCACTTTTGCTGCACCCTCTCTAGGACATGTTTGTTTATTCTTTTAGCTGTCCATGGGATGTTCAGTGGTCTTTTCCAACAACACGGCTCACACATCAATTCTTCTTCTGTTATCTTCATTCATTGTCCAGCTTTCATATCCATGGTAAGTGATCATAAAGATTATGGCCTGCATCAAGATGCACCTTATTTCTCAAACTGACATCATTACTCCTCAATAATTTGGAAAGGTCTCTACTGCATACATTTCCAGGGCAATGTGCAAAATTTCCTGGCTGTTATTATCAAGGATGTTAATTATAGTTTCAAGTAAGATGATGTTTAAACATTATGATAGAGAAAAGATTGAAATTATCAATAATTTCATTTTAATTGGATTCAAAATCAACATCCAGAGTAGCAAAAGTCAAGAAATCAGAAGGTGCATATATCATTGGGGAAATCTGCTGTCAAGTACCCCTCTAATGTTCTAAAAAATATTGTTGTTAAGTGACACCAAGTCAAGCATGACTCATAGTGACCTTGTGAACAAAAAAAGATTTGAACCCTGTTCTCTAACTATCATCATTTCTCTAATGTTCATAGAGTTTCCAAAGACATATTGTTTAGAAAGTGGATGCCAATCTTGCTGGAATGAGGATATCAGTTCATAGACTAAAGTGCACTTGATTCAAGTAATGACATTTTAAATACCTTCCTTGCGTGCACAAGTTGTACAATGTACACATAAGATCAAAGAATTGATAGCTTTAATTGTGGTGTTGTGAAAGAGTATTTAATATACCATAACATGTATTATCATACAATATCACTCGTATCATACACAGCTAAATCTTGCTGAAGATTATCTAGAAATGACTGGAATAGTTTATTGACAGAGAACTACCAGAAATACAATCTGGCACTATAGACATTATCACCAATAACAGGTAGATCTTTGCAGAAAACAAAAAGTATCAGAGGGATATATATTTGTGTTTCATTGACTATCGAAAGGCATATGACTGTGTGGATCCAACAAATTGTGGCTAACCTTTAGAGAATGGGAATCCCAGAACACTTGAATATGCTTAAGAAAAACCTATACCCAAGTATATACCCAGGAAACAGTCCTCAGAACAGAGTAGATAAACACTATATGGTTCAAAATCAGCAAGAGTGTGTGTCAGGAATGCATCCTGTTTTTATATCTTTTCCATTTATATATAGAACAGATCCTTCAGAAGACTGGGCTTTATGAGGAGAAATGTGGCGTCAGGATTGGAGGAAGACTTGTAAGTAACCTACATTATACAGACGACACACACTTGCTTCCTGAAACTGCGGAGGACCTGAAGTGCTTGCTACTGAATGTCAAGGATTGTAGTATTCAATATGAATTAAAGCTCAACATCAAAAAGAAAGATTCTCACCATTGGTCCAATTGGCAGCACCATGATAGATGGAAAAGAGACTGAAATTGTTAACAATTACAGCTTGCTTGGCTCCACAAGCAATGAAGTCAAAAGGCAAATTGCATTAAGTAAATCTGCTGTCAGGACCACCTCTCCAGAATCCTGAAAAGCAATGATGTCAGTCTAGAGACAAAGGTGTGCGTGCCTGATCCAAGCCATGGTCTTTGCAATTACTTGCTATGTATGAGAGAGTTGGACAATGATGAAGAATAATAGAAGAAGAAGTGATGCCTTTGAATTGTGGTACTGGAAAAGAAAGAGTCTTGAACATACCATGGACTGTTAAGAAAATAAATAGGTCTGTCTTGGAGAGGGTAGAACCAAGTTTCTCCTAGAAGGCTAGGATCTTCTCTCCGGCCCTTGGACCCAACTATTTTATTTATCTCTTCATTTTTCTTTTTTTAAATTATTTTCTACTTATTTACAAAATAAAAATACTTTTTTTTAAGAACAAATTCTTTCCATTTCCCTCACCCCACCCCCATCAAATTGTACAATTTGTGGTGCTGGGGAACAGTCTTGAAGACACCATAGACTGTCAAGAAAACAAATAGGTCAACAGGTCTGTCTTAGGGTGAAACCAAGTGTCTCCTTGGAGGCTAGGATTTTGAAGCTCCGCCTCACTTAACTTTGGGCACGTGGTTAGAAGAGATCTGTCCTTGGAGAAGGACATCATGCTTGGAAGGGTGGACACACAACACAGAAGAGAGAGGCCCCAAATGAGATGGATTGATACGGTCTGGCCCAATGGAGGTTGGTGTGTTAGAATTAGTGAGACTGGCTCAGGGCAGGGAAAAGTTCAGAACTGCTGTACATGGGACCGCTATGCATTGTAGGTCACTCAATGGCATATAACCACAACAACAACATACTATATTGTGCTGTTTTGTTTTTTGTGTGTGTGGTTTTTTTTTTGTTTGTTTTTTTATTTAAGCCTCCAGTTAAAAGTCAACAAGACCTCTGTGAGGGCTTTTGTATTTGAAGTTTTTTATTATATTTTGGAGCAAAATTATTCTAAGTGGTATAGTGCTCTTCTGTCAGTTTGTTACATTGCAGTAACCTGGGGTAGCTGTGATGCTGAATCTTGTGCCATTGGTGTGTTGAATGCCGTAACAGTTACCCATGGTTGACAATGTTTGGTGGAGCTCTCAGTTTAAGACAGATTTAGAAGCAGTTAGTGGCATCCACTTCCTAAACAACATGCCTCTGCAAATTCTATGAACTTTGATAAATGTCAGTACTTACAGAGAGACTTCAGGCCTTTTGTTCATAGGGTCATTATGAGTCATGTTCGAGTTGATGGCAATCAACAACAACAACAAAGATTACAGCCTAGGAATCCCTATCAACAACAACAACAAAGATTACAGCCTAGGAATCCCTATGAGGCAGTTCTACTTTGACAGAAAGTTTCACTGAGTTGTAATGAACTCCAGAAACACTAGAACAGTGAGAAAGGATGCTCTATGAGTTCAAGTCACTTATCATCGTTATCTTTTAATTCAAACAGTTCTTAAACTGCTGATTTCAGATTCTGTGCCCATAAACCAAGACTGACAAAATCAAATGCTAAGATGTTGCAAAATATTATGGAAGAATTTTAACTGTTTCTAGTGACTCTTTGAGAAATATATTTCATTTTCTAAAAATAACCAGTAAAAGAGAAGCTTCTGTCTATACTTTATGTTCAAGAAATCATCACATCTACACAACAACATAGTACTACATACCTGAGTAGGAGTGTCGTGGTTGAATTGTTCAAGCTTAAAATATTAGGCCATAAGCCAGCATTTCTAGTACAGTAGTTGTTAAAATACACAAACAATTGTAATTGAAAGTGGAGTCAAGCATTTAGAGGCAGAAACACTAATTAGAACTAATTGACAAGTGTTATAACACTCACCAGGGTAGCTCTTTACATAAGAAAATGATAGTTATGTAAATACAGTGATTAATTGTATTCACTTAGCCCTTATTTTTTTTTCTTCTTGGCATCAATCTTACCCAGAACTTGGCCATTAATGGGTGTCCTTGTTAGATGCTGTTGAGTTGTTCTGACTCATAGATACCCTATGCACAATAGAAAGAAATAGTGTCCTGTTATGTGTCATACTCAAAATTATTGCTATCTTTGAGCCCATTATTTCAGTCACTGTGCATCAATTTATCTCATGGAAAATTTTCCTTTTTTTACTGACTAGTCATTAATTACAATTTCTCGTGTATTGTATGTTTTTTAAATAAACAATTCTATTTCTCAAGAATTTCTGTTTCTATTATATGTATTCAAGTGTATATTTGTGTGTATTTTACCACATTCATGTGTATGTGTACGTTAGATATACACAAAACATCTCCTTTGGATATGTTTTATAACATAACAGATTATAAATATTTTCAATTTTTGCTTTAAAAGCTAACCCCAATCCATTCACATATTAAAACATATTGTCAGGGTGGCAAACACAAACACAATTGTTTCTTATACATTTTAGTGTGATTTAAATATTCTTGAAATAAGTTGAAACCAGTCTGCAAGCCTGTCAATGTAGCGTCTGCCACAAACACTAAAATCAGCTAAGAAAAAGAAGTTATTATGTTGAATACACTGTGTATCTTTAAGTGCGTACTGTGTATCTTTAAGTGCGTTTATAATATTTTTCAAAAAATCATTGAAAGGATCCCAAAATAGAGACTTCTAAATAAGCAAAAGCAGAAGTAGTTTTGACTACTTCTCAGAACATGAGAAATGGTGACAGAACGTTTGTTAGTGTCTGATCAAAGCCAGACACTCCAGATGCGAGCTGTGGTGGAAGGGCAATAAAGTTCAGAAAATTCTGGAAATCTGGATTCACCCTGTGAGTCTATCACTAATTAGCTGTAGAACCAAGAAATAGTTACTTGAACTCTTTTGATCTTGGCTTTCTTGTTTTTAAAATGAGAGAGATTAAACAGATGCTTTCCAAGATTTCTTCTTCCTTTGAAAAATTAGTCCATATTAAACTATTTATTTTGATATATTTCGAAGTAAAGTCACTAGAGTGAAGTTTAGCCCATTTATATGGATAATGATATAGAGCTGCTGATAAAATTAGTGATGGCTCAGATGTGATGTTGACTTCTATCTAGTTTATGACCTTTAAGGGCGTAACTATTTCCTTGGAATGGGGGTAGGAATGGGATGGCGGAAGGAGCTTTGATATCCTTGGATTGATTTATTTTATCCTGTACTCCTTTCTATTATGTACATATTATAAATGATCTTCTGAATTTATTTCTTTATATTTGGCTTTTGAGGTAGGCAAAAGGGCACATTTGAGGAAATTGGTGATATAGGTTTTATGTAGTTCATGTCTTTACTAAATTATTTTTGAGAACAAAGGTGGTCCCAAATTTTTCCATCAATGATATCTCTTTAAGTCTCAGAATAGTTTAACGTAAACAAGAATTTTATTTTCATGTAAGGAGATATATCAGTCCAAAAAGTATCCGATACAAAGATTAATACAGTGATTTAAACTTGAAAGTTCATATTACCATGTACCAGTGTTACGCATACTGCAATGGATTTTTATTAAATATATATAAAATAGAGTACATGCTAAATATATTTAAATATTTTTGAAGATCAAAACTTCTTGTTGTTGTTTGCTGTCAAATTGAAATCTACCCATAACTGACACTCCAACACATTTTCAGGGGCATTAAATTGCATGGGAGGAGTTTGCCCATCCTTTCATGGAACAACGTGAATCTGAACAACATGCCTTGGAGATTTCAATGCAGCTTCTCATCACCAGGCCAAAAGATAATATTTTTGATTGAGAGCTTTGTGTGGGTTTTGTTTTGTGGGTTTTTTTTGTTTTTTTTTTTTTACTTCTAAGTCGTTTGTTTCAAATTTTTTCCCAGTCAGGAGTCATTCTTTTCACTCTGTTTGGAAAAGGTTTTGACACACACAGAGGGATTTAATCTTTAGAAGGTCCCATTCATCAATTTTATTCTCTCTAGATTGTTCATTTCTGGCTGTGTTTGGAAATCTCTTTATACTACAGGCTAGGCCATCTAAGGTTGATCCAAGCTTGTCTCTGATGAACTTTATGGTATACTAAAAGTTTATAGAATCTTGCAGGGCCTCCACAAGAAAAAGACTGATAACACAATTTCAAAATGGGCAAAAGACATGGAAAGAGTTTTCACAGAGGAAGATATTCAGATTGCCCACAGACACACAAAGAAATGCTCAAAATCACTTGCAATAAAAGAGATGCAGATCAAAATCACAGTGAGATACCATCTTACTAAAGGAGCAGTGGCAAAGTTTAACAGGACAGCAAGCAATAAATGTTGGAGAGGTTGTGGTGAGATAGGAACTCTTATATACTATTGGTGGGAATGTAAAATGGTGCAAACACTCTCTGGAAGGCTGTTTGGTGTTTCCTCAGAAAGCTGAATACAGAAATTCCGTATCACGCAGCTATTCCACTGCTTGAAATATACCCCACGCTGCTCTTCCACTGCTTGGAATATACCCCGAGAAAATAAGAACTAGGAAACAAATAGAAATTTGTTCATCAATGTTCATAGCAGCATTATTCACCATCTCAAGAATATTAAAACAACTCAAATGTCCAACCATAATAGAATGTATTTAGAAATCACGTTACATTCACACGATGGAATGCTATACAGCAAGCAGGAGCAATTAGTTTGTAAATCACTACCTAAATTGGGAGGGTAATGCACTGGAGAGCATTATGCTGAATGAACTAACTCAATCTCATAAGGATAAATACTGATTAAAACCATTATTATAGAATATGCATGAGGATCCAAGAACTGGAAGGTGGGAGCAGAGGGGTGAGGATGAGTGGGGGTGGTGGGGTAGGTGGTTAATCATAGGGTCAGACAATTTAGTGGGTGGAGGAAGGGATTGGTAAAGGAAATAGGAAAGATTTGGTGTGAAGTGTATTGTTTTATCATGTAAACTTCATTTTCCTACTAATTCTTTTCATTATGTTTTAAACTTCAGCATGAAAATAACAGAGGATTGAAAGTGTTTGATTTGATAATCACCAGTAAAATTTGATCATATTTAGTTACAAAATACTATTTAAAAAATTTGTTCATGAGTTGACAAGTCAAAAAAGACTTTAATAAACCTATAATGTACTTTTATTTACAATGTTAATTCTAATGAAATAATAATGCATATTTATATCAACTTGTTTTTGAGGTAATAAAATAGTCATAAAACATTAACATAAATAAATTCTCACTGGAGGGATGGGATGGGCTAATTTTTGAGGAATTACATTTGTCTAATGTAAGATTGAATAATGAAGTAATGTGATCAATTTCATAGTATTTAAATATATTCTTTTTTTAAGGAATAATAAAATGTGGGGTTCCTGGATTGTATGATATCTCTACCTTTTAAAGACATCATCATATGATGTACCATTGTTTTCCACACTGGCTGTATAATTTTGCCCTCTCACCAGCAGTGTACAGAGTCTCAAGTCTTTCACCATTCTCACCAGCTTGTGTAGTTTTCTGGGTTGTTTGTTGTGTTTTGTTTGGAGGTTTTTTTTAATTATTATTGTTTTTAATGCTACAGTAAAATTATATAGGAGCTCGGGAAGCCCTGGTAGCCTAGGAATAAGGAGCTATGCTGCCATCCCATAGGCGCATGGTTCAAATCCACCGGTTGCTCTGTGGAAGAGATGGGTTATAAACTCCCATGGGACTGACTGCTCTGAAAACCAGCTGGGTGTTCAGCTATATGGGATAGTTCCCATAAAAAAAGGTATACACAATTCTCTTCAACAATGCCATAATTAAAGGCATTGCTTTTCCATCCGTAATCTTTATTTATATGTAATCTGTACATTTTCCTATATGCATTATAGTAAAACATATAGTGGCAAAATGATGAAGAATTCTCAGCCAGCACCTCACAACTTGAAGTGATGGGCCTCTGATCCTAGAGACTTAAGACTACAATCTCAAGAGTAATCTGTATCAATTGGTACAATATCGTGCACAAAGATAATGTTCAGCACACTACTTTTCTAAGTGTCTACTGGGGTTTTTGTATCTATTAAGAGCAGGACAATGACTAAGGATGAAAGAAGAAAAGTTGATGCCTTTGAACTTGGTGTTGCAGAAGAGTGCGGAACATCCCATGAACTGCCAAAAGAACAAACTGATAGGTCTTGGAGAAGGTGCAGCCAGAATCTTTGTTGGAGGCAAAAAGGATGACGCTTTTTCTCGCATATTTTGGGCATGTTGCTAGGAAAAGGTGTTCCTTGGAGAAGTACTTCATGCTTGGGAAGATGGAGAGACAGTGAACGACAGGAAGACTTCAATTAGGTGGATTGATACAGTGATTGCAACAATGGGCTTGAATGTGTAAGAGATTGTAAGGATGGCACAGGATAGGATAGAGTTCCTAACTTTTGTTCATAGGATTGCTATCAGCCTTATTTGACTTCATGAAATATACCAAAGGCAACACTGGGGTTTTACAACCTTACTGACAATTATCTTGTTGTTAGGTGCTGCAAGGTTATTATTTTCACAGTTATGGTCTTATACAGTATTTGTCCTTATGTGTCAGAGATATTTCATTCAGCGAAATGCTCTCTAGTCTCTCACAAGTTGTTGTTGCTGATTGCCTTCGAGTTAAGCATGTCTCATAGTGACCCTATTAGCAAAGGGCCTGAAGCTTCTTTACAAATATCGACATTTACCAACATTCATAGAGTTTCTGGAGGCATGTTATTTAGGAAGCGGATGCCATTCCTGCTTCCAAACATAATATGTTATTGTTGTTACATGCCATTTAGTCACCTGGGTTGGATAGTGACCCTATGTAGCAGCTCTGAACCCTTCCCTGTCCTGGGCTAGTCTCACTAATTCCAACACATCCCTATTGCCCCAGTTACTGTATCAATCTCTCTCATTTGGGGTCTTCCTCATCTGCGTTGTCTGTTTACCTTTCTGAGCATGATATCCTTCTCCAAGGATCAATCTCTTCTGGCCACGTGCCCAAAGTAAGTGAGGCAGAGTTTCAAAATCCTCCAAAGAGAGACTTGATTTCACTCACTGCATGACAGGTCTATTTGTTTTCTTGGCAGTCCATGGTATATTCAAGACTCTTCTCCAGCAACACAACTTGAAGTTATCTATTCTTCTTCTGTCATCCTTAGTCATAGTTCAAATCTCTGATACATAACAAGTAATTGAGAAGATCATGGCCTGGATTAGGAACACTTTTGTATCTAGACTGACATCATTGCTCTTCAGCACTCTTGAGAGGTCCATGACAGCAGATTTTCCCAGTGCAATTTGTCTTTTGATTTCCTGACTACTGGTGTTAGGGGTGTTCATTGTGGATCCGAGCAAGAAGCTAACATTCTCAATCTCTTCTCCATCTAATATGGTGCTGCCAATTGGCCTAATGGTGAGAATCTTTGTTTACTTGATGTTGAGATTCCATCCGTATTGAAGACTACAGTCCTTGATTTTTTCAGCAAGTCCTTCAGATCTTCTTCAGTTTCAGCAAGCAAGGTTGTGTAATCTGCATATTGTAGGTTGTTAAGGAGTCTTCCTCCAATCTTGATGCCACACTCCTCCTTATAAAGCCCTGCTTTCAGGATGATCTGTTCTGCATACAGATTGAAAAAGTATGGGGACAGGATGTATCCCTTTCCTGATTTTGAACGGTGCAGTGCTTTCTTGCTCTGCTTCTTGGTCCAAGTATAGTTTTTGTATAGTATGATCCAGTGCTCTGAGATAACCATTTTCCTCAAGGTTACCCACAGTTTATTGTCATTCACACAGTCAAATGCCTTTGCTTAGTCAATAAAACACAGAGATTCATCTGGTACTCTCTCTTTTTTGCCAAGATCCATCTGTCATTGGCAATAATGTCCCTAGTACCATAACCTCTCTTTAACCCTGCTTGTATTTCTCATAGTTCTCTGTTAATTTACTGTTCAAGCATTTTGTTAGTGTGTTATATTAGTGATATTGTCAGATAATTCCACACTCTGTCTCACAAGTTATGTAATATTTTATGAAATTACTGTTATTTATAGCAATGATTTTGATTATTAACAACTTTAGTTTGCTTGGCTCCAAGGTCAAGACTCTTGGCACCAGCAGCCAGGAAATCAAGAAAACATATTGCGATGGCAAAGTCTGTTGTTAGGGACCTCTCCAGGGTACTGAAGAGCAATGGTGTCACTCTGGAGACTAAGGTACATCTGATACAGGCTATGGTCTTTGCAATCACTTGTTATGCATTAGAGAGTTGGATAATGACTGGGAGGATAGAAGGAGAATTGATGCTCTTTGAGCTCTGGTGCTGGAGAAGAGTATTGAATATACCATGGACTGCCAAGAAAACAAACAGATTCATCCTGGAGAGGGTTAAACCAGGCTGCTCCTTGGAGGCAAGGATTCTGGGGCTTTGTCTGATATTTTTTGCATGTTGTAAGGAGGGACAGGTCCTTGGAGAGGGACATCATGCTTGGGAGGGTGGAGGGGCAGCGCAGGAGGGGAAGACCCTCTATGAGGTGGATTGATTCAGTGACTGGGGCAATCGGGATGGGTGTGTCAGAGGCAGTGCGATTGTCACAAGATAGAGCAGGGTTTAGGGATGTTGTACATAGGGTGGCTATGAGTTACAATTGACTAAAAAGCCCATAACAACAACAACAACATTGTTATTTAATGTGACATACTGTTCCATTGTGTAAAAGTATCACAATTTCTCAAGCCATTCGTTTGTTGATGGCCATTTGGGCTGCTTCCATTTTCTTACTACTGTAAATAATTCTGCTAATTTCCTTAGGATTTATTCATAGCAATGGAATAGCTACATCATATGGGATTTCTATGATCAGGAGAAACCAAGAAAACAGTAAACCATCTTCCATAAGAATTGCACAATTTTACAATCCCACCAGCAGTGGATAAAAGTGCCAATTTCTCCATGTCCTCTCTAACCTTTGTTTTGACGTTTTGTTGAACTTTACTATTGCAGCAAAGGTGAAAGGAGAGCAGGGGGGCAGCAAAAGGAGAAGGAGAAAAATCATTAGGATAGCAAAGGTTAGTGGGTAGAGGAGGGGTAAAGTAATGGGAATGGTTTAACGGGAGGTTGAAAAGATGGGCTGTTAATAAGCATATTCTTGTGCTGTCAAGTCAGAACCAACACATATCTGACCCTCTGGCAGCTTCCCATAGCTGACCCTCTGGCGGCTTTTCAGAGCCAGTTAATCACATGGAAGGAGATTGCCCGTCCTTCTCCCATGGGTCAGCTAGTGGATTAGAACCGCTTTCTTTCAGGATTGTAGTACAGCTTCTTACCACTAGACTATCAGAACTCCCTGATAATAGCATGTTGTTGTTATTGTGTACTGTAGATCTGAACTGACCCACAGCTGACCCTCTGGTGGGTTTTTAGAGGCAACTAATCATGAGGGAGGAGATTGTCCGCCCCTCTGCAAAGCAGCTGGTGGCCTTGAATACTACACCTTTGGGATTTCAGTGCAACTTCTTGTTGCTAGGCCATCAGAGCTCTCTGATAATAAGCATAGATGTAATTAATTATATAATGGTAATAAATTGTATAAAATATGTTGTTGGTATGTGCTGTCGAGTCACTTGCAACTTATAGAAACCCTAGTTAAACAGCCCAAACCCTGCTCTTGCATATGAGTAGTTGGTTGTCTGGTCCACAATTAGCACCCGACCTGGTTATCACAGCTGATATTGAGTGTCTCCAGCAGTTCTTTACATAGATATAATCTATCTGATTCTTATGTATACCATCAGGGGAAAACCATGTGTATAACCTGCGTTTATATTTCTTACAAAAGAGTATTCACAACAAATAAAGAGTTGATTGTGCAAAATTCTATTATCTTATGTCCAGCTTTATTTCTATCACCAAGTCTATGCTTTCCAACTACTGATCCTTCTTCTCTGTCCCCAACTTTTGCATTACAGTCGCCCATTATTGTTAATGCATCTTGTTGTACATAAGGTCTCTGACTACAAGAGTTGGTAGAAATCTATTTCGTCTTCTTTGGCTCTGGTTGTTGGTGCATATATTTGAATGACAGTAGTATTCACTGGACTTCTTGTATGCATATGGATTTTGTCCTGTAACTAACAATATTATCATTAATATCACAAGCAAACAAGATCCTGCTGAAGATGATCCCAAAATGACTGGAAGAGTTTATTAATTGAGACATACCAGAAGTACAGGCTGGGTTTAGAAAGGGTCGTGGTGCTAGGGATATTGTAGTTAATATTAGATGCATTTTGGCTGAAAGCAGGGAGTACCAGAGGAATGTCTATCTGTATTTCTTTGATTATGCAAAGGCATTTCACTGTGTGGATCACAACAAATTGTGCCTGATTCTGAGAAGAATGGCAATATAAGAACACTTGATCGTACTAATGCAAAACCTATACTTAGATGAGGAGGCAGTCATCAGAACAGAGCAAGGAAACCGTGCGTTTTTCAAAATTGGGAGGGGTGTACACTAGGGATGTGTCCTAGTCCCGTACCTTTTAATCTTTATACAGAATAGATTATCCGGGAGGCTGGGCTCTATGAGGAGAAATGTGGCATCAGGTTTGAAGGTAGACTCATCAACAATCTTTATTATGCAGATAGTACAACCCTGCTTACTGAAACTGAGGAGAACCTGAAGCTCTTGCTGGAGAGATAAGCTCTGTAGCTTTCAATAAGGATGGATATCAAGAAAACAAAATTTCTTACCAGTGGGACTATTGGCAGCATCATGATGGATGGTGAAAAGATTGAGATTGTTTACAGCTTTAGTTTGCTTGGCTCCACAATCAACACTCTTGGCCCCAGCAGGCAGGAAAATTAAAAGACATATTACAATGGGAAGTCTGTGGTTAGAAACCTATCTAAAATACTGAAGAGCAAAGATGTCAGTCTGGAGACTAAAGTGAGCCTGATACAGGGCACGGTATTTGCAATCATGTGCTATGCATCAGAGAGCTGGACACGGACTAGGGATGATAGAAGGAAAATTGATGCCTTTGAGCTGTGGTGTTGGAGGATACTTTTGAATATACCACAGACTGCTAAGAGAAAGAAAAGGTTTGTCCTATAAAGTGTGAAGCCAGGATGTTCCTTGGAGGCAAGGATTCTAAAGCTCCGTCTGACATACTTTGGGTATGTTGCAAGGAGTGACTAGTCCTTGGAGAGTATGTCATACTTGGGAGGGTGGACGGCCAGCACAGGAGAGGAAGACCCTTGATGAGATGGATTGATTCAGTGACTGTGATAATGCAGTAAGTGTGTCAGAGACAATGAGATTGGCACAGCATAGTGTTTAGGGCTGTTGTACAAAGGGTCGCTATGAGTCACAGGCAATTCGATGGCACATAACAATAATAAGTCCTGCTCTAGATTGAAATTGTCAACGATTTCATCTTACTTGGAACCACGTTTAACATCTTTGGTAAATAGCATGCAGAGATTTGAGACACATTACATTGGGCAAGTCTGCTGTCAGGGACGTCTTCAATTTAATGAGGAACAATGCTGCAAATTTGAAAACTAAGGTCCACCTTTAATCGTGCTAATGCGAAACCTATACTTGGACCAAGAGGCAGTCGTCAGAACAAAGCAGGGCAACACTGCATGGTTCAAAATTGGGAAGGGTCTACGCCAGGGATGTGTCCTGTCTCCATACCTTTTCAACCTGTATGCAGAGCAGATTATCCGAGAGGCGGGGCTCTATGAGGAGAGGCGTGGCGTTAGGATTGGTGGACGATCTATCAACAATCTGCGTTATTATGCAGATGACACAACCTTGCTCGCTGAAACTGAGGAGGACCTCATGCACTTACTGCAGAGGGTCAAGGACTGCAGCCTTCAGTATGGACTGAGGCTCAATGTCAAGAAGACAAAAATTCTCACCACTGGACCAATCGGTAGCATCAGGATGGATGGCGAAGAGATTGAGATTGTTCACAGCTTCAGTTTGCTCGGCTCCATGGTCAACACTCTTGGCACCAGTAGCCAGAAAATCAAAAAACGTATTGCGATGGGAAAGTCTGCGGTTAGGGACCTCTCCAAAATACTCAAGAGCAACAGTGTCTCTCTGGAGACTAAGGTCCGCCTGATACAGGCATCTCCCTCGAGCTTCTGTATGAACACAATGGAAGTCTGATGCAGCTCATGCTCATCAGGGACTGTTATTCTCAGAACCTACTTAGAAAATTGAGTTTAATTATGGCTACAAATATAAATTTGTAGTACCTGTGTTTGACAAGACACATACACACTAAAGTATAGGATGGTAAAATATTTCCTAAGAAATGTAGTAAAAGACTACCAAAATTTTTCCACAGTCATCACAGAGTACTCTGTCATGACTCCTAAGCTACTTTCCCCCTTTTCTTCTCATTCAACAAGACGAATTGACACAGTAACTGTAGACTTGCACATGGCAGAGATTGTAAGGAGGACACAGGGTAACACTGATGTGTTGCTTGTGAAGTCACTATGAATTGTAATCAACTCTCTGACACCTAACAATATCATATTATTTTCTACTTACAGAGTTAGAATTTATGCCATTTAACATTTTTTGGAATTGATTTCCTCTGGAAGTAGGATTTTATTCATGGTAATAAGGGCTTTATCAAAGTTATAATTGGGGCAGAAGGCTTACCTTTGCTTTATCCCACTCAAGATTTGTGCTTAAAAACAATTGCCTTTGTATTGCAGTAGTTAAAGTCCTGGGCTGTCAACTAAAATATCAAAGGCTGGAATCCATAAACCACCACACAAGGAAAGGTGTGTCAATCTATGTCTATGAAGATTGCACCTTGGAAACCCACAGGAGTAATAGACAGTGCTCTTAAGAAGCTGTGCTACCAACTCAGAGGCTTGCAGTTTGAATCCAATAGCAGCTCCCCGGGAGAAAGATGGGTAGTCTCCTGTGCTTACTTGTTGCCTTGAAAACCTGCTAGAGGGTCAGTATGGGCTGGATCCAACTCTATGGGACCAAATAACAACAAAAAATGTCTTTTTAGGAAGCTCTGGTGGCTTAGTGGTAAGAAGTTGGACTGCCAACCCAAAGGATTATGGTTTCAATGTACCAGATGCTTTCCAGTAGAAAGATGGGCAGTCTCCTCCTACGTGATTTAGTGCTTCTAACAACCTGCTTTGAGTTGATTCCTAGTCAACAGTACACAACAACATTATGTTCTTTAGGATATCTGAATTGCATTTGATTTGACAGCGATGAAATTTCTGGAGAGTTTAATTTTGGAGTACAGTCTAACTCATGCATGTTAAAGCATAACTGTCTTCCATAAAGCTTTCGAAACATGGCTAGTATTTCAGGTATGAATCACTATTTTTTTCTGGGTTTTGTTTTGTTTTTACTCTCTTTTTCTTTGATACTTCTAGTGGACTTTAATGTCCAAACTTTCAGCTACTACTGTTAACCATTTGTAACATCCAGGGGCTCCAGCTTTGTAGTATTTCAGAAGTCTTGAACACTACTTGTGAGTCTTTCTTTCTACCAGCTCTTACTTAACCTATACCATATTTTCTTAACTTGTTTGACATTTGAAGAGGGAAGATAGAAAGGAATTGCCAGCACTGATCATCAAATGGCTTAGTTGGTAGAGAGTTGTACTGATAACCCAATGGTACTGCTTCTCTGGCAATTAGAATCTACCAGTGGCTCCATGGGAGAAAGATGGACAATATCCTCAATTGCTAGTTACAGAATCCAGAACCCCACTGGAGGGTCAGCTAGTGTTGGTCCAACTCAGTGATAAAGTTTTAGTTGATCATCAGGTACTTTCTTAGAACTCATTTGCACTTTGTTCATATTTGCCCTCATGTGATCATCTCATATTAACATTTGTTTGAAGGAGCAAATAATCACATTACTCTTTTCAAGCCATTTTGTGCTGTTTGTGTCACTAGTTAGGTTTCAATGGAAAATATATTTAAGCCTTAGAAAAGAGACATTCCAAGTGCCTGCTCTCCAATCAATACATTTGATATGAGTAGTCAGGAGATCAGGACCCATACTGCAATGGGAAAATCTGCCATCAGGGCAATCTCCAAATTAAAGAGGAGTAGAGGACTATGTGCTGTGATGGTAAGCACTGTGACTCTCATGTGTCAAATGTGATAATGGTTACCCATGATGCACAGTGTTTGGTGGAGCTTCCCTATTAAAATAAGCTTGGAAGCAGGACTGGCATCCACTTCCAAAATGGCTTGCCTCTGGAAATTATGAACATGAAGAAACGCTGAAAATTATACAAGTGTTCAGGTCTTTCATTCACAGGGTGGCTATGAGTTGTCTACAACTCAACAACACTTAACAACAACAACAACAACAACATGGTGTGCCTCATTCAGACCATGTTTTTTAAAATAACTTGCTATCCATCTAAGAGCTGGAAAATGAATATTGATGGCAGGAGAAAACTGATGTCTTTATACAGTGGTGCTTGAGGAGATGATGACACATAATACCCTGATTAAGAAAGTATTTTTCAGAATTTGTTATCTGCTAATATTTTTATTTAGAACATGTTGAGAAAAAGTGTATTATGTTTCAAGAGAGACATAATTTTCTACAATTCTTTATGTACTCCAACTAATCCTTTAAAATTGAGGTCATAAACTATTATGCACAGTACAGAAATTGTGTTCTTTCTGACAGACTTCAGACCATTACATTAATTATTCCAGATACTGGAAAGGCAATAAACTACAAAGACTGTTTACTTTATTGTGCTTGAATAAGGGATGGAAGAGTAAGTAAAATTAATAAAGAAATAAGTTTGGTGAAGAGAAAGACAACACACAGTAATGGATTGAGTTTGGATAACCATTGAGTTAGAATTGACCCACAGCTAACCCTCCAGCAAGTTTTCAGAGTCAGTATATTGCGTGGGAGGAGACTGGCCATACTTCTCCTGTGGAGCAGCTGGTGGATTCTAATTGCTTGCCTTTGGGATTGTAGCACAGCTGGTTAAAGGTTGTAATTACATTGATCAATGGCAGTTAATGTCATAAAACAAAATATCTATGAATGACTATGTAAGATATCAATATGATTTATAAATTTTCATTCAAGAAAATAAATTAATTAAAAATGAAATTTCAGAAAAGATAAAAAAGTAAATAAATTATTTATTGGTTTGGATTAAGGCTAGACAATTAGATTACAATTATCAATATCTTTATTGTTACACAGAATTATAAAAAATTTTTAAAGTATTAATTAACTATGTCTGTACATGTTCTTAACTATAATTTATATTAGTACACATAGTTGGTAAATGGAACCAGTATAGAAGACAGGTTGTTTTAGAGTTATATACGATGGAAATTAAAATCATGGAGCAGTTAGCATTATTATTATTATTTGATAACAGAAAGATCTATAACAGTAGACACAGTTTCTAATTTCAGAAATATCCCTTGGAAGGAAAAAAAAAACACCACAACCATCTGGTTTAATTGTGAGTATAAATAACATGAAAAAATTTCTTTCGCTTTATAAAAATACTCAGATTGAAGGTGCACAGAGATACAGAAAGCTTCATCTTTATTTTGAAGGAGGAAATGAGAGATTAGTCTCAACAGCTGATATTTATCCAGGCCACTCTACAAACCATCAGTGTTTGTTTGAAATTTCTTCCTAGTAGGCTGTTTATCACTCTAACTTTCTTTGTTCTTCTTAACTTTGATCTCAGTGGGCTAGATTCTTGTATTAAGTAACTCACAGGAATTCCAGGCCAAGAACCCTACTCGGAACTTATTATTTGGAAGCATTAGTTTTGCATTCTCTCTTTCGTCTTTATTTCTCTGTCCTTTGTTTTCTGTTGGGTGGGTTTCATTTTTTATTCCCCCCTCCATACTTTAGTCCATTTTCGGAGAACAAAGTATGAGAGAAATAAGAAGAAGATAAACCTTCTGAGGAATATGTCTTTGGCTTGATTTTTCAAAGAGCTTCAGAATAGCAATAAATATCTTGCCTTGATTCTGGCAGATGGGAGACAGTACAAAGACAAGTCTTTATTTCCTTGGTGAAATATAATATCCAAGCCTGTTTGTGCGCAATTTGTATTATCTGATTATTGTGAGGATATTCTTTTAAGACATTTATGCAAAATTATTATAAAATATTTTAGATTAATATTGAGTGAATCTTTTGCTTATTTGTTACTGGTTTAAATTATGTATTGATTTTTGGTTGTTTTGAACAGTATAAATATATACTTTAAATGCATATACCTAAGCATTACCATAAGTGCCATTTTCTTTCATAAATTTTCTTCTGTGATAACTTGGTCTTTTATACATGTGTTGGAAACTCCTCTTAATCCAAATTTATTTCTTGGCTTGGTACTGAGATAATTTAATGAGATCTTTAAAATGGTTTAAGAAAGCATTTTTAGTAAATTGTTTGTTATTGTTATTTAGTGCCATCAAATTGAGTACAACTCAAGGCAACCCTATGAACAACATGCACGAGTCCTGTGCCGTCCTCACTTGAGCCCATTCTGCAGTCCCAGTGTCAATACATCTCATTGGAGATCTTCCTTTCTTTCACTGACACTCCAACAGAAACATGAACTTTATTTACATGATAATTGTAATTTACTAAGCAAAAACTATCCATTAAAAAGAGGGAGAGAGCATTAGCAGAAAACTGTATTCTATAAAATATGTGTTTGTAAATGAAAAGATTGAAAGTTTTAGTCATGACAAAGGTCGTTTCCTCCAGGAAGTTTTCATTAATTGCTCAGTGCATTTGTGGTTGTCACTGTTGCATAATGATGATGACACTACCTCGTGACTATCATTCTTTGATTGTGTTGCTGCTGTTGTGTGCCACTGAGTCTGAACCAAACAGACCCTCCAGCTGGTTTTCAGAAGCAGTAAACTGAGGGGAAGAGATTGCTTATCTTTCTCCAATAGAGTAGCTGGTGGATTCAAACCACGTGATTCTTCGTAATAGAGTTTAGGTTAGTCTTAATTGGCCTTGAAATAGCCCATATTTAGAACCAAAGTTGTTATCATTACTTGTAGAACACAAATCCAAGATAAAGATACTGAAACAAAGATTATGTGTCTTTATAAGTGTGATAACTAATAAATTATGTCATAGGGACTCTTTACTATTCCAAAGGCTGTAAAAAAACTAGGGGAGGACACTGCCAAACTTTATTCAGTGGAGCTACTTGTGGATTTGAAGCACTGTAGTTGCACAGCCTTTGCATGGGAGCTAATACATACACAAGAGGCAGAATTTGGTACTTCTTGTACAAAAAAATAATAAGGAGCTTGGATGATGTAGTGGTAATGTGTTAATCTGTAAAGATAAAGGTCACTGGTTCAAATCCACTAGCTGTTTAGATAGGAAAAGATAGGCAGTCTCCTCCAGTTGAGATTTACAGCCTTGAAGACTCAGCAGAGTGTCAACATGTGTTGGAATCAACTTCACGGCAGTAGGTTTACTTTGGAATTTTATACTATATGAACTTGCTCCTGTAAAGCATCCAAGCTCAAGCAAACATCATTGCAATTAGGTCTGAATTGACTCATAGCTGACTCTTCAGCAGGTGTTCAGAATCCTTAAATCACACAGGAGAAGATTGCCCATCTTTATCCCATACAGCAGCTGGTGGTATAAAACCACCTGTCTTGTGTTGGCAGCACAACTCCTTAAATATGCAATTTGCAATTGGATACTAAGCTAAAAGTTGGTGGTTTTAACACCCTTAAGCAGTTCCTCTGAAGAAAGGCCCACCTATTTGTTCTGTTCCCCTCCACTGAAAACACTCAATGCAGTAGACACCATGAGTTGGGATTGGCACTGTAATGTGCTATACTATATAACTAGTATCTATACATATAGCTCTCATGGCTTAGTGGTAAGAAATTGTGCTGCCAATGCAAAGGTATGTGGTTTGAATCTGCTAGTTGTTCCATGGAAGAAAGAAAGCAATCCCCTTTCATGCAATGTACATACAACCTCCAAAACCCTACCAGTGTCAGCTATGGGTTAGTTCTGACTTGTAGTTACGTGACAACAACTACAATATCTTTACATTATTGCTTAAATAAATATATTAACCCTGTAAGTTTACAATTGTATGAAGAATGTAATAATTTTTCACATACAAAGCTCTATTTTGCAGTCCCTTCTCTTATGACTCATAATAAAGTGAAAAGGCTCTTAGATCGTTATAGAATGAACAAGAATTTTCTGTAAACTGAAGAACTAAAGGGTTCAGTGGAATGTCTTCCCTAGAAGTTTGACTTCTCATCCTGTGAGCACACTCACTTCGCCCATGTGTCTTTCAGTCTTTGTTCTTTATACTCTTGTTCTTTAAGAAAGCTCTGATCATTCACATAAGAGTGTACTCTTAATGCGTCCTCTAAATTTATCACATTGTCACTGAATGTTTAAATCAGGTTTTACTAGTTAGTCAACTGAAAAGCTGGTGAGTGTGTATAATTTATTATCTTTATGTCTTGGCTTACAAGCTAACACAACACAACATATTGATGGCAAAATGTAAAGCTTCACATAAACAAAAACAAAAGGCAAACAGATGGAAGCTAAAATGTAGGAGAATAGCTATGGGGTGCAGAAAATGTATTTATTTCTTATTTTCATTTAGCAGTCAACATTTAAACATTTTTTGACAATCATATAAATTTAAGGCCAAAGTTTTTAATGAGAAATGAAACTATTCAAACTCATTTCCTTAATTGAGAAAATCTCATAGTCATGTCATAAAATAAATTTTATTAATTTAGTTCCTGGCATTAGGGAACGCATGCTGATAGTGCTTAAATTATTCTCAGAGAATTCTCCAAAACCTTACAACCCATGTGTGGTACAATTTTAAATGGACCGTATTGTTTTATTTTGCTCACTCAATTCATTGCTGTAGAGTTAGAGCTGACTCAGAGCTGACCCTCTAGTGAGTTTTCAGAGGTTGTAAATCTAAAATAAAGAGATTACTCATCTTTCTCCACGAAGCAGATGATGGATCTGAGTCGCCTGCTTTTGCGTTGGCAGCGCTGCTCCATTGTCACTAGACCACCATAGATCCTAGATAATCCTTGGGCTCTTATATTTCTGAATTTAACCAAAACAGAATCCAAACCATATGAATAAATTATCAAATTTTATGCTAAATCACACAAAAGCACTGACTCTAAACAAAACCTGTAGTTCAATGAATATTTTAAAGATAAATGAAAATAATTTCAAAATAGAGCTTTTCTACTGAGAATATGAGTAGAATCTTAAAATAAGTGGAATTATAGACTTAAATGAATTTAAAACAATATCTTTTGGTTAAAAAATTAAGACAGGATACAGAAAATTCCCTACAAGTCTGTTCTTAAACTTTAAAACTTGATTAGTACATATTGCCAATTCATATGTTTGTATTCACTGATTTTGGTACTGGTGAGTGGTTTATATGTAAAAGAATCTAACATTGCCTGCTTTTCCACCATCCTCACAAATATAGCTGTGTTTTAACTATTGTTTTAGTCACTCCATCATTCATTATGCTGAATGTAAAAGATAGTTTGAGAAAAACAGTACATTATTTGTAAACTTGGGAGTGTATACATATAATCAGTCCTTTAATCATCTCACTTCTTTCCCTACGTACCATATTCATATCTTTTGAAACAAAAGTATATCATTTTCTCTCTTACCAAATATAAACTACTTTGAACCAGGAAAATAGACTATCATCGTCAGCTATTTTTCTCTCTACCTTCTCTTCTTATAATATAAATCCTGAGAATTTTGCCAAATATTAGTTGCTTAATATATGCTTGTTTTTAATAAGGACTTTTATAAGACAGAATCTTGTGATAAAAAGACCAACTTTTCTACAATTCATAATTTTATCTTTTTTTCCAAAAAATAACATAGTGAATAAACAAATTTAAAGATATTATCATTATATTGCTGGAGAAAGATAATAAATCTCCTCCTTGAGAATAAGTGGGTAAGGTTTGGGAAACCTATTGTAGGATCATTGATGAATCGGTTCTGTTATTGAAAGACAAAACAATACGTTCTAGTGTTGTTGATTGCCTTCGAGTCGAACACCACATAGTGTCCCTGTGAACAAAAGCCCTGAAGCTCCTCTACAATTATAGACATTTATCCAAAGTTCATAGAGTTTCTGGAGGTATGTTATTTAGGACGTGGATGCCACTGTCATAGTATGTTATTGTTTTTATGTGCCATTGAGCCACCTATGATGCACAGCAACCCTATGTATAGCAGCTCTGAATCCTTCCCTGTCCTGAGCCAGTCTCACTAACTCTAACACACCAACCACCATTGTCCCACTTCCTGTATCAATCCATCTCATTCAAAATCTCCCTCTCCTGCACTGTCTGTCCACCCTTCCGAGAGTGGTTTCCTTCTCCAAGGACTGATCTTTCGTAGACACCTGCCCAAAGTTAAGTGAGGTAGAGGTGCAAAATCCTAGAGACTTGGTTTCATCTTCTCCAAGACAGACCTCTTTGTTTTCTTGGCAGTCTATGGTATGTTCAAGACTCTTCTCCAGCGCCACAACTCGAAGGCATCTATTCTTCTTCTGTCTTCCTTAGTAACTGTCCTACTTTCTGAAGTATAATAAGTAATTGAGAAGACCATGGCCTGAATTTATTACTCATTAAAATGAAATGTACAAATACCTAGAGTCAGAAAAACAAAATAAAAACACATTTGGCATTTCTCAAAATGAAAAAAAAAAACTGGAGGAAAAATAAATTCAAGTTTGAATTGTACCTGCATCATTTAAAATGATAAGAATGTGCATCAAGATTGTATCCTTTCTCCACATCTATTCAATTTGTATGCTGGCCAAATAATTCAGACTTTATTAAGAAGAATGTGGCATCGGTATTGGAGGAAAATTCCTTGCAAGTTGAAAGTGAGCATATGAAAGACGTACTGCAGAAGACCAAGGACTATAGCTGTTGGTATGGATTACACCTCAACATCAAGAAACAAAGCTCCTCATAGGAACAACAGTCAACAGTATGATAGGTGGAAAAAGGATCGAAGCTGTAAATCAGGAAGTCAAGAGAGGGTAATTTTGCTGTCAGGGAATGTTCAAAAATACTGAAGAGTGGTGACATCAGCTGGAAGACTAAGATGTGCCTGGTTTAAGCCATGATCTTTTCAATCACCTGCTATGCATCAGAGAACTGGACAATGAAGAAGGGTAATAGAAGAAGAACTGATGCCTTTGAGTAGTGGTGTTAAGAGACAAGTACTAAATAAATATCACCTGGACTACCAAAAGAACATATAGATATATCTTAGAAAAAGTGCAACCAGAGTGCTCCTTGGAGGGACAGCTAGGCAACGGCTATTCCTTGGAGAGGAACATCATGCTTGGAAAGATGTAGTGTTAGGGAAGGAGAGGACGACCTCTAATGAGATGTATTGATATAGTGACTTTAATAATGGGCAAGAATAGGGCCGAGTTCAGGTTGGCTATTTATAGAGTTTCTATGAGTCATACTTAACAGCATCTAACAACAACGATAGCAACATTAACGAAGTAAATCTTTTATGATGCATAAAACATAGAAGAAAATGGAAGGAATCATTATACCAAAAAAAAATTGAACTACACTGAATCATTGATGAGGAACCAAAAGTACTGAAAGAAGTCTAAGCTGCACTGAAAGCATTGTCAAAAACTAAGGCTCCAGGAATTGACAGAATCTCAAGTGAGATGTTTTAGAAAATAGACACAGCATCGGATGTACTTACTTGTGTATGTCAAAGTATTTTAAGGACAATTACTGAGCCAATTGAGTAGAAGAGATCCAGATTTGTGCCATTCCCATGTTAGATATTCAACAGAGTGAGGAAAGTATATAACAATGTCATTAATATGTCACAAGATTAAAATTTTGCTGAAGATTATTTTTAAGTATTTGAAGTAGTCTATTAACAGGAAACTGCCAGAAATTCAAGCTGGACTCAAAGTAAGCTGAGAAACAAGGGATATCCTTGCTGATGTCAATAACGATGATTACTTGTGCAAAGACAACTATGCAAAGACAAACAAGTATGTGGATCATAATATATTATTAATAATGTTGAGAAAAATAAGAATTCCAGAATATTTAATAGAGTTATTTTAACAGAACATGGTGATATTGTATGTTTTAAAATCAGGAAAGGTATGCATCAGGATTTTACCTTTTCAGTGTATCTATTTGCTATATATGTTGATAAAATAATCTGAGAGACCAGATTACACCAAGAAGAATGTGGCATCGGGACTAGAGGAAACCTCAACAGTACCTGTGATACACAGATGACACAATCTTTCTTGAAGTGAAGAGGACTTGAAACACTTACTGAAAAAGATCAAAGACTATAACTTTCAGTACATAATACAGATAAGTAAAAACAAAACCATTTAAAAACAAAAAAAAATGCTCACAATTGGGGCAATAACCAACAAGGTGATAAATGGATAATAGATTGTTAAGAATTTCTTTTTACTTGGATTCACAATCAATGCCCATAGATATTGATGTTAGTTATTTTTAGGTGCCATTGAGTTAAGTATGACTCATGAAGAAGAGACTCTATGAACTATAGTTCTGAACCCTGTCCGATCCTGCTTTCTTCTGATTATTTCAGATATAGTCAAGCCCATTACAGCAGTCATTGTGTCATTCCATCTAGTTTCAATCTTTTCTCCATCTGTAATGATGTTCTCTATAGGTCCAGTGGTGAGAAAATGTTTCGTTTTCTTGATGTTGAGATGTATTACATATTGATGGTTGTAGTCTTTGATCTTCTGCAGCAAGTGTTTCAAGTTCTCCTCACTTTTAGCAAGCAAGGTTGTGATATCTGCATAACTCAGACTGGTGAAGAATCGTCCTGGAATCCTAATGCCACATTCTTCTTGACAGAGTTCAACATCTTGAACGATCTTCTCAGCATACCAATTGAATAGGTATGGAGAGATGATACAACCCTGCTGCATACCTTTCCCAACTATAAACTGTGTAGTGTTCCCTTGCTATCCTTGGACAAAGTCTTTTGATTGAGGTATATCGAGTACAATTAAGTTTTCTAGGAGTCTCATTATTTCCAATGTTAGCCATAATTTGTTATTATCTGCACAATCAAATGTATTTGCGTAGTTATAAATAGACATTCTTGATTTTATTTTAGCCAGGATTCATCTGACACAAGCAATTAGATTCTTGGTGCCATGGCATCTTCTAAACACAGCTTGAATTTCTTATAGTTCTCTGTTAATGTACTGTTCTAGCCATTTAAAAAAATTATCTTCAACAATATTTTGCTTGCACACAATATTAATGATACTGTTAAATGATTTCCACATTCTGATGGATCTCCTTTCTTAAGAATTGCAACAAATATGAAACTCTTCTTGTCAATTAAATAGGTAGCTCTCTTCCAAATTTCCTTACACAGACTGGTGAATGCATCCAGAGCTGCATCTGAAATATGTCAGTTTTTATCCTATTGATTCCTGTATCCTGCATTTGAAACTTGTCAATTTGTATTCCTGGGGCCTTATTTCTTCTGCCAAAGCCTTGAGTGAACCTTGAAATTCTTCCTTTGTCATCACTGGCTGTTGATCACATGGTACTTCCTGAAATATTTCAATGTCAGACAATTCTTTTGGTAAGCAACTCTGTGCATTCCCTCTATCTTCTTTTAATGGTTCTTGTACCATTTATGGGATTTTTTTTGGGGGGGGTGGTTTTTTCTACTAGTTTACTTAAAAAATTAGAATGCATTGTTTTCCAAAACAAATTATATCAATTTCCCTCACCCCCCTCTCCATCTAATTGTACAACTCCATGACTAATTCTACCCCTCATGCATATCTTCATACCTCTGCTTCCAAACTCTCCCACCCCTCTTTGATCCTTATGCTCATTCTACAATAATGGTTTTACACAATATTTATCCTTGTGGAACTGTGTTAGTTCACTCATCACAATGAGGTACCATCTCACTCCAGTAACAGTGGCATAATTTAACAGGGCAGCAAGTAATAAATGTTGGAGAGGCTGTGGCAAGAAAGGAACTCTTATACATTGTTGGTGGGGTTGTAAAATGGTACAACCATTCTGGAAGGCAGTTTGGCGCTTTCTCAAAAAACTGAACATATAAATTCTACATGACCCATCTGTTCCACTACTTGGAAGATACCCTGAGAAAATAAGAACTGAGGCACAAAGTGAAATTTTTACACCAATGTTCATAGCAGCATTATTCACCATTGCAAGGACATGGAAACAGCCCAAATGTCCAACCACAAACAAATGGATTGAGAAATTATGGTGCATTCACATAATGGAATACTATGTAGCACACAGGAACAATGAGCATGGTACTGGTACCATGACAGGCACATAGACCAATGGAACAGAATTGAGGACCTAGAAATAGACCTAGCTATCTATGATCAACTGATATTCTACAAGGAAATCAAAGCTATCAAATGGGAAAATGACAACCTCTTCAACCAATGGTGCTGGCAAAACTGGACTTCCACCTGCAGACAGCTGAAACAGGATCCACATCTCACACCATATAGAAAAATCAACTCAAGGTGGATCAGAGACCTGGGAGTAAAGCCCAAAATCATAATGTTCATAAGAGACAAAATGGGATGAAGTTTAGAAGTGCTATTCTACGATATAAAGAGATTGCCAAAGACAACCAGAAATGCACAATCTGAAGAGGATAAAATTGATGAATGAGACCTTCTAAAGATTAAATCCATGTGTGCATCAAAAACTTTTTCCATCAGGGTAAAAAGAAAACATACAGACTAGGGAAAAAATTTGATAATACCATCTCTGAAATGAGTCATATAACAAAAGTTTACAGAATACTCCTGGGCCTCCACAAGAAAAAAGATTAATAACCCAGTTATAAAATGCTCAAAAGACCTGGAAAGAATTTTCACAGAGGAAGATATTTGAATGGCAAACAGACACACGAAAAAATACTCCATATCACTGACAATAAGAGAGATGTAAATAATTTATGTTATTGTCCACTGCATCTCTCAGTTTTGCAACTTGAAGTTTGAATTTGTTTTTTAGTTCTTTCAGCTTTCACTCATGGAAGTAGTTGCAAAATGAAGTTATTGCATTGAGGGAGCAAAAAAAAAAACAAACCCAACCAAAACAACAACAACGACAAAAACAAAACAAAAAAACAAAAACCTGTTGGCAAGGACTTCTTTAAAGTGTTAAAGTGAAAGCATGTAACTTGAAGGTGCACCTGACCAAATCCTCTCCACTTAATCATTAGAGATCATGATAGTGTTGTTCATTTGCCATCAAGTTGAAACTGACTCATAGTTGACCCTCCAATGAGTTTTCAGTGGTTATGCATCATATGGCTCATCTTCTGTGGAGCAGCTGATAGATTAAAACTGTCTGCCTTTGGGATGATAGCTCAAATCATTAACCACTAAGCCATCAGAGTTTCCTGATATATGGTGTATTGTTCTCAGAGTTGCTTTGATTCATAGTCATCTAACAACAACAACAGAAACTTTGATAGCACCTAACAACAACTATAGCAATAACAATATGGATTCAAAAGTTGGCAACTGAATATGCAAGAACTGTTGCATTTGATTTGTAGTATTAATGAAAAAAATTGACTGCATAGCCTAAATGACAAGAAAATCCCTCTTGGAAAAAGTGCAAGCAGAGTGTTACTCATTAGCAAAAAGAGTGATGAAACTTTGCCTAATATACTTTGGGACACTTATAGAATAACAGAGAGACTACAAAGGGGAGTAAAACCTTCAGTGATGTGGATGATCGTGATTTTAACAATGAGTTTAAATATCTCAGAGATTGTGAGAGGCGGCCAGGTGAGACAAGGTTTTATTTGCTTGTGTATATGGTGCAGCCAATTGAATAGCATTTAATAACAACAGTACTAGTGGTTTATACTAATTTGAAAATGAAATTATGAAAACAACTCTATTGCAAACTCTGTATTAAATGTATATGAAATATGTTGTTGTGTGCCGTTGAGTCTCTTGCAATTCATAGTGACACTATGTACAACAGCCCTAAACTCTGCTTGATCCTGTGCCAATTGCACTGCCTCTGACATACCCATCCCGATTACCCCAGTCACTGAATCAATCCAGCTGATAGAGGGTCTTCCCCTCCTACGTCGTCCCTGCACCCTCCCAAGCATGATGTCCCTCTCCAAGGACCAGTCTCCCTTATAACATGTCAAAGTATGTCAGACAAAGCCCCAGAATACTTGCCTCCAAGGAGCAGGCTGGTTTAACCCTCTCCAGGATTAATCTGTTTGTTTTCTTGGCAGTCCAGGGTACATTCAATACTCTTTTCCAGCACCACAGCTCAAAGGCATCAATTCTTCTTCTGTCCTACCTAGTCATTGTCCAATTCTCTGATGCATAACAAGTGATTACAAAGACCATGGCCTGTATCAGGCAGACCTTAGTCTCCAGAGAGGCACCGTTGCTCTTGAGTACTTTAGAGAGGTCCCTAACAGCAGACTTTCCCATCGCAATACTTTTTTTTAATTTGTTTTTATTTCCTGCTGCTGATGCCAAGAGTGTTGACCATGCAGCCAAGCAAACTGAAGTTGTTAACAATCTGAATCTCTTCACCATCCATCCTGATGCTGTCAATTGGTCCAGTGGTGAGAATCTTTGTCTTCTTGACGTTAAGCCTCAATCCATATTGAAGGCTGCAGTCCTTGACCCTCCGCAGCATTTCAGGTCCTGCTCAGTTTCAGCATGCAGGGTTGCATCATTTGCATAACACAGGTTGTTAATAGATCTTCCATCAACCCTAATGCCACACTTCTCATTGAGCCCAGCCTCTCTGATAATCTGGTCTGCATACAGGTTGAAAAGGTACAGAGACAGGACACATCCCTGGTGTACACATTTCCCAATTTTTAACCATGCACTGTTTCCCTGCTCTGTTCTGACGACTGCCTCTTGGTCCAAGTATAGGTTTTGCATTAGCATGATCAAGTGTTCTGGGATTCAAATTCTTCTTACAGTCAGCCACAGTTTGTTATGATCCACACAGTCAAATGCCTTTGCATAAGCAATGAAACGCAGATAGACATTCGTCTGGTATTCCCTGCTTTCAGCTAAGATCCATAATACATCAGCTACAATATCCCTAGTACCACGACCCCTTCTAAACCCAGCCTGGACTTCTGGCAGTTCTCTGCTGATGTGCTGTTCCAGTTGTTTTTTGGAGACTCTTCAATAGAAAGTTGCTTGCATATGAAAGAAATGATATTGTTCTATAGTTTTCACACTCTGTTGGGTCACCTTTCTTTGGAATGGGAACAAATATAGATTTCTTCCAGTCAGTTGGCCAAGTGGTTGTTTTCCAGATTTCTTGGCACAACTTGGTGAGCACATCCAGGGCAGCATCTGTTAGCTGAAATATGTCGATTGGTATACCATCTATTCCTGGGGCCTTGTTTTTTGCTGTTTCCTTCAAAGCAGCTTGAACTTCTTCCTTCATCACCATAGGCTCTTGCTCATATGTTATTTCATTAAATTCTTCTGTATCTGCCAATTCCTTTTGATACAGTGACTCAGTATATTCTTTCTATCTTCTTTTAATACTTCCTGGATCATTTAATATTCTGCCTAAAGCAGCCTTGATTAGAGCGACTCGAGGTTTGAATTTGTTCTTCAGTTCCTCGAGCTTAAGAAATGCTGAGCAAGTTCAGCCCTTTTGATTTTCTGACTCCAGTTCCTTGCACATTTCATTGTAATTTTTTTGCTTTGTCATCCCTTGCTGCCCTTGGGAATCTTCTGTTCTGCTCTTTGGTATCTTGAATTCTTCCATGTGCTTTGGCTTCTCTACACTCCAGTGCAATATTCAGAGTTTCTTCAAACATCCATTTTGATCTTTTTTTCCCTCTTCTGTCTGTGTAACGACCATTTGCACTCTTCCTTGATGATACATTTGTCATCCTCCCACATCTCATTGGGTCTTTGCTCATTAGTGTTCAAGGCCTCAAACCTGTTCCTGAGATGTTTCTGGAATTCAGCTGGGATGAACTCAGAGTCATATTTTGGTTCCCGTGGATTCGGTTTAATTTTCCTCAGGTTCAGCGTGAACTGTTGGTGGTCTGTTCCACAATCTGCTCCTGTCCTAGTTTTCACAGCTGATATTGAGCTTCTCCAGCGGTTCTTTCCACAGCTATAATCTATCTGTTTCCTATGCATACCATCAGGTGAAATCCATGTGTATAACCTGCGTTTAGGTAATCAGCCTATAAACAAAATTTTAAAAAAATAAACGATTCACTTAATTAACTATTGGCTATAATAGTTCTATAATAGTTCGTTTTCTGCTGTCAAGTCAGAACCTACCCATAGCTGACCCTCCAGTGAGCTTTCAAAGGCAGTAAATCCCACAAGAGGAGGTTTTCCATCCTTTCACAAAGCAGCATGCCTTGTAGTACAGCTTCTTACTGCTATCTTAAAAATATCTCAAAAATAGGTCTATTAGAATTTTATGAATATTTGGGAGCTCTGGTGGCCTCTGGTTTTAGTTATGTATCATAGAGTCGGAGCTAAACCATACCTCACCCTCCAGCAGGTTTTCAGAGGCAATAATTGCACCACAGAAGACCAACCAAAAAAAGCACATGATTCTAATCCACCAGCTTCTCTATAGAAGAAAGATGGGCAATCGATTTTCATGTGATTCATTGCCTCTGAAAGCTTGCTGGAGGATCAGCTATGAGTTGGTTCCAACTCAATGGTACATAATAATTTTTAAATTAGGGAGCTCTGCTGAACTAGGAGTTAAGAAGCTGTGGGCCAAATCTAAAGCATGAGATTTTAATCCACCAGCTATTCTGTGGGAGAAAAGTGGACAATCTCCTCTCATAAGATTTAAAGTCTCTGAAAACCCACTGCTGGGTCAGCACTGAGCTGGTTCTGACTCAATGGCATAGAGCAACAACACCTCTTAAATTATGTACTGTACTTGTCACAAGAATTTATGTTTTCCATTTTAGGTGCTCTGCTGCATGTGCTTTAATTAGTTGGTGCAGATTCATAATGATCCTATGAACAGAACGAATAATTTCAATGACCCCGCTATCTGCACAATCATCACTGTTTGAACACAGTATTGCAGTTGGGTTGTCATTCCCTCTATTTGGAATGTTTCCTCTTTTTCATTTATCCTCCACTTTGCTAAGTATAATATCCTTATCCATGAGCTGGTTCCTTCTGGTGATTTGTCTGAAGTATGTGCAAAATTTCATCATGTACCTTTCTATAGAACATTCTTGCCATGTTTTCAGTTGTTTTGTATGTGTTCAAAAGAATTAATGCATTTAAGTTATGGTGCTTGAGAAGAGTGCTGAATATCCCATGGACTGTCCAAAGAATAAATAGATATGTTTTGGAGAAATTACAATCAGAGTGTTCTTTGTAGGCAAAGATGGTAAAACTTCATCTCACTTATTTTGGACATGTTTTTAGGAGACACTATTCCTTGGAAAGGAACATCATGTTTGTAAAGGTAGAGGGGCCAGTGAAGGAGAGGATTATCCTCAATAAGATGGAGTGATTCAGTGACTGTGGCAACCGGCTCAAATATGTCAGGGATGAAAAGGAAGGCACAGGATATGACAGGGTTCAAATTTGTTGTTCATAATGGAGCCATCAGTCAAACTAGACTCAATGGCATTTAATAATAACAATATATGTGTCCAAAAGCTAGACAACAATAGGCAAAATTGAATTATTATTTTATGCAAATAGAAATGAAAATATGAATCAAGATCTCTGTGATTCCCTGATATATATACTTGCAAATGTGGCCTGCAGACTTGCCTTTGTGGTCACCAGAAGGCTTATAAAATTAATTTATTTTTCAACATTTATATTTAAGGACATTAAGCTGAAAAATCTGGACTATTTGGATTTTCTTGTCAAAATATCTGTTAACATTTGGCCTATATTTTCACAAACCAACATTTGATTATTGCTGAGTAGCAGCTATCGTCTTTGTACGAGCCAGTTTTTTCTTCAGTCTGATGTTTCCAACCTCACTGTCCCTTTTAATTTATGCTGCACTATTGCTGCAGACATTTTGATTGGCTATCTTCTTCCCTGGTTTTTAAATATGAATCTATATTATTAATAATAATGATTATGATGCCTGTCTATACTTGGAAGTAATTAAGCAAATGAGTCAGGTAAATTTTAAAAAGCAGTAGCTTTATTACTGATACAGTGCTTGGAAGAAAGGTTTAGATGTAGGGCAGCAAAAGTCTTCTAACTTCAGAATTCCATTACTAGCAAGCTTCACCCAGAATGCATTGAAAAGAACAAGTGAATACGGAAAAGAACTCAATACAATTTCCGCAAATAGATAACAGTTTAGCGTAAAAGCTCTATAATGTTATCTAGTATTTTATAAAAGCATTGTTCCTTACTGATATATAGTATTCCATTGTTTGAATGTACCACAATTTTTCAATCCATTAATTTTGATGGACATTTGAGCTATTTACATTTTCCTGCTACTTTGAATAACATTGTTATGAGTATTAGGCTGAGTGAAATAGCTCAGTTTCATAAGGAAAATAGTGCATAAGATCATCATTGTGGAAATAGGAGGAAAACTGAGCAAGATGTGTATAAATCTTCAAAAAGGAGGAGGAAGAGAAGATTGTTGAAAAAGGGAAAGGGGGGACTCACTAGGACGGCAGACGTTAGTGGGTGGATAGGGGTTGAAGGTATACAAAAGATTCAGCGAGGACTTGAAAAGATGGAACAATCATAGGCATAGCTGAATGGTTGTTGTTGTTGTTGTTATGTGCCGTCGAGTCGTTTGCGACTCATAGTGACTCTATGTACAACACCCCTAAACCGTGCTCTATCCTGTGCCAGTCGCGTTGCCTCTGACACACCCATCCCAAGTACCCCAGTCACTGAATCAATCTACCTCATAGAGGGTCTTCCCCTCCTGCGCTGTCCCTCCACCCTACCCAGCATGATGTCCCTCTTCAAGGACCTGTCTCTCCTTACAACATGTCCAAAGTATGTCAGACGAAGCCCCAGAATCCTTGCCTCCAAGGAGTAGCCTGGTTTAACCCTCTCTAGGATGAATCTGTTTGTTTTCCTGGCAGTCCATGGTACATTCAACACTCTTCTCCAGCACCACAGCTCAAAGGAGTTAATTCTCCTTCTGTCCTCCCTAGTCATTGTCCAGCTCTCTGATGCATAACAAGTGATTGCAAAGACCATGGCCTGTATCAGGGGCATTTTCGTCTCCAAAGAGACACCGTTGCTCTTGAGTACTTTAGAGAGGTCCCTAACAGCAGACTTTCCCATCGCAATACATTTTTTTATTTCCTGGCTGCTGGTGCCAAGAGTGTTGACTGTGGATCCGAGCAAACTGAAACTGTGAACAATCTCAATCTCTTCGCCATCCATTCTGATGCTAGTTATTTGAATTGTAGTGTTAATGAATGACTGCATAAAACACAATGCACATGAATGAACATAATAAACACGAATGATTGTATAAAAAAATGTACATGAATGAAACACAATATATAGGAATGATAATTTTAAAACCAATGAGCATACATTTAAAAAATATAAAAAATCTATTAAAAATTTTATGAATGGTTATTGACACAGATGGAGAAGAAATTCAGCAACTTGGAAAGGAAAATTTGGGCCTGAGTATGAGCTGACCCTGAAGTGGGTGGGCCTTGCTGTCTTATTGTGCCTGGGCCTTGTGATTGATGTTGGCCTCATGTCAAGTCAGACTGTAGGGGAGTTTAGGTGTCTTAACAACATAGCCTTCTTGGGTGGCCAATTAGACTTGCCTCTCATCATGTTAAAATCCACATTTCTAAATGTGCTTTAAAACATTTCTATTTTAATTTTAAGAAATTTTTGTATATTTTGTCAAACTAATCTCTAAATGTGCTTTCAAGATTTTACTAGATTAATTTAAAGAAATGGTTGTACATTTTGTCAAATTGTATTAATAGTAAAGGATTCCTACTTCTTTTAAAATCATAAGGAAATTGCTGTTGTTAAAAAAATAATAAAGACCCACTCTACGTATTTACAAAAGCACTTCATTTCTCTCACTCTTAATGCCCTGAGGGAAAGATATTGTCAAATTATCTATTTCTTTGCAACATTATCCCAAAGTAAAATATTATTTTCTTGATTAGGTGATTTGTAACATCCAAAAGTAGCAAGTTGAGAATGTAAAAACAAAAGAAATGTGCAATCTGGAAATAATTCTTACTTAGCAATTTTTTTTTATCTTACATTTTTCTGTAACTCTAAAGATCCCAGTTGTAATACAAGTTAGATTCTTTTTCCAATAGAAAAACAGAAAGTAAAATGTAATCTTTACTATTCCATTAAAATAATGTGATAACATAGTGGAAAAATTTTATTAAATAATAGTATAATTCTATTTGAATGTACCTAAGGATATTTTAGTTATGGTAGTTTTTAAAGGACCAGTTTAATGTAAGCAAGTCTTTATAGACTGTTTTGTTATTTAACAGAACAAACATTGTGAAACACCTATTTAAAGTAGACAGTTTTCACCACCCCTGGCCAGCTCAGTGGTTAAGTATTTGAGTACTAAATAAAACAGCAACAGTTTTAATCCACCAGGTCCTCAAAAAGAAAAAGATACAGCTGCTGCTATAGCTTTAGGAGTTCTGTAAAGAAGTCCTACTCTGTCTATATGGCTACCGGGAGTTGGAATTAACTAGATGACAATAACTTGATTTGATCTTTACTAATAAAAAATATTATTCGTTCAAAACCATCTAGAGATGCTTCAGAAGACAAGTCTGATGATCTGTTTTCAATGTCTTCGTCTTGAATAGTTTATTGAGTAGTTCTTCGTCACACTAGTTCACTGTGAATTTGCAATCTATTCACCACGCAATCAGTTCACCATGAATTTAAAAAAAAATCAATTTCATGTCAAATAGTAACTAACAATTGTTATAGTACCTAATAAAATGTTGAATGAAACAATGGGATGAAAAGTAAAACAAAATAGTAAAGGTATTTCAAGAAAAGAAAAATTCAGGCCAATAATATAGTTTACTATTAGACCAAAGATGACTGTTATTTTCAGTGGTAACTGATGGGAAATATCTATCTACTCTACTCTACGCTACTCACTTTAGGAAACAGCTTAGTTTAGGTAAAAGGAAACAGTATAGAATGACTAGAAATAACAGGAATATAAAAATTATCTTGAATGGGAACAGGGATTAAACTAGTAGAATTATAATTATTGCATTCCCAAAATTCAGCTGGTTCATTTATTTGTTTTCTTCTTTAGTTTCATATCCTATTTTTTTCCTATTTTTTTTTATGTTGTATACTGGGCCACTCATTCATTCTGGAACAAATCGAGAGGAGAAATCTAACCTATTAAACAATTACTTTGAAAAATGATTAGTCTCATTCTTTGGCCACTGTCCTGCATTCCTTTCATCACTGCACAGGCTTGATAAAGCAATAGCAACACCTCAGACATGCAGCAGTAGCATGCATTCTGCATTCAGGGGCTAGCCAGGCCCTTGTTCTTGGGTCATTTCTGAAGATAGTATTATATCTTCATCTCCAATCATACACAATTATTAACATTATTCTTCAAAATTAATACTTAAAGAAGCTGTAGAGCTTTCTCAAGGCAAAACCAACAGTTTGTTGCTTTATTGTGCAAGTGATATGGATGACATTGAAAGTAAGGCATTATAAAAATTAGCTCACAGGGAAAATTGTTGACAATAAAATGAAGGATGAGTCAGACCACCCTGGGCCATCTTGCAGAGTATATTGCTTGCTTGACACAAGTAACACTTGGAGTCAAATGGACCTCCACATGTTATTTCTGTATATGAACAGAATCTTATTGAAATAGAATTTTAAAACCTTTTTATGTCCTACTTGATTTCCTCAATTAAAGAGCTTTACCTCTAGTATCAACTATTCTGGATTATACTTTTACACTATAAGTTTCTTAGAAAAATTCATGCCTGTTATTATTATTTTTATGAGTTTATATATACAAATATAAAATGCACAAAATAGACTAGAATTTATTAATATGAAACATTTAATACTGAAAGAGATAGGGCATTATAAAGTTATATGTCATGAGCATATTGAATGTGCCCAATTGCTTTTAAATGTCTAAAGTATAACCATTATATGCCGTTAAAGGGATTATAAACTATATTGAAGTAATATATTCAAGCAACCAAAAAATCAGAGTAAATAAAAATAATTCTGCTCATTGGCTCACAGTTAGGAAGGAATGAGAGTAATAACAATAAAATAATAATGTGCAGGGAAAGACAAATATATCCTTGCAGCTGCCTGAACTGCAGCAGGGTCTGATTCAAGGAAAAGAACTAGAAGCTTCCAGCTCATAAAAATGAATATTTTTATGCCAAGGAAAGGCTGTATACATCTTCTTCCCCCACTCTTGCTCGCCACAGGCCTATTCTGACCTCTTTTTGTCTGTGTTGAAATTAAAAACAGAAGATATGAATATGACTAAGAACAGTTTACTCTGGGAGTTTGTGACTTGGGAAGTTCTTCAGCACTCACTGCTCATGGTACTCCCATCAAACCCTGGACCACAGTGACATTGTTGAACAGGGTCCATAGTGGACATCTTACCTAAGGATTTATGCTCATTAGGAGATGAAGTATTGTGTCATTTCAAATAATATTTTTAAACAAATGACAAAGTGGAGGGTTTGATCTATTTAGTGACAATCATTTTTCCCCAGGAAATTTCTTGTTGAAATTTATAGTCAGCATTATTCACGTTGGCAACTGTAGACTGGTTTTCTAAATGGGCATTGATGGATCCAAGTGTAGTAGGACAGTAGCTGTCTTATCCTGGGTTGTCTCTGTCATGCCCATTTTGGAGCTTACATATATAATTGGAGCCTCATTGGGGTGAACAATGGAGGAGTGGGGTGATCTGGGTAGAGGAGGCTGGTGCTGGAAAGAGAGCGGCCAGGCAGAGTCTGTCAGCTCTTGTTAGTCATGGTTGTAGGCGGTGCAGCAGCAGATCAGGCTCATTACATGGAAACATTTTTTCTTATGGCAAAATGTATAAAACTCTTAAAGGTCAAGCTGTATGCTACGACTTGTTGAGAAGCTTTAAAGCATTTGCTACCTGAATTGTAAATTACAGTGTATGTTAAAAATGATTATGTTTAAAAATAAAGCACACATATAGAGTTGAAAGTGCTGTTGAAAATTCCTTTGATCTTTGCACACATGCTACCTTAGAGATACATTTATCTATTTGTGTTTAGAATTTTTTTTAGAAAATAAGTATTTTAAATACTTTTAGCTTTATTTAGAAAGAATTTCTATTGTAGTACTATTTTTTTTAATTGTGGTACTGTTGTGTTGACTACCACTCATTGACACTCTACGAACAGCTCTGAACCTTGACCTATACTGCATAATCTTCGACATCTGTGTTATGCTCGAGAGCAATCTTATAGAGGTTTTTTTTAAAAAATCTATCTTATCTATTTTTCTATTTATTTTCTTATCTATCTTATCTTTATCTATCTTGTTGGGGATCTCACTCTGTTTGTCTGATCCTACACTTTGCCCAGTATGACACATTTTTCAAGAACTTCGTTTGAATGTTGTTGTTGTTGCTAGGTGCTAACACTAAGACACCATTCTTCAATTAGTGAACGTCCTGGTTTAGCTTAGCAGCACAATTAAACCACCAGCTTCCTCAATCACCTAACAAATTTTATCTCAGAGAAATTATGTTACTTTTTCCTTAGATCATCAATAAAAGCAAAATTTTAAACTGTGACTCCATCTCCAGGTTTCCTCTAGTTTCACCCACATTCTTTTCACAGCAGTGCCACAGTCTCTTCACCCTCTCCCCACTACCATCTCTCACAATGTCTTCACAATCCCTCCACTACCATCATCAGCCTTTCTCATAATGTGGAAAGTGCTTTCTGTTATATTGGCCCCACAGCTGTTGATTGTGTGTCTGAAGTAAAGGTAGCTAGAGACCATATACCTCACTCCCAATATGCCAATTTTCACAAGCAATAATGTATCCTATATTAAACTAAGTATGAATGCTTTTCTCTAAGTCTAATCAAGTACCACTGAAAATTAGACTGTGAATACAGAAGACAGAAGATGAACTGATATGTTAATATATTGTATATTGTCAACTTCACTGTCTCTGACATACCTACTCCCATTACCCCAATCACTGAATCAATCCATTTCATCAAGGGTCTTCCTCTTCTGCTCTGTCCCTCCACTCTCCCAAACATGATGTACCTCTCCCAGGACTGGTCTCTCCTTGCAACATGCCCAAAGTATGTCAGACAAAGCATCAGAATCCTTGCCTCCAAGTTTCACCCTCTGTTCTCCTAATAGTCCATAGTATACTCAACACTATTCTCCAGCACCATAGATCAAAGGCATCAATTCTCTGTCTATCATCTCTAGTCACTGTACAGCTCTCTGACACATAGCCCACAATTACAAAGACTATGACCTAGATTGGGAGCACACTAGTCTCCAGCCTGACATCATTGATCTTCAGTACTCTGGAGAGGTCCTTGACAGCTGACTTTCCCAATGCATTCACAGTTTCCCAATGCAAATCTTGATTTCCTGGCTGCTAGTACCAAGAATGTTGACTGTGGAGCCAAGCAAACGAAAACTGTCAACTATCTCATTATCTTCACCATCCATAATGATGCTGCCAATTGGACCAGGCATAGTCCTTGGGAAAAGATATTACATTTAGAACAGTGAAAGGTCAGCAAAAAGGGGAATGATCCTGAATGAGATAGATTGACATAGTGACTGTAACAATGGGCTCTACTGTGGCAGAGATGATCAGCAATGCACAGGATAGGGCAGGGTTCAAATCTATTGTTTATTGTTGCTATGAGTCATATAATATTATGACAATCCAATACAATTGAATTTTTCTAGCCTTGTTTCCTTGCTTGATTCCAAACTGTCAATTCAATAATGAAAATTCTGTCTCTCATTAACAATCATTTATTTAATTTTTCAGCTTCCTTCAGTATATATGTATCGTAATAGATTTAGGAATTGTTAATTCATGTCTCTAAGTGAAATAGTTTTATTAAACAGAATGCATCTTAATGTGCAGTTTCCTATTGGCTTTAAAGTCACAGACTTACTTTATTTGCAAATTTCTTTATATCAATACCTTTCCTCTTGCTTGCTTCAGTGAGGCTTTTCCATATATTTATATTTTTGTTGTTATTATTAGGTACTGTAAAGTCAGTTTCAACTTACAGTGACTGTATGAACAATAGAATGAAACACTGCTCTCGCCTTTTTTTGGGTACCATTTTTTAATAGACTTTTTTTTAACCAGGAGCTGCATCTACTCTAATAAAACTCTCTGGAAAGCTGTATGTGCAAAGAACTCTGGGTCAGGCTGTTATCAGGAGCCCTGCTGGAGGTGCAGGGTCACAGGTCTCCTCTGGATGCAGAGAGTTCTCCTCTTCAGCCACAACCGGCCCATTGGTAGGAAGGCCAGGCGGATTCCCCATCACCCTATCACTGGGTCCTCCATGTCCCCGCCCCCCATCTGCAGGAGAAGGAGTCCTTTCATATTTCTGTGGCAAGTGGCTGCATAGCAAATGTCACACGTTCTTGCAGGAGGAATGGATGCTCTCTTCATGATTTCCCAACTTTCCTTGGAAAAGTTGTTCTCAAGGTGGTTCCACTGGGCCAGGGTATCCAAGGAAAAATTGAGGCCCACCAGGAATGGGGAGTGGCAGGCTGCCATGGCTATAGGTAGGAGGAGGGTCCCAGTTTCTGAAACAATGTCTATTCTGTACTATATTCATTATTGTTTCATTTGAGCCCATTGTTGCAACCACTTTGGTCTGTCTGTTGTGTTGAGGATTTCCTTTTTGTCGTACCTCTACTTTACATAGACTCTCTGGGGGCCTGATCGATAGGGAGCTGTGCTGTTTACCCAAAGGAGACATCTCTTCTTTAATGGTTTGATTCTACTAGAGGCTCTGCGAGAGGAAGATGAACAATCTCTTCCAATGCAATTAACAGCCTCCTGAAAACCCACTTAAGAGTCAGCTTTGAGTTGGTTCCAACTCAACAGCAATGAGTTTTATTTTATTTTTTTGGTTTTTGTTTTGCATGGCGTGATGACCTTAGTAACTGGCCCCATCAAATACAATCATGATCACAGTATATAATATGAAACATTGTGCCTTCAGTTTTAGAAAACATTTTAATCACATTTCCCCCCCAGAGATAGATTTGTCTTTTAGCAATTTAGTAATAAGGAGATTTGGTGATATAGTTTGTAGAATGGTGTGCTGCTAAAGAAAAGAGTGCATGTCTCTAGTAGTTTGAATCTCAGATGCTCCACGAGTGAGATGAACACTGTTAAGATAAATCCTGTTGAGCTTTATAACTTGAAAAAAACAAATGAAGGGTTTCTATGCGTGGGAATGGCAGGGAATGTCAGCAGCCCACAATTTTCTTTATCAACACCATAATTCAAATGGGTAAGTTCTTCTTCAATCTTCCTTATTCATTATTTAGTTTTTACATTCAATGGGGTGATTGAAAATATGGTGGTTTACATGAGACACTTAGTCTTCAAAGTGAAATCTTTGCTCCTTAACACTTTAGAAAGATCGTTTGTAACAGATCTATCCTATCCAATGAACGTTTTTATATCTTCTACTTTTATGTGTGTGGATTGTAGACCCAAGTAAAAGAAAATTCCCGAAAACTTCAATATTTTCTCCATTTATCATTAAATGGAGAAATGGCTTATGAAATGGTTTACTGGTTCAAATGTAGTAAGTCTTCATTAGATGTATTTGTAATAAAGCTATATAATATTTTCACATTTATATTCTATGTTGGTATTTCTGAATTTTAAATGCTTAGCTGCTCACTTATTTTAAAAGTAATTATTTGCATTACCCATTGTTACTGTATAATATGGACTGTTTTCACTTCCTTAATAAAAAATCCTGTGCTTCTTTCCTTAACTTCCTTTTTCCTTACTACCTGTAAACAAGTCATCTTTTTGTACTTTGTTTCTGTAGTTTTGCTTTTCCAAAGATGTAGTTTAAACAGAATCACATAATAGCTAGCAGGCTTCTTTGTAATATGTAGTCAAGTTGAGTATGACTCATAGCAACCCTACGAACAGTAGATTTGAATCCTGTCCTATCTAGTGCCATTGTCATCATTTCTGACACACTCAAACCTATAACAGCAGTCACGGTGCCAATTCCTCTGGTTGAGGGTCTTCTTTGCTTTTGCTGGCCCTCCACATTTCCAAGCATGATGTCCCTCTCTAAGGAATAGCCTTTCCTAACCACACACCCAAAATTTTTAAATGAAATTTTGCCATCCTTGACTCTTAGGAAAATATGGATACACTTTTTCTAGGACACATATCTATTCTTTTAGCAATCTGTGGTATATGTAGTACTATTTTCCAACACCACAGCACAAAAACATCAGATCTTCTTCTTTCATTCTTATTAATTGTCCAGGCTTCAGTGATAAAAAGACCATGTACTGATTGGTGCAATTGGTCTTTAAAAGGATGACCTTGTGCCTCAGTACTTTGGAAAGGTTTGTGACAGCAAACTTTCGCATTGCCACATGTTCTTGACTGCTTTGGCCAAGGGTGTTGATAGTGGATACCAGAAAGACATCACGGATAGTTTCAGTCATTTCTCCACCTACCATGATGTTATATGTTGGTCCAGTGGTGAGGATTTTTGTTAACTTTGCATTGAAATGTAATGTACATTGAAGACTGTAGTCCTTGATCTTTTACAACAAGTATCCCAAGTTCTCCTCCCTTTTAATAAGCAAAACTCTGTAATTTACATACCACAGGGTGTTGATGAGACTACCTCTGATTCTGATGCTATAGTCTTCTACATAGAGTCCATTTTGTTGGCTGATTTGCTCACCATACAGATTGAATAGGTATGAAGAAAAGCTATGTCCCCACTGCATTCCTTTCATGATCTTAAACTATGCGCTACTACCTTATTCCATTCAGACTAAAGCTTCTAGTGTGATTAAGTATTCCAGGATTTCCATTCTTCTCATCATTAACCATAGTTTATTATGCCGAGACACTGGATGGTTCAAAATCGAGAAGGGGGTCTGTCAGGGATATATTCTGTCTCCATACCTTTTCAATCTGTATGAAGAACAGATCATCTGAGACTCTGGGCTGTACAAGGAGGAATGTGGCATCAGGATTGGTGGAAGAATCATCAACAACCTGTGTTATGCAGATGACACAACCCAGCTTGCTGAAACTGAGGAGGACCTGAAACGCATGCTGCAGAAGGTCAAGGAATGCAGCCTTCAATATGGATTGAAGCTCAATATCAAGAAAACAAAGATTCTCACTACTGGGCCAATTGGTAGCATCAGTATGGATGGTGAAGAGATTGAGATAGTTAATATTTTTCGTTTATTTGGTTCCACAATCAACACTCTTGGTAACAACAGCCAGGAAATCAAAAGACGAATTACACTGGGAAAGTCAGCTGAGGGACCTCTCAAGAGTACTGAAGATCAATAACGTCAGGCTGGATAGTTTTTGCAATTAAGTGCTATGCATTGGAGAGTTGGACAGTGAATAGGGATGATAGAAAGAGAATTGATGTATTTGAGTGATGGTGCTGGAGAAGAGTGTTGAATATACCATGGATTGCTAGGAGAACAAACAGGTTTGTCCTGGAGAGGGTGAAGCCAGAATGCTCCTTGGAGTTAAGGATTCTGAAGCTTTGTCTGACATAGTTTGGGCATGTTGCAAAGAGGGACTGGTCCTTGGAGAGAGACATAATGTTTGGGAGAGTGGAGGGACAGTAGGGGAGAGGAAGACCCTCAATGAGATGGATCAATTCTGTGAGTGGAGTGGTGTAAATAAGTGTGTTTGAGATGGCGAGGTTGGCACAGGATAGAACGGCGTTTAGGGCTCTTGTATATAAGGTTGGTATGAGTCGCAAGCAACTCTATGGCACATAACAACAATAACCACACGAGGAGGGGCCAACAGTAATGAAGGATGAAATTTCAATTGTATGTAAGATACTGACAAAAAAAAAAATAAGGCTCTAGGAGTTGATGAGATATAAATTGACTTGCTCCAATTAATAGATGTGGCCTTGGATTCACTCACCAGTCCATGCTAGGAAATTTGGAAGGTAGCTGTCTGGCCATCAGATTAGAAGAGGCCCATCTTTGTGCATATTTCAAAGAAACCTGGTCCAAAAGATTGTGGAAACTATCAAACATTATCATTAATATAATAAATAAAAATACTGCAGAACATCATTCAAAAATAGCTAAAACTGTTCTTAGATGGGGAACTTCCAAAAGTTCAAGTAGAATTTAGAAGAAGATATGAAAACCTGCTCATGTCAGAACAACCCTAGCTCAAACCAAAGAATACAAGAAGAATATCTATGTATGCTTTATTGATGAGGGTATTTAACAGTGTGAATCATAATAAGTTATGTCTAAAGAAGAACGGGAATCCTAGCACAGTTAATTGTGGTCATGCAAAACCTATACCTAGACTAAAAGGCTTATTTGCAAACAGAGCAAGGTAACACTGCTGTAGTTGTTGTTGTTATGTGCCGTCGAGTCGTCTGCGACTCATAGCGACCCTATGTACAACATCCCTAAACCGTGCTCTATCCTGTGCCAATCTCATTGCCTCTGACACACCCATCCCGATTACCCCAGTC
>NW_006399793.1:10868962-10875605 GCF_000299155.1 Elephantulus edwardii | reverse complement strand
GCCAGTCCATCTCATCTCTCCAATGCCTAGTATGTCAATATTTATGTGTTCTATTTCTTTCTTAACAATTTCTAATTTTCCTACATTCATGGTTCTCACATTCCATGTTCCGAAGGGAGTGTGGCAGGGTTGTGTTCTCTCTCCATTTCTATTCAATCTGTATGCTGAGAACATTATTTGAGATGCTAAACTCTATGAAAGAGTAGGACATCAAGAAATGATGAAGATTCATTAATAACTTGTGTTAAGTACAACCTTGCTTGCTGAAAGTGAGTAGGACTTGAAGCACTTGTTTCAGAAAATCAAAGAGTACAGCCTTCAATATAAATTGCATATCATTCAGAAAAGAGTGAAACTGTGCACATCTTCATCCTACTTGAAATCCACAATCAACACCCTTGACACTGGCAGTCATGAAATCAGTAATATGTTGCACTGGAAAAGTCTGCAGTTTGAAGCCTTTCCAAATTACTGAGAATTAATGATGTCAGTTTAAGGACTCAGGTACATCTGATTCAGACCATGGTCTTTCTGATCACTTGTATGTATCTGAGCGCTGGATAACTGAAGAAGAGTTGATGTCTTTGAGGTGTGGTGTTGGAGAAGAGTACTGAACATCCCATGAACTGTTGAAAGAACAAATATGTCTTTTATAATGTGCAGCTAGAGTGTTCTTTGGAGGCAAAGATTATAAGACATGTTGCTAGAAGGAATTGTTCCTTGGAGTGAGACCTGATGCTTGGAAAGGCAGAGGGTTGGCTAAGGAGAGGAAGAACCTTAGTCAAGTAGATTGACACAGTGACTACTGCAATGGGCTGTAGTGTGTCAGGAAGTGTGAGGATGGCATCAGATAGGACAGGGTTTAGATTTGTTGTTCATAATGTGGCTATGGTCATACTCAACTTGACAGTACCTAACAACAATGTTACAACTGACTACAGACTTTCCCAGCACAACATGTCTCCTTTCCTCCTGACTACTGGTACCAAGCATGTTGATTGTGGATCCAAGAAAGATGAAATTGTACACAGTTTCAATCTTTTGTCCATCTATCATGATGTTGTCTTTAGTTACAGTGAAAAGAATTATTGTTTTCTTGACATTGACAAGTCTGTATTCTTTGATCTTGTGCAACAAGTGCATTAAGTTCTCACTTTCAACAAGCAAGAATATGTTATCTTCATATTGAAAATTATTGATGAGTCTTCTCTGATCTTCTTCTTCATAAAGTTCAACTTCTTGAATAATTTTGAAAGCATATAAATTGAATAGTTATGGAGGGATAATACAAGACAGACACACTTCTTTCTTGAATTTAAACCATGTTATCTTCCTTTCTCTGTTCACATAACAGCCTCTTGATCTAGGTATAAGTGTTCCATGAGGACAATTAAGTGCTCTAGAATTCCAGTTCTTCTCAATTTTACCCATAACTTAGTATGAACCACACAAACAATTTTCCAGAGTCTACAAAGAATAAATAGACATTCATCTGGTGTTCTTTACTATCATCTGGTGTTCTTTACATACACCTGACATCAGGAATGATATTTGTGGTGCCACAACCTCTTCTAAATCCTCCTTGAACTTCTGGCACTTCCCCTAGTACTGATCTAGCTGTTTTTGAATGATTTTCAGCAGTATTCTGCTTGCATGAGATATTAATGATGTTGTTTTATAGTTTTCAAATTCTGTTGGATTGTCTTTTTTGGGGATGGGAACAAATATGGACCTCTTCCAATCAGTTGGCCAGACAGCTGTCCTCCAAATTTCCTGGCATAGACTGGTGATTGCATATGAGGCTGCATCTGTTAATTAAAACAAGGAAATTGATATTTCAATTCATGAGGCCTGATTCTTTGCCCAGGGCTTCAGTGCAGCCTCAGTTTCCTCTTTTATAACCATTGGCTCCTGCACGCATGGTAATTTCTGAAATTTTCAGTATCAGTCTTTTTTGGGGGGTGGCAGTAGAGTGACTTTATATTTTCCCTCCATCTACTCCCTCCCCCCATCTTCTTTTGATGCTTATTAGATCATTTAATATATTGACCTTTCAATATTGCACCTTGAGGTTTAATTTATTTTTCAGTACTATGGGCTTAAGAAATGCAGGGCGAATTCTTCCCTTTTTTATTTTCCAATTCCAACTTTGACCACATTCCACTATAATATTTTGGTTTGTCTTCTCAAGTTGCCCTTTGAATTCTTTTATTCAGCTCTTTTCCTCAATATGTTTTCCCTTTATTTTGACTTGTAGACTCTGCAGTGCAATTTTCAGAGTCTTTCCCCATATGTATTCCAGTTTTCCCTTTCTCTTCTGTCTTTGCTCTCTTAATGGATGATATCTTTGATATCTTCCCACAACTCATCTGGTCTTTGATCATTCGTGTTCAATGTTTCAAACCTACACCTAAGATGATTTTGAAATACAGATGGGATAGATACAAGATTATATTTTGGTTCTTGTGGACTTTTAAAAATTTCCTTTGGCCTCTATTTAGACTCGCACGCGAGTAATTGATAGTCTGACCCACAGTCTGCCCCTGGCCTAGTTTTGACTGCTGATACTGAGTTTATTCAGTGACTTCTTCCACAGATGTAGTCAATATGATTCTTATGCACCCTATCAGGTGAATTCCATGTGTCAAGTCACCAGTTGTGTTTGTTAAGACAAAGTATTTGAGGTTAATAAAGTCCCTGAAAATACACAATTCATCATTCTATATCCAGCCTCATTTCTATCACTAAGTCCATACTTTGTTACTGCTATTACTTTTTCATTATTTCAAACTTTTTCATTCCACTTACAAATTATTACTAACACATTTTGATTACATGTTCAATTTCAGAGTGCAAGATTTGGTAAAAAAATTTAATCTTCCTCTTTGGCTTTACATGTAGGAGCATATATTTGAATAATAGTCAGAGTAATGGGTTTTCCTATGGAAAACATTCTGTCCCTCACTCAAAATACTGTGTTTGAGGATAGAACTTGAAATTGACTTTTTGAATATAACTGCAACACCATTCTTTAGCTGTTTTATATTCACAGCATAGTATCATAGTGCTATGTGATTATCTGATTCAAAGTGGCCAAAGCTATTCTATCCATCACATCTCACTGATGTTTAGAATGCCCATGCCCATGTATTCCATTTCATTTTTCACAATTTCTAGTTTTCTAACATTCAAGATATGTACATTACTTGTTTCAGTTATTAAAGGATATTTATCATTATTTTTTCTTATTTCCAGTCTGGGTTCTACTACTAATATTATAACTATATGTGTTCCTCTATTTATAGGGTTTTCAGAGGCCTGTTGCTTAAGAAGTTGATGGCCAATCCTGCTTCCTAGTAGGTCTTAATGTGGGAGCTCTATTAAAAAAATCTGTGCACCAGGGGTAACCCTTGCGGTATTTGACACACCAGTGGCTCATAGTACTTTTAAAATTATTTTTTTAAATCATGCTAACTTCTACTTTTCTATTAGATTAATTTACGTGTTAATAATGTCTTCTTGTTGGTTTTAGGTGACATACAGTTGCATATGACCCATAGAGGCCCCATGAATAGCAGAGATAAATTCTGTCCTATTCTATGCCATCCTCACACTTCCCAACACATTAGAGCCCATTGTGGCACTCATCATGTCAATCCACCTGGTCATGGGTCTTCCTCTACCTTTACGAGCTTCATATCCCTCTTCAAAAAGTAGCCCCTCCTAACAACATGCCAGAAGTATGTGAGAGGAGTCCTCATAATTTTTGCCTCCAAAGAGCCCTCTGGATGTACCTTCTCTAAGACATATTGTCTGTTCTTTTGGCTGGCCATTGGATGTTCTACACTCTTCTCCAACACCATAGGACAAAGAAATAAATTCTTTTTTGTTATCCTCATTCATTGTTCAGCCTTGTAATTTGAGAATTTTTTTTATTTAAAATATTTTTTTATTGGTTTATGTGCAAAGTTTGTATATATTTCTTTTTCACACCAAATCTTTCCCATTGCCTTTACCCACCCCTCCCTCCACCCATTAAATTGTGTGACTCTATGATTAGCCATCCTATGGTCCCCCTATTAATTTTCACCCCTCTGCTCCCTCATTTCCCCTTACATTTGGATCCTCATACATGTTTTACAATAATGGTCTTAGATCACATTTGTCCTTATGAGACTGAGTAAGTTCACTGAGCATAATCAGCCTTGGAGATTTTGTTGGAAATCTAGCATATCATATTGGATATAAAGAACTGAGACCAATATATCTTTAGAGTGTGAGGATTTACGACCATTTGGATAGGAAGTGGACTGTGTTCAATATGTACTGCACCTACACTGACAGAGCACCTATCCTGACAGAGGTTTCACATTTCTTTAGCACTTTTATCTTTTTTCCTACTCTTTTGACCTTATTGTTCCTTAAGTATAACTTTCAATGTTTCCCAGGTCGTCAGCTGAAACCCACTATTATCATACTGAGACTTGTTTGTATAATAGTAATGAGTATGTAAGGAAGAAAAGGTTATTGTTTTCTGACTAAATATTTATGACAATATAATTAATGGTAACATAGTATGGCATAATACTCAAATTGAATATCCAACATTATATATGCCTTGTCATCTGGGAAAATATGTGCATGGCTTAATTGTAATTTCTACTATAACTGTGCTTCCACATATTATGTCCCCTTAACAACATTCTTTGTAACAGGGGCACAATACAGAGTTTACTGATTCCTGAATACTTTGTTTCAGTTTGTTCTCAAACCTCAGAATTACTGAAATCCCTATTACATCATTTCACAAGAATCAGAGATCACTGCATCCTCTTTTTCCTACACAACCTATTTCCAAGATGTTATATTCACGCCATAGGCATAATAGAAGGAGAATTGATGCCTTTGGGTTGTGGTGCTGGAGAAGAGAATTGAACATAGCATGGACTGCTGGGAAAACAAACAGGTTCGTCCAAGAGTGGGTGAGACAAGGCTGCTCCTTGAAGGCAAGGATTCTGAAGCTTCATCTGACATCCGTTGGATATGTTGCAGGAAAGGACCGACCAGTCCTTGGAGAGGGACATCATGCTTAGTACAGTGGAGGAACTGCATGAGAGAAGAAGACCCTCGATGAGTTGGATTAATTCAGTGACTGAGGTAATGGGGAGAGGCGTGTCAGAGACAATAAGATTGGCACAGGATAGAGTAGGGTTTAGGGCCATTATACATAGAGTTGCTATGGGTCAGACGACTCAACGACATAAAACAACGTTACCTTACTATTGGGTAATGAGGATAGATGTGTCAGAGGCAATAAGGTTAGCACAGAACAGAGCAAATTTCAGGGCTATTTTACATAGGGTTGCTATGAGTTGTAAGCGATTCAATGACACAACAATAGCAAGTTAAAAATGATTATCCCTCAATTTTTGTTTTTGTTAGATGCCCTCAAGTCAAGTACAACCCATAGTGACACTATGAACAACAGATGTGAACCCTTTCCTAGCCTATGCCATCCTCACAATTCCTGACACAACAGAGACCGTTGCAGCAGCCACTATGTCAATGCACCCGATTGAGGGTTTTTCTCTCGTTCACTGATCCTTGACCTTTCCAAATATGATGATCGTTTACAAAGAATATCCTTTCCTAGCAATATGCTTGAAGTATGTGAGGCAAATCTTTTTCATCTTTGCCTCCAAGGAGCGCTTTGGCTGCACTTTCTTAAAAATATGTTTGTTTATTCTTTTAGTAATCCATGGGATGTTCAGTACTCTAACACCTTAGCTCAAATTCATCATTTATTATTCTGTTGTCCTTGTTCTTTCTCCAGCTCTCAGGTGCATAACAAGTTTGGGAAGACCCTGGCCTAAATCAGGCTCATCTTAATCATCAAACTGATATCATTGCTTCTCAATAATTTAAAGAGGCCCCTCACTGCAGACTTTGCCAGTGTAATACATCTCCTTATTTCTTGATTACTGGAACCAATAATGTTGATTGTGAATTCAAGTAAGATGAAGCTGCAGACAGTTTGTCTTTTCTCCATCTATCATTATGTTGCCTATAAGTCAAGTGGTAAGTATTTTTGTTTCTTGACTTTGAGATGCAATCCATATTAAAGGCTGTGTTCTTTGATCTTATGCAACAAGTCCATAAGAAGCAAAATATGATCATGAATCTATTCCACCTGAAAGTTCAAAATTATTTTAAAAATAAAGTTGAAGTATGGAACACCAATTTTTGAAGACCAAACAAGTTGCAGGATAATACCAAGGTCATCTTCCATAAAGAAAAAAGAAAAATTTAAAACTAAATTCCAAAATATTGAAATACATGTTGGTAGAGACTCTAAAAATTGCCTAAAGCATTGAGAAGCCAAAACAAAGGGAAAACATATTGAAAGAAAAGGGCTGAACAGAAGTTTTCAAAGTGTAGATTAAGAAGACAAAGCAAAGTATTATAATGTGTTGTTGTTTTTGTTGTTATGAGCCATCGAGTCACTTGCGACTCATAGCGACCCTATGTACAACAGCCCTAAACTCCGCTCTGTCCTGTGCCAATCGCACTATCTCTGACACTCCCATCCCAATTATCCCAGCCACTGAATCAATCCACCTCATAGAGGGCCTTCCTCTCCTGC
>NW_006399793.1:10838954-10865879 GCF_000299155.1 Elephantulus edwardii | reverse complement strand
TGGCAAAAAATAAAGTCCTAGGAATCATTGGAATACTAATTGACTTGTTTCAGTTAACAGATGCAGCCCTAGATGAGCTCAAAAGTCTATGCTAGGAAATTTGGAGATGTGTCTGGCCAACAGATTAGAAGAGGTCTATAATTATTCCCATTCCCAGCAAAGTTTATCAATAGAATGTGGAAACTACTGAACAATATCGTTAATACAAAAATGACCAGAACAGTGTGTAAATAGGGAACTGCCACAGTTTCAAGCAGGATTTAGAAGAGGCTGAGGCATAAGCATTATCATTGCTGAGGTCAGAAGGATCTTGGCTGAAAGTAAAGAATAATGGAAGAATGTCTATTTATGCTTTATTAACTACACAAAGGCATTTGACTTCATAGATCATAACAAGTTACCGCTAACAATAAGAATGATGGGAATCGAAGAGTACTTACTTGTGCTCATGCAAATCCTATACCTAGATCAATACATCTCATCATGGGTCTTCCTCTCGTGCACTGTCCCTCCACAATCCCAAGCATGATGTTCCATTTCACAGACTGGTCCCTCCTGCAACATGCCCAAAGTATGTCAGACAAAGCCTCAGAATCCTTGCCTCCAAGGAACAGCTTAGTTTCACCCTCTCCAGGATAAACCTGTTTGTTCTCCTGGCAATCCATGGCATATTCAATACTTTACTCCAGCACCACTGCTCAAAGTCATTAATTATCTTTTTATCAACCCTAGTCATTGTCTGGCTTTCTGATGCATAGCAAGCAATTGTGAAGACTATGACATAAATCAGGCTCACCTTAGTCTCCAGACTGACATCATTGGTCTTCAGTACTCTGGAGAGGTCCCTGACAGCCAGCTTTCCAAATGCAATTTGTCTTTTGATTTCCAGGCTGCTGGTACAAAGAGTATTGATTGTGGAGCCAAGCAAAATAAAGTTGTTAGCAATCTCAATCTCTTCAATGTATATCATAATACTGCCAATTGGCCCAGTGTTGAGAATCTTTGTTTTCTTGATGTTGAGCTTCAATCCATATCGAAGGCTGCATTCATTGACCTGCAGCAAGCACTTCAGGTCCTTCTTAGTTTCAGCATACAGGGTTGTGTCATCTGCATAACACAGGTCGATGAGTCTACCTCTAATCCTGATGCCACGTTTTTCCTCATTAGAGCCAGACTCCCAGATGATCTGTTCTGCATATAGATTGAAAAGGTATGGAAATAGGACACACCCCTTGTGTAACTCTTCCCAATTTTGAACCATTCAGTGTCTCCTTCCTCTGTTCTGATGGCTGCCTCTGGTCCAAGTATAGGTTTCACACAAGCACAATCAAATGTTCTGGGATTCCCATTCTTTTCAGAGTTAGCCACAGTTTGTTGTGATTCTCACAGTTAAATGCCTTTGCATAGTTAATGAAACACAGACAAGCATTCCTTTGGTACTCTCTGCTTTCAGCCAAGATCCAGCTAACTTTTGCATAATAGATCTACTACCATAGCCTCTTCTAAACCCAGCCTACCCTTCTGGCAGTTCTCTACTGATCTTTCAGTCGTTTTTGGATAATTTTCAGCAGAATCTTGCTTGCATATGATATTAGTGATATTGTTCGATAATTTCCACTCTGTGTAGGGTCATCTTTCTTTGGAAAGGAAACAAAAATAGCTCTATTCCAGTTAGTTGGCCAGGTGGTTGTCCTCCAGATTTCTTGGCACAACTTGTTGAGTGCATTCGGGGCAGTGTCAGTTGAAATATGCTAATCAATATGGGGTCAATTCCTGGGGTTTTGTTTTTGCAATTCTTTCTGAGCAGCTTGAGCTTCTTTTTCATCATCCCAGGCTCTTGCTCCTACATTGTTTCATGAAATTCTTCTGCCTTAGCCAATTTCTTTTGGTACAATGACTCTGTATACTCCTGTCTTCTTATAATGCTTCCTGGATCATTTAAGATTCTGTCCAAGTATCCTTAAGTATTGTAACTCAAAGCTTGAATTTGTTCTTCAATTCCTTCAGCTTAAGAAATGCTGAGCAAGCTCAGCCCTTTTTATTTTCCAACTCCAGCTCTTTGCACTTTTCATTATAATACTTTGCTTTGTCTTTCCACACTTCCTTTTGGAATCTTCTGTTCAACTTCTTAATTACTTGAATTCTTCCCTTTGCTTTGGCTTCTGGCGCAATTATCAGAGTCTCTTCTGGCATCCATCTTGGTTTTTTCTTCCTCCTCTGCTTTTTGCATTCTTTACTGATGATATTTTTGATATCTTCCCACATCTCATTTGCTCTTTGTTTATTGGTGTTCAAGTCCTCAAAACTGTTCCTGAAAAAGAAAAGAAAAGAAAATAAAACAAAACAACACCCAAACAAGACCAAACAAACAAAAATCTGTTCCTAAGATGGTTTTGAAGTTCTAGTGGGACATACTCAAGGCCAAATTTTGGTTCCTGTGGATTTGATTTAATTTTCCTTCGCTACAGCTTGACTTGCCTATGAGTAGTTGTTGGTCTGTTCCAAAATCAGCAACTGGCCTAGCTTTCACAGATGATATTGAGCTTCTTCAGTAATTCTTCCAACAGATGTAATTCATATGATTCTTATGCATACTATCAAGTGAAATCCATATAAAGCCTCAGTTTGTGTTTCTTATAAAATATATTTGCAATGAATCAATCATTGAACATACAGAATTGTATCATTCTATCTCAAGTTTCATTTCTGTCATCAAATATATGTTTTCCAACTACTGATCCTTCTTCCCTGCTCCCAACTTATGTATTCCAGTTATCAATTATTATTAATACATCTTGATTGCATGTTCAATTGATTTTTAATTTCTTTTAAAAAATTTTATTCTAATTTATTTACAGAGTTTGAATATATTGTTTCTCACAAAAGATCCTTCACATTTCCTTCACCCCACTCACCCACTGAGTTGTGCAACCCTGTGATAAACACTCTATCCGCAAACCCATCATCCTGTCTCTATTTTCACCATCTCCCCCTCCCCCCCGCCTTGTATCCTCATACTTATTCTACAATAATGGTTTTATACAGTGTTTGTCCTTGTGGGACTGAGTTAGTTCACTCAGCATAATTCTGTCCAGTCCCTCCCAAGTTAGGTAATAATTTACAAAATCATTGCTCCTGCGTGCTGCGTAGTATTCCATTGTGTGAATCTACCACAGCTTCTCAATCCATTTGTTTGTAGTTGGACATCTGGGCTGTTTCAATGTTCTTGCATGGTGAATAATTCTGTTATGAACACTGGTGTACAATTTTCCATTTGAGCCTCAGTTCTCATTTTCTTGGGGTATATAATTCATTTTAAACGGCACAAATCAGTAGAAATCTATTTTTTTCTCATTGGCTCTGGTTGTTGGTGTGTATATTTGAATTATTGTGGTATTTACTGGACTTCCTTGTAGTTGTATGGCTATTATCCTGTCCCTCACAACACTATATTTCAAGATTGATCTAGAAATGGCTCTTTTAGCTATAAAAGCAATTCCATTTTTCCTTACCTTTTCATCTCCGGCGTAGTAGATCACATATGGTTATCTGATTAAAAATGTCCCATGCCAAGCCACCTAATTTCTCCAATACCTAGTATGTCAATATTTATGCATTCAGTTCTTTCTTAAAAATGTCCTATCTTCCTACATTCATGCTTCTCACATTTCAGGTTCCAATTAGTAGAGTCTGCTTACAGCTGTTCCTCCTTTGTGTTTCCATATTTGAGATCTCAGCCTCGGTTGCCATATCTGCTAGTCTAAGTGTGCTCTATTATTTCAGAAATGGATGGCCGGTCCTTCCTAATGTATAGTCTTAATATGAATGCTCAGATTTAGAGCAGTATCTGACAGATAAGCATTTTACAGAAAGGAGCAGATTGAAGACATTTCCACAATTACAGAAATAACGAATAGATTCAGTGTTGCTACCCACCCTTGGTTCATGTGTCTTGACCCACCCCTTTTCTTACTCTACCAACATGCCTTTTCATTCCCACCTATGCTGTTCAACACCTTTCTTTCCCTATCCAGACCTGGATATGATAGCTTAGGTCTCAAACTTTCTGGGCTTCTCTGTTTCTAAACACCTCACACTACTGCCAGTTTCTTATGCTGTGGCCAGTGTCTATTGAGTTTATTGTTGTTTGTTGTTATGTGCTGTCAAGTCACCTGAGACTCTCAGCAGCCCTGTGTACAATAGCCCTAAACTCCGCTCTATCCTGTGCCAATCTCACTGTCTCTGACATACCTACCCCCGTTACCCCAGTCACTGAATCAATCAATGTCATAGAGGGTCTTCCGCTCCTGCGCTGTCCCTCAACCCTCCCAAGCATGACAAACTTCTCCAAGGATAGATCCTTCCTTGCAACATGTCCAAAACAAGTCAGGTGAAGCTTCAGAATACTTGCTTAGGAGTATCTAAATCCAAATACTAGGTACCAGTATCAGGGAAGGCTTCCTATCTCAGATGGTTCTGAGGAAGAGTCCTTTGCTCGGACTTCTGCTGCAGGACCGACTTCTTGTGTTTTAGTCCCTCTTCTCTTCCATGCTGCTGACACAAGAGGTTAGTTTACAAGGAGAGGGTGATGTGTCCTCTAAATCTTCTATGTAAGTGTTGTTGTCTTGGCCCAAGAAATTATCTGATTTCTTATTGAGAAATAACATTACAGATTGCATTCTACATTTAATAATTAATTGTTAAGGGCTATTGAGTTGACTAAGACTCATCGTGATCTAAACGTTGCCTTATCTGCATCATCATCGTTATCATATCTGCTATGCTAAATCAATTGCTATCATCACTGTGTCAATCCATTTCATGAAAGTCTTCCTTGCTTTCACAGACCTTTACTTTTCCCCCATCCTGCTGACAACATGTCCAAATTATTTAAGCAAAGTTTTCACCATCTCTGCTTCTAAGGAGCACCCTGATTGGAGTCTTGGATATTCCAACTGAAAATCTTGGGAATAATTTAATATATAAAGACCAAAATATTATTTCTTCTGAGCAATGAATGGAATTTAATAAGTATATTTCTTCAAAGTCAATGGTAAGTACTTACTCTATCCATCAACTGCCCTAACAGCCATCAACTAATCTATCCCTTCAAACTCCAGTATTGCTTATGTAGCATCTGAGCTTTTTCCTTTGTTTCATGATTTTCTTACATATTAATAATATTTTTTATTTCTAGATTTTGAGCTTCTTAAAAGCAGAAATAAGTTGCACATAACATGATAAAAATATATTATCAACATTTTATGTATTTTAATACATATTTTCTCTGACTTACATGCATTTTAGAATATATACAAATTTAGATAATTTTTTTCCTGAATAAATAATCTTTTTTTGGAAGCCTATAAAATTAAGTAAAAATTAATCTATTTGATAATTCTTTAAAAGTGAGAGAAAATAATTATTGAATTAGCAAAATTCACCAGAACATATGAATCTTTTTTTCTTTAAAAGTAGACATATTATTGTACAAAAAATTAATAGGTCACTAAAAGTAAATAGAATAGTTATGTCTATTAGGATTCCAATGAAATGGAAAATAAATGTTAGCAATTGTGTATAATAATTGGAGTAATTGAATAAGTGAAATAATCATGTATTTTTGGTTGGACATGAGGCATTTGCCCCAGAAGGTCAAGGACTGTAATCTTCAATATGGATTGAAGCTCAACATCAAGAAAACAAAGATTCTCACCACTGGGACTATTGGCAGCTTCATGATGGACTGAGAAGAGATTGAGATTATTGATAAGTTCAGCTTGCTTGACTCCACAATCAACACTGTTGGTAGCAGCAGTCAAGAAATCAAAAGGCAACTTGAATTGGACAAGTCTGCTGTCAAGTACTTCTCTAGAATACTGAAGAGCAATGATGGAGACTAAGGTGAGTCTGATCCAGGCTATGGTTTTTGCAATTATTTGCTATGCATCAGAGAGTTGGACAATAACTAAGGATGACAGAAGAAAGATCAGTGCCTTGGAATTGTGGTGCTGAAGAAGAGTGTTGAACATACTATGGACTACCAGGAACACAGACAGGTCTGTCCTGGCGAAACAGTTTGTTTTCTGGAGGCAAGGATTTTGAGCATCCATCTCACATATTTTGGGCATTGTTTGAAAGGGCAGAGGAACAGTGCAGGAAAGAAAGACACAGGGTGAGATGGATTGGCTCAGTAATTGGAGCAATGGTTAGGGCTGTCAGAGATGAGATTGGCTCTGGATAGTTTGGCAGTTAAACATACAATAATGGTCTTATGCAACATTTGTCATTATGAGATTGTGTTAGTACAGTCAGCATAATGTTCTTCAGCCTCTCCCAAGTTGCATAGTTTTTTTTTCAAAATCATTGGTACTGAGTGGTGTATAATATTGCATTATTATGTGAATGTACCAAAATTTCTCAAACCATTGGTTGTGCTTGGATATTTGGGCTGCTTCCATGTCCTTGGGATGGTGAACAACGCTTTTATGAACATTGATGTACAAATCTTTGTATGTGTCTCAGTTCTAATTTCCTTGGAGTATATTCCTAGTAGTGGAATAGCTGGGTCATATGAAGTTTGTTGGGTTTTATTTTGGTTTGGTTGTTTTTAAAATTTTATTTTAGTCAACAATTTTATTTTACTTTTATAGTGCATTTACATACAAAATTTTGATTGTATAGAAAGGAGTAGACATACAAATTTAACTATAAAAGAACTATTGAGGCTTATTTTTATTTTAATACAGCTAATAATTTAAAAATTAATTACATTGCTTATCTCTATTCACTTTTTATTATGCTTATTTATTTATAAAATTTGAATACATTGTTTATCAGATAGGATCTTTCCCATTTCCTTTACCCACCTCATCCATTAAATTGTACGACCCTGTGATTAAATCCATCCCCCTGTCCATCCTCACCTCTCTGTTTCAACCGCCTCACACCCCTTGGATCCTCATATTCATTCTACAAAAATGGTTTTATACAGTATATGTCCTTATGGGTCAGAGTTAGTCCACTCACCACAGTGATTTTCAGTTCCTCCTGAGTAAGGCAGTAATTTAAAAAATTTACTCCTACATGCTATGTAGTATTTCATTGTGTGAATGTACCATAATATTTCAATTTCTTTGATTGTGTTGGACACCTGGGCTGTCTCCATGCTCTTGGGATAATGAATAGCACTGCTCTGAACACTGGTTTACAAATCTCCACTTGAGCCTCAGTTCTCATTTTCTCAGGGTATATTCTAAGCAGTGGATTAGCTAGCTCATATGGAATTTCTATATTCAGTTTCAGTTTTTAGAAGTGCCAAACTGCCTTCCAGAGTGGTTGTACCATTTTAAAATCTCATCAACAATGTATAAGACTTCCTATCTTGCTCCGTCCTCTCCAATATTCATTACTTGCTCTCCTGATAAACTTTGCCAGTGCCACTGGAGTGTGATGGTACCTCACTGAAGTTTTTCTTTGCATCTCTCTTATTGCCAGAGATTTTCAGCATTTCTTCTTGTGTCTGATGGCCATTAGAATACCTTCCTCTGTAATAATTCTTTCCATGTTTTTTGCCCATTTTATAATTGGGTTATCAGTCTTTTTTTTTTTTTTTTTTTTGTGGAGGCCCAGAAGTATTCTGTAAATTTTGGTTATTAGACTCTTGTCTGAGATGGTATTTCCAAACGTTTGTTCCCACTTGGTAGGTTTTCTTTTCACACTGTTGAAAAGTTTTTGATATACACAGGGATTTAAACTTTAGAAGGTCTCATTCATCAATATTATCTCCTTCAATTTGTTAATTTCTGGCTGTATTTGGCAGTCTTTTTATACTGTGGACTACTAGTCCTTCTAAGTTTGATCCCACTTTGTCTCTTATGAACTTAATGGTTTTATGTTTAACTCTCAGGTATGATCTACCTTGAGTTAACTTTTTTGTGTATGGTGTGCAATACGGATCCTATTTCAGCTTTCTGCCCAGTTTTGCCAACAGTAACATTTACCATTTATCACTTTACCATACATAGCTGGGTCTTTTTCCGACTTCTCATTTCTCTTCCATTGGCCTATTTACCTCTCATTGTATTAGTATCGTGTTATTTTCATTATTACCACTGTAGGGTTTGAGGTTAGGAAGTGCTATGCCTCCCACTAAATTTTTGTTTCTCAGAGTGTTTTGCTTGTTTGGCACCTCTTTCCTTTCCAAATAAACTTGACAATGTGCCTTTTTTAATTAAATTTTATTAGTTTTAATGAACATTTACAGAGATTTTGGGTTTTCATTCATTCATTGTTGCACTGTTTTCTCCACCCTCATCCCCAGTTCATTCTTCTTCCTCCTCCATGTCTGTTTTAATTGTCCAATTGCCACAGTGCTTGTCAAAGCCAGTTCTGATTAATCTCCTTTGTCAGTGTGTCCCTTGCCATCCCCTATCACTCCTCCCTGAGAGAGACTTCACCTTGATTCATAAGGAAAAGGGGATGGCATATTCTCTTAGCTACTTCCTGCTGAAAAGGGACACTGTGGGTTTTAGGGTGAATGTCTTCTTTCACTACTCTAAAGGGCCCCCTTGGCAGTAGGAAACACATAGACTATTATGGAGATTGATTTTGGAATTTAGATGCACTGTTATCAATTGTGCTTAGCCGTACATGTTCATATCCTTGAAGATGTATCATGGAAGTGTTGCAGCCCAGAAGATACAAATTTAACTAACAAGTTAAAAGTGCATGAGTCAAAAATTGAAAAGCAATAATATTCTGAGTAGAGGTTCTAATAGTGGCACAAATCAAGTTACAGAGGTAAGGTGGTTCCATTGCCATCCTTACTCTAACTTAATTCTTTTGTTTAATTTAAATTTGTTATTAATTTCAGTGAAAATTTACAGAGGCTTTGGATTTCCATTCATTCATTGTTGTAGATTTGTCCCCTCCTAAGGCTCCCCCCCCCCACCAGACATTACCCTCTTGGAAAAGTAAAAGAAAAGATTCTTTCATTATTTTACAAGCCCTCCCCCAGGTCCACTCCACCATGTAGCCATCACTCTAGACTCCTGTCATGACCGAAATACCTAATCACATATCTCTTTTAAACAGTTTTCTCCCTTCTCTGTTTCAGAGCAGCATACATTATTGAACCCATCTTACTCAGTCTCTCCCCAACCCCAAGGACAGTCCCATTCTACAACAGTGGCACCATGCAATATTTGTCCCTTTTTGACTGGGACATTTCACTCAGCATAATGTTCTCCAGAGTCAACCATTTTGAGTAATATTGCATGAGTTCCTTGTTTTTTAATGCAGCATAGTATTCCATTGTGTGAATATACTGCAGCTTCTCTAGCCATTCATTTGTTGATGGGCACTTAGGTTGTTTCCAACTCCTTGCTATTGTGAACAAAGCTGCAATAAACATGGGTGTGCATATATCTGCGTGGGTGTCAGTTATGGTCTCTTCGGGGTATATTCCCAGTAGTGGTATTGCGGGGTCAAATGGTATCTCTATTTGCAACTTTTTGAGAAAGCACCATACCGCTTTCCACAGGGGTTGTACCATTTTACACTCCCACCAACAGTGAATAAGGGTTCCAGTTTCTCCACAACCTCGCCAGCATTTATTGCTTGCTGTTCTGTTAAATTTTGCTATTTTGACTGGGGTGAGATGATATCTCATAGTTGTTTTAATTTGCCTCTCTCTTAGGGCTAGGGATTTTGAGCATTTCTTCATGTGTTTGTTAGCCATCTGAATGTCGTCTTCGGTGAAGTGCCTGTTCATATCCTGTGCCCATTTTTCTATTGGATTCTTTACCTTTATCTTGTTGTGGTGCTCAAGTATTTCATAAATTCTGGATATAAATCCTTATCTGATATATTATTACCGAATACTTTTTCCCAGTCAGTGGCCTCCCTTTTTACCCTGTTGGAGAAGTTTTTGGATGTGCATAGGAATTTGAGTCAGAATATCCCATTCATCTACGTTATCTTCTCCAATGTCCCTTTTGATGTCCTTGAAAAATGAATTTGGTATCTTCTATTGGGATTGTATTGAACATGTAGATTGCTTTTGGTAAGATTCTCATATTAACAATATGGAGTCTTCCTATGCATGAACAGAGCACATTTTCCCATTTCTTTAGGTAATTTATTGTGTTTTGTAGTTCTGTAGTTTTCTTTATGTAGGTTTTGTATCTTTAGGTGGTTTCACTGCCAAGTATAGCAGTTTATGGTTGGTTATTGTAAATGGTATTCCTTTCTTGGCTTACTTCTCTGAGAACTCTTTGTTATGGTAGAGGAATCCCACTGATTTTTAATTATTGATCTTAAATATTGTCGCTCTACTAAACTGACTTACTAACTCTAACATGATTTTGTTGCTATTGTTGTTGTTGTTGAGTCTTTGGGGTTTTGTATGCATGTTTTCATATCGTCTGCATATAGCCTCCTGCCCAATAGCAGTGATTCCCCCAAAGTACCTGAATGTGAAACTATGAAGCCTGTTTTTCCCTTTCAGAACTAGTGTCTGCCTCATTCGAGCTGCTCCAGCTCTCCTGCTCACTTCCACTTTAGCTTAAGGGGTCCTGTGAGATGTAGCTAATCAGCAGTGATTCCCTCAGAGTATTGTAGGCACCATGCCACACCACTTCCTGCCACACCACATTACTTCCTGTTGCTCACCATATACAGAGTTTTTATGTTCAACTTTTTGAGGAAATGCCAAATTATCTTCTAGAGTGGTTGCACCATTTTACAATCCTAGCAACACTGTATGAGAGTTTTCACATCTCCATATCCTCTCCTATATTTGCTGCTTGCTGCTTTACTAAACTTTGCCACCACTACTAGAGTGTATGAGAATGATTGTGTGAAACACAATAAGAATAAGAATAAACAATAGTATAAAGTACAATTTATACAAACTTTGTAAGGAAACAAGTTAAAAAAAAAGTTGTTAAATGTAGAACTACCATCTGACTTGCCTGTAACCTTCCTACAAAGTATGTACTCACAACAATTTAGGACCGGTACTCAAATAAGAACATGTTCGTAGACTATTATTTATAATATTCAGTAGTAGAATTAGCCCATGTGTGCATCAATGGATGGATGAAAACACAAATTATGTTCTATAAATGCAATATAATACATCATATTACTATGCAATAATAATATCAGCATATTATTCAGTCAAAAAAAGAAATTCTGATATATGCTATTATGTGGATGAACCTTGAATTCATTCCACTAAATGAAAAGTAAAATACAAAAGATCATGTTATATGATTTCATTAATGTAAAATAAGTAAATTTATAGACAAGAGTTATTCATATTTGCCAAAAGGTGGATGAGTACAATATAAACCACCGGAGCTCTTTATGTAATGAGGGAGAATGGCATAGATTGGAAATAGTATTAAATTATATATGAACAGTGGTTGCATAGTGTGGAAAATATACAAAACGCTTCTAAATTTTCACTTTAAAATGGAGAATTGTATGTTATGTGAAGTTTAAGAACTCCCTCAAGAAAATAATTTAAAACATCTTTTTTAAAAATCAAGTTCATTTAAATTGGAGCAAAAACAGTTTAATCAAAGAAGAAGTGGCAGGATCTCCATAGATTCCTGATACAAAACCAGTTCCAAATAAGAATGTAATACACCTACACTTAAAACTTTAGATATTTTGAACCATAAAGAGAACATATATATTGATATTATATCATATGGTGAAGTTAACAAATCTCTTTAACAGTCAACCATATTTTCCTTAAACATTAGTGCTTTCCAGGTTTACTTATCTTCATTTTGAATAAGGTATCAACAGGTTCAACTCTGCTGTGTTAATGCATGGAATTGAATGGAAACCATAAACTAAACATATACTGTATTAATTAAGGGTTTACTAAATGAGTTCCCATGGTTTCTTTTTCTGCATAAATGCATTCCCCAGATCTGGAAAAGACCTCTGAAGCAGAATGCATCCCGGCCTTTAGACCTGAGGGTACATTATTTCAAGCATATCAGGCTTCCTGGTCTAGTGGGAAACATCTAAAGATCCTGTTCCCTCACAAAGATTTCAATAAAATTCCAAATGAAATAGATTCCTCTTTTTGTTTAGGTTTGGAGATAGAAACTCTCTGGTGTGTTTATTCTTTTATATTTTCTTAGCTCCACAGACACAAGGAAGAGGAAGGGACCACTAAATGTTTGTTTACACAAATTAACACTAGCTTTTAAAAGACATGTGCCAGAATGAATTTTTATTAAAAGAGATGTTGATGTTACTCTTTTGGCAGGAATTATTTGTAAAACCATTTCATTATTATATATGTATTTATAAAAGTTAAGCTTTCTTATAGACATCTGAATATAATTTGACAGAACTACCTTAAGCATGGAAACAGGAGTAGCATCTCCTTCCTAAACAGCATGCCTCTGGAAACTCTATGAACTTTGAGAAATGACTATAGTATAGGAAGACATCAGGTCTTTTGTTCATAGAGTCACTATGAATCGTGCTTGACTCGATGCCAGTCAACAACAACAACCACCTTAAGCAAGTCTAAATAAAGTGCTTCTTAAAGGAGATAAATGCAACATGCCACTTTAATTAGGGTTTTGTTGTTGTTTAATTCCCACATTTTCTATTATACTTTCCTTTTACTTTGTGAAGAAATTCACATATCGTACATCAAATTTCCAGATAAATTTGTTGGCTTATTGGTTCAGATTTAATATAAATTCATAAAGGTGATTGACCTGATTTTGGAATGGAATTTTGTGTTCTCATTAATGTATTACCGTAAGGAAAGGTACCAGTACTTAAGAAAGCAAAGTATATTTTGGGGAGTGATGGGTTAAGTAAATGGGAAAGTACTTGTGTGAAAAACAATGAATAAAATTTCATTAAAAAGACTTTTTTTTTAAATTAAGATTTTAATCAAAATTTATACAGAACTTGGATTTCCATCCATTCATTGATGCATATTTCCTCCCTGCTCCCTCAGTTCATTTTTCTCTTTGAAAAAAAAAGTTTCATTGTTGTACAATCCCCCCCACATTAATATGCAGCGGACAGTTGTCATGCAAATAATATCTAATAATATATTCCTTTTAAGCAGTTCCAGTCCCCATCTCTTTCAATGCAATGCACTTTATTTATCCCCTCTTTTCTTAGTTTCTCTTCAACCTTCATGTCAGACCTGTTTTATAACAGTGACATTATGCAGTATTTGTCCTTTTGCAACTGAGATATTAAACGTCATCAAAGAAGAGCTTTGAAGAAGTCAGGAAGCCCTCGTCCACAACATGAACAGTCTTCCAAGCATCTTGAAGGACCTACAAGCAGGAGAGGATAAAATAGATGAATGGGACCTTCTAAGAATTAAATCCATATGCACATCAAAAAACTTCCCCAACAGGATAAAAAAGGAAAACCACAGACTGGGAAAAAAATATTTGGTAATGACATGGCTGATAAGGGACTTATATCTACAATTTATAGAATACTCAAGCACCACAACAAGATAAAGGTAAACAAACCAATCACAAATGGGCACACGATATGAACAGACACTTCACCAAAGAAGACATTCAAACGGCAAACAAACACGTGAAGAAATATTCAAAATCTTTAGTTCTAAGAGAGATGCAAATTAAAACAACTATGAGATATCATCTCACCCCAGTCAGAATAGCAAAATTCAACAGAGCAGCAAACAACAAATGCTGGTGAGGTTGTAGAGAAAATGGAGCCCTAATTCACTGTTGATGGCAGCATAAAATGGTGCAACCACTATGGTAGGCAGTATGGCACTTTTTCAGAAAGGTGGAAATAGAAATAGCATTTGACCCAGCAGTTTGACTGCTGGGAATATACCCTAAAGAAATCAAAATTGCCACCCAAGTAGTTATATGCACACCCATGTTTATTGCTGTGTTGTTCACAATGGTAAAAAGGTGACAACAACCCAAGTGCCCATCAACAAACGAACGGATAGAAAAGCTGTGGTATATTCACACAGTGGAATACAATGCAGCACTGAAAAATAAGTAACTCATGAGATATTAGAAAAATATGGGTGACCCTGGAGGACATACTGCTGAGTAAAAAAGACAATTTGTATTGGGAATAATATACTGTAAAGGACCTCTTCAAAGCATTGAGGAGCATCCGTGGCAGTTTAAGGACTAAGATAAACCAGATCAAAACAATGATCTTTTTCAGTTACTTGTTATACATTTCCAGGTTGAGCAATGAACAAGGATGACAGAAGAAAATTCATGTGGGTTTTTAAAATTATTTTTGTGTTGGAGAAGAATATTTAACATTCTTGGACTGACAAAAGACCAAAAAAATCATATCTTGGACAAAGTGCAAATAGGGTGGCCCCATAGAGGCAATTATGATGAAACTTCATCTCACATACTTTAAGAGTGTTGTTAGCAGTGATTAGTCCTTGGGGAAAGATGACATGCTTGGAGAGGTGGAGGACTGGCAAAAGAGAAAGAGACCCCCAACAAGATGAATTGTCATTGTGACTATAAAAATTAACTCTATAAGAGATGATGAGGATGACAGAGGACAGAACAAGGTTCGGATCTGTCCATGATATGTCTTCTATGACTCAAAATAATCTCGAAGGCATCTAACAAAAACAACAATACACAGAAGCAATAGATTTAACTATGCCATGAGTGACAACACACTAATTACCTCACTGAACTTTCAACAGTTGAGACACACATTTGAGTTTCAAATACTCTGTATGTTTGGCAAACAGAATGATGAACATTAACTGATTAATAAAAAAGAAGCTTATAGAAACATGATTGACACAGTTACTTTCCATTACTTTTTCTTCTAATTACAATGCCAATTTTCTCTTTGAGATTATTATACATCTGTATGCCTTTGAACTCTGGTGTTGGAGAAGAGTATTGAATATACCATGGACTAAGAGAACAAACAGATTCATCCTGGAGAGGGTAAAACCAGACAGCTCCTTTGAGGCAAGGATTCTGAAGCACTGTTTGACATACTTTGGATATGTTGCAAGGAGGGACCAGTTTTGGGAGAGTGATGTCATGCTTGGGAGAGTGGAGGGACAGCACAGGAGAGGAAGACCTTCCATGACATGGATTGATTCAATGACTGGGTGATGAAGGTAGGTGTGTCAGAGACGGTGGTAATTGGCACAGGATAGAGCTGGGTGTAAGGCACTTATACAAAGGATCACTGTGAGATGTAGGTGACTCAATGGCACATGACAACAACAACATTTTGTTTTTGAAACAACAATATCAAACTTCTTAGCAAATATTTCAGATTTTGCCCTGGGCCATAAAAATGTCAGATTCATAATAAATCTGTTAGTTAATTTTTTTTAAAGTCATATAGAAACATCCTGAAGAATTGGGTTATATAATACTATCCAGAATTTAGGGATAGTACTGACATTTTTTTTCTAATTACACTACAAATGCTTAAAAAGTGAAAATAATTGCTCTAGAATTAGTTCAAGAATTAAAAATATCTTTTAATTTGAGCTCTATTTTCCAACATCAAATATTCCTAAAGACACATTAATTATAAACTCAATGTTTCCATATTTACAATTATGATAGCTCTAATGTGAGATGTTCACACTATTGTTTTACTGAAAACGTGGATGAGATTAGTGGACTCTCCACACGCTTTGCAGAGGCAAAGCTGAAGCTCAGGATGGCTTTAGTAGTCAGCCTTTACTGTCTCGGCCCTTGTGAAGGAACCTTCTGTCTTGCACTGAAATTGCAGTTTCTTGTAGAGGGGAACCATTTATCACAGTCCTAAAAGAAAGCATTCTTTAAACACAAATGTCTTTTTTTCCCTTTGTCTAATTACTGAGAGGAAAAGTGAGAAGGAAATGTCAAAACAGAGAAACAGTGGCGTATAGAGAGAACAGCCACTTCGGAGCTCAACCGGCTTTTGTGAGGGTCTGGGTGATTTGTCAAATGGCTGTGGCATAAGTCAAGGTCCGAGGTTGAAAGGTCTTGACCCAAGGAGTCCTGGAATCAGACAGTGTAAGCAAGGGGTCTGCTAGAATTTTCAGCTGTAGTGGAGATGAACAATGATGGAAGCTGGACATAACAAAACCTCATTTGCATAATTCAGGTAAGTAATTTTATTGGAACTGACAAGGATGTGACAGGCTAAGAAAGAGAAGAGAACACACTCTTGCTGGGAACCACTAAAGCTTCTCAGTTAGGTATGTGAAAATAAATGACAGCTAATCTCTTCACTCAAAAAATCTGTAAACAATGCCATTTTACCCACGACTCACCCGTGACCTTTTGTAGAGCTTGCTATGAATTCTTTCGTTCAGTCTTGCAGAATATAGCAAATGAAATGGACCAAATTAATATTGTACTTTGAATTTTCAGAGATAATAATTATTTCATTGAATAGAAACTCCTGCCACGAAAAGTCTATATTGAAGGGAAACAAACAAACAAAAGAGTAGAGACATCTGTAAGTGAAAAGTGATCAAAGACTTCAGATCTATGCTATAGCAAACTGGGCTTTTACTTGAGAGTTAATTATTTTAAAGAAAAATTTTCACTTGAGTGGTTTGTAAAAAGTTAAAAGGTGTTATATCTTTAGTATTTGATGCATGTCCAAGAAATTACATTCATCTTGAACCATCAACCTTTTCTGACTTTTTTCTTTGCAGATTTAAAGAAGGTATGAATTAAATATTGATGCAAATATTTTTAAATTATTACATTTGAGGCCTAACCAAGAGATGTTGGTTTTGAATTTTGATAAAATCTTATAACATCAGTGAAATTGGCAAATTAGATTTTATATGGCCTGGATATACCTATCCATAAAAAAAAACCCAGAAAAAAATGATAAGGCTATCAGTAAAAGCAATTCTTGTTTTAGATAAGAGAAGCAAAACTCTTAAAAGCACTTTCCATGCCCTTTATGTTTAGCTCTGCTTTTATATGTGGATCACCAGGAGATAGCTATACATCTTTTGTAATCTAGGCTGCTCACCAGTCTTGGGCTCCTTTTATAGGCAAGAGCAGAAAAAGGATAGAAATAGTAATCAGGCTAAAGAGAAATAGTACTCAAACCTAGTTTGCCAGAGGAGAACCATGTCTGCTGTGCCCTTCAAACATGCAAACAAGCTGACAAAAGTCTCATAGTCAGCTGGGAGTGTAAAATACCCGAATATTTCTGGGTAGCCAACATAGGGATGTTCCTTGTGCAGTGTATGGAACACATGTATAGTTTGACCAAAATGTGGATCATTCTATCAAATGGGAAGCAGTTGAGAGTTCTGGCTAGATCAAATGTGGATCTCAGTATTATAAGCAAGCTAATGCATAATTCATGAGGCTTAATGAATATTCCAATTCATGACAGCCAACTGGCTCCATAGGTCACACCTCCCAGTCTCATATAAATAAAGAATGAGGTACTGGAAAGCATACCAGCTGAACCAAACTGAGTGCCAAAAACATGCATATTAATGAGGCACTATAATAGATACTTGACTCTTTGGAAGAGCCTATATTGGTTTCCAGCTACAGAGGAAAAGAAAGTTCACAATATACCTTTAAACACACCATACTATGCACCATAAAATACAGCTCTTTCTATGAAATATGAAATCGAATTATACTCATGCGATTTCAGATTCAGTCATTAACTTCATAACATCCTCTGACACTTCCATCAATATTAAAACATTCTGGAAAGATCCCCACCCCCTGCTCCCATGTTCCTTTGCAAGTCTCAACTTGGTAACTAGGGAAAGGAAGTCCTTCAACAGTGCTGTTCTTTTATGTGTTCTGTTTAGACCTTGGATCACGATGAATGGGTAGCTCACATGAATGCATTTGTGCCATTTTTCTTGGCCCCAGACTATGTTTCCTCACTACCATGACATCTGAACAGAAGGAGAAAACATCTCCCTTTTGTAGCAAACTAATTTAATTTGTACCTTCTACCTAGGGGTAAATATGTTTGTCTGTCTGTCTTAGCTTTTTGCCCACTGTCTTTTCTCACGGGAAACCCTACTGAGTCAAAAGCAGGAAATTGCTTAGTGCTGTAACTTTATTTTAAAGTAATTTAATTTTAAGCCTTCTCACACCCACCCTAAAGTGAAGCAACTGTTGGAACCCCCTCGGGATACCCTTAATGACTTTTGCATGTCTTCTGTGTCACAGATGTCAAAGGCTTGTTGTTTTGGAGGTATTTTATCTTTGGAATGGATGGTTTAAAAGAGAATGCTTTGGGCTGTATTTCTTACAGAAGATATGCATTTGTTTAAAATAATGATGGAAAAAATCTTGCATCTTTTACACTGACCCACATCCTTTCAAATCTGTCTTATACGTTATTGATCTTGTGTATCATTTATAGCTTGATGTACATGCTGTACTTTGGAAAAAAATGAAAATAAACAACCAATGAATATATTTATTTTTTCTTGAATAGAATTATCACTAGTACATGACAACATCAAGTTAAAATTAAGGCAAGCATAAAAATATATTTACTAACAAGGGCTACAAAGGGTGGATGCTATTAAAGTTAAATGAATTTATCAAAATGCATTTTGTTTCCCTTAATTCTTTTCCCCCCCCTAATTCTTATAAGACTTTCAGATGTACTTTAAACAAACAATTTACTTAATTTTTCTTAACGTTGAGGATATTCATTCTAATGAAATTACCTCTTTGGTACTTTTATCTCTTTTTATCACTTAATTTTCATTGATATGATAATAATTAATATTTTTATGTTATGAGAAACTGGATATATCTAAGGTTGTATTACATTATACTGTCTAAAAGGGAAATTACTTTGTTAAATTATTTTACTGATTCTTTTAATATATTTGGGGAATAAATTTTAAATTTGTAACACAGAACCTTAAGCTACCAGCCAATCTTTTTTTCAGTTCCATACTATAGTAGTTAGATTTTCATGAATCTAACTTAACATGGATATCGATTATATATTATATAATATATATCAACAGAGACGTCCACTCCCAGATATGCAGGTTGGTTTTAGAATTCAAGCCTCAAGTTGCAATATTAAGGATGCTGTGAGCAGATTATTGAATGGCCCAGGAAGCATAAAAAAATGGCAACAACCCAAACATCTAGCCAAAATGGAATGGATTGAGAAACTGTGGTACATTCACACAATGGCATACCATTCAGGAGCAACAATTCTGAAAAATACTACGGAGCTTAGAGAGAGATTGGAGAATATTATGCTCAATAAACTAACAGACTCTCCTAAAGACAAATACTGCATAAAGCCATTATTGTAAAAATATAAGTGTAACTAGTAAAGCATGCATGGGAACTAAAGGGGTGGGAGTGGAGAGGTGAGGATGGGTAGGGGCAAAACCACAGAGCTGCACAGTTTGTTGGGTAAAGGGGTAGGGGAAATAAATGGGAAGGATTCAGGTAAAAAGACAGGGTAATGATGGGCAAGGTCCAATGGTGATTAGTTTAAGAAAACATAATGCATGAGAATGATTGTACAAAACACAATATGAATGAGGAATAGTTTAAAACACAGTGTTTATGAAAGTCATAAGCAAATGCATAAAAAAAGAAAATGAAAGAGTACAGAGAGTCACTATGTCAAAAAGAATTGGCAAACACAGAATTTCATGAAGCAACATATGATCAAGGGGCAATGGAATTGAAGGAGGAAGTTCAAGCTACTCTGAAGGAATTGGCAGAAAACAAGGCCCCAGGAATTGATGGCATACCATTTGACATATTTCAACACACAGGTGTTGCTCTCCATGCACTCACCAGGTTGTGTCAAAAAATCTGGAGGACAACTACCCATCCAACTGACTGAAAGAGATCCTTATTTATTGTCATTAAAAAAAAAGTGATCTGAAAGAGTGGGAGAACTATCAAACAATATCATTAATATCATATGCAAGCAAGATCCTTATGAAGACTGCCAGATAGCAACCGGGACAATATATCAACAGAGAACTGTCAGATATGCAGTCTGGGTTTAAAAGTGACAGTGTCACTAAGAATATTATAGCCAATGTTAGATGGATCTTAACTGAAAGAAAAGAGTACCAGAGGAATGTATATCTGTGTTTCATTGACTATGCAAAGGCTGTGACTATGGGTCATAACCAATTGTGGCTAACCTTGAGAAAAGTAAGGATCTCATTACACTTGTGTGCATGACTGTGCTCGTGTGAAATCTTGGACCAGGAGGCAGTTATCAGAGCAAGGAAACCCTGTATGGTTCAAGATCAGGAAAGGTGTATGCAGGGATGTGTCGTATCTCTATATCTTAACAACCTCTATAACAATCTATATGTGGAACAGATTCTCCAGGCAGCTGGACTTTATGAGGAGGAATGTGGCATCAGAATAGTCTAAAAGTATTATATTTTAGGGCATTATTTTTATCATAGGTGTATGCAATGAGGGTTGCAGAGTAGATTATATTTGGGGGTAGGGGGTGGGGTTTGGGGAGGTGCGGGGGGGGGATTGTGTACCAATGAGGGAGTTTTTCTTTTGCTTTTCAAGGATAGGAGCAAAGGGGAGGGGGGAGGGGTTTGTGCGGGGAGAAGGGTGCAAGAATGAATGAATGGAATCCCAAAATCTCTGTAAATGTTCATTGAAATGAAAAATAAACAACCTAAATTAAAAAAAAATTGGTCAAAGACAACTCATCAACAACTGTTGTTACGCAGATGACACAACTTTTCTTGCTGAAACTGAGGAGGGCCTGAGATATTTGCTACAGAAGGTCCGGGACTGAAGCCTTCAATATAGATTGAAGTGCAAGACCAGAAAAACAAAGATTCTTACCACTAACATCATCATAGGAGAAATGATTGAGATTGTTAACAGCTTCAGCTTGCTTAGTTCCACAATCAACACTCTTGGTACCAGAAACCAGGAAATCAAAAGACGAATTGCATTGTGAAAATCTGTCAGGAGCCTCTTCAGAGTACTGAAAAGCAATAATGTTAATCTAGAGACTAAGGTGTGACTTATCCAAGCTATGATCTTCACAATGACTTGCTATGCATCAGAGAGCTGAACAACGATCAAGGATAATAGAAGAAAAATCAATGCCTTTGAGTTGTTGTTGTGGAGAAGAGTTGAACATAGAATATACCATGGACTGTCAAGAGGACAAATAGTTGTTTCCTCAAGAAAGTGAAATTAGGCTGCTTCTTGGAGGTAGAGATTTTGAATCTCCATCTTTCACACTTTGGGCCCATTTCCAGAAGAGATCAGTCTTTGGAGAAGGACATCATGCTTGGAAAGGTGAAAGAATACAAGAGAGGAAGACCATAGATGAGATTAATTGACTCAGTGACTGGTGTAATGGGGTAGGTAGGTCAAAGACAATGAAATTGGCTCCAGAGAGAGCACGGTTCAGAGCTGTTGTACATAGGGTTGCTATGAGTTGTAAGCTACTTAATGATATATGAAAACAACAAACAACAATGCTAAAGAACATTGTGTTACTTGAGCTGATTCAGCTATCTGATTCAGTATCTGATCCTTCCAGAGGTTTTCAGAGGCAGTTAATTTTAAGTCAGGAGATTTTCCATATTTCTGCTGAGGAGTAACTAATAGATGTGAATTGTGTGCCTTTGGCATTTCAGGACATCTTCTTGCTGCTATTTGGTTACTAGAGCTCCCCCTATTCAGCTGATGTTATTGTTGTTAAGTGCCATCAAGTTGAGCACAACCCATTGTGACCTTATAAATAACACATAGAATGGTGCACTATCGTGTGTCATCTTCACACTTCCTGACATATTACAGCCCACTGTGGCAATCACTCTGTCAATGCACCTGTTGAGGTGTTTACTTCTCCTCTGCTGACCCTCTGTCTTTCTGAGAATCCTGTCCCTATCCAAGGAATAGACCCTCCTAGCAACGTACCAGAAGTAGTGAGGTGAAGCCTCATCATCTTTGCCTCCAAAGAATACTCTGTATCTTCTCTAAGATATATTTGTTTGTTCTCTTGGCTGTCCATGGGATGTTCAGAACTCTCCTCCAATACCACAATTCAAAGGTATCAATTCTTCTTTTGTCATTCTTATTTATTGCCCAGCTCTCAGATGCATAGCAAGTAATCAGAAAGACCATGGCCTAAATTAGATGCACCTTAGTCCTCAAACTGTCATCATTATTTCTCAGCAATTTGGAGAGGTCCATAACTGCAAACTTCCCCAGTGCATTACATCTCCTGATTACCTCACTTTTGGTACTCAGGATGTTAATTGTGAATTCAAGTAAGATGAAATTGTTACTAATTATAAGCTAGCTATTCAGCTGGTAGTGTTAGATAAATAGGCATACTGAAAAGATTTTATTTGATTAAACAAATTTTAAGATTTCTTGGATTTAATATTTCTAAGTTTTGTTATGGGATGCTACATAGTAAAAAAAGATATATTAATTCTTCTGAAGAAAAAGTAATCAGAATAGAATATAGTCTGATATAAGAGTTTTCCAGTACTTTCCAGAGACTTAGTTTTGTGTTTTAAATATGGTAGTTTTACTATTAAATAGATTAAATTGTTCAATTCTATAACTATCACTGGAAAAATTCAATTCTATGACATTATTTTGGATAAACGAGCCAAATCTTATTCCTGTGTATTGATTGATCTATAATTTAGTGATATAGAAAATGGAAATACTTGATTTTTGCTAGAGAAATTTTTCATCTTTCAAAACTGTGGTTCAAATTGATTCATGTGACTTTTTCACTTAGTCCAAAATTATAAATTTAAAGAGCTGACAATTAAAAAAAAGCAGAGCTGACAATTGATAAAGATGATGGTAGATAAGGATGATGCCTCTAAATGTCTAAATGGTGGTGTTGGAGAAGAGTACTGAATATTTTATAAACTGCAAAAAGAACAAAGAGATATGGATTGGAAAAGATCCTGTCAAAGTGTGACTTGGAGGCAAAATTATAAAGCTTTCTCTCTAAAACTTTGGGCAAGTTGCTAGGAGAGCCTACTCCTTGAAGAGGGGTATCATGCTTGGAAAGGTGGAGAGATGCTGAATGAGAGGAAGACCTTAATTCAAATGACTTGACACAGTAACTGCAGCATTAGGCTTGTTGTTAGGTACTGTCAAGTCGAGTATGACTCATATAGGCCCTATGAACAAAAGATCTGAACCCCGTTTTACTCTGCACCATTCTCATGCTTTCTGACACACACAAGCTCGTTGAAGTAGTCACCATGTCAATCCACTTGGCTTCTTCCTCTCCTTCACTGGCCCTGCGCCACTCCCAGCATTATTTACTTTTACAAGGAATAGCCTCTCCAAGCAATATGCCTAAAGTATGTGAGGTGAAGCCTCATCATTCTTGCCTTCAGAGAGTCCTCTGGCTGCACAGTCACCAAGACATATCTGTTTGTTCTCTTGGCCGTCCGTGGGGTGTTCAGTGCTCTTCTCCCACACCACAGCTTGAATGCTCCAATTCTTCTCCTGTTATTTTTATTCACTGCCCAGCTGTCAGATGCATAGCAAGTAATGGAAAGACCATGGCCTGAGTCAGACATACCTTAGTCCCCAAACTAACAGCATTACTCTTCAATAATTTGGAGAGGTTTCTAACTGCGTATTTTTCAAGTGCAATGTGTCTCCTTATTTCCTGCCTACTGGTCCCAAGGATGTTAATTGTGGATCCAAGCAAGATGAAGCTGTTGATAGTTTCAATCTCCTCTTGAATATATCAAATATTGTGATAATGGTACAAGACAGCACATGGTTCACATCTATTGTTTATGGGGTTGTTATGGACTTAATGACAACAAAAACAACAATTACCATGATGGAACTCTGATGGCTCTTTTTTGTTGTTATGTGTGATTGAGTTGCCTGCGACTCATAGAGACCCTACGTACAACAGCTCTAAACCCTGCTCTGTTCTGAGCCAGTCCACTGACTCTGATACACCTACCCTCATTGCCTTAGATACTGCATCAGTCCATCTCACCCAGGGTTTTCCTCTCCTGTGCTGTCCTTCCACCCTTCTGACCACATGCCCAAAGTATATGTGTGTAATGGAGCTTGAAAATCCTAGCCTCTAAGGAGAAACTCAGACCTGTTTGTTTTCTTGGTGCTCCATGGTATGTCCAAGACTTTTCTCCAACACCACAACTCAAAAGCATCAGTTCTTCTTCTGTCATCCTTAACCATGTCCAGCTCTCTGATGCATAGCAAGTAATTGTGAAGACTATGGCCTTGATCAGGTGGCCTTAGTCTCTGGTGGCTTAGAGGTGTGGAATTCTACTGTCAATTCAAAAGTACATAGTTCAATCCACCATCTGCTGTGCAGGAGAGAGGCAATCTCCTTCAGTGTGATTTACTGCCTCCGAAAACCCGCTGGAGGGTCAGCTATGGGTCAGATCTAACTTTCTGGGAACCAACAACAGCAGCAGTGATCATAAGAATATAAACCTAAAATTGACAAAGTATTTTTGTAAAAGACTAGATAGTAAATCTTTTAGGATTTGAGGCCCACATATGGTTTTAGTATTATATTCCTCTTTGTTTTGTTTTGGTTTACAACCATTTAATAATTCACAAAACATGCTTAGCTTGAGAACCGTTGAAAAACAAATCAGGGTTTGATTTGGATCTCTGGTTGTAGTTTGTCAACTCTTAATTTAGGCTTCTGAGGCATAGTTTTACGTAGTAAAACTTCTATTTAAACTCAAACTAATTGTAATACAGATGCTCATTTTAGTCTGAACCTTTCTCTTTTTGTTTATTTTATTATGTGCTATAATTCATAGAAGGCTAGTTTGTCTATAAGACTTTATATAGATATTTTGATTGGTGTATTAAACAACTTCCCTTCAAGTGTTTTATACAAGATAGTCCCAGAAGTCTTATAATGCGAGTATGATGATTTATTTCTTTTTCATTTTTTAGGAAGCTGAACTTTTGGTAGTTGTGGTGAGATTGGGGACCTGTCCATCTCTCCAGAAAACATAAGCTTTCATAAGTGCTACAAAGTGAGAAGTGGTATGGAAGCTTACTCTAATTTAAGATAAAATATTTTATATAGTATAATTTTGGAATTTCAGTTTGGCACACATTAAAACTCTAGCCTTTAGTCACACAAAATCTCATTAATAGGGTACTTGTCCAGCAATTACTTTAAATAGTGAATTTCTTTTCCCCGTGTGGCTAATATGTGCCACACTGACACACACACACACACACACACACACACACACACACACACACACACACACACACACACACAATTTCTGAAAAGAGAAAGTCTCCTCTTTGTAAGTATTTTAACCAAAATGTTCAAGTATTTTAAATAACATTTTAAATAAAAATATGTACATGAAGTAAGTATGCTTAAAATATCCAAATGTATCTTTCATTCAGTCCACCTTGCCCCTCTCACTGATAATACAGTGAGTAGGTAATAATAGCTGTGCTTTGGGGCCTACTTTTTCTCAAACCCTCAGTGCTCTGATAATTCCTGTACTGCCTATCTCTTGCAGGTTCTATGCTCATTATGTTCTCACTGTTCCCTCTCACAGTGTCTGGGGATGGAACTGTTCACCGAGCAAGTACAGAATATGAAATGGAGATTCACACAGTCTGATGAGAGGAAGAGAATTTTGCCTTTAGGCAGGTTGTTATTTTAAATGCACTGCCAAAGATATTATTTCGTTTTACAGCAATTGTTAAGCTCTAACATTTTATCTTTAAACAAAAGAGAGCATGGTCTCATGGCCACAGGGTTGATCCTGACCAATAGTAGAAACATGAAGGATAGTCGGACCTGGCCAGCGGCAGCTGAGGATACAAAGCACCTAATCTAGTGGGAGTGGGGGTGGCGGTCTTTCCTTAGAAGCACTATGAGAACCATTTAGCAGCAGATGAAGAACCATAGGGATGAATATTTAGCTTAGCTGGTCACTTGGTTCTGACCTTTGCTTTTTCCAACAAAGGTTATTTTTCATCTGCCTTATATATGACAGGGCTTGATTTCATCCCAGGAATATCAAAATAAAAAAGACTGTCTGCCCTCAAGTACTTCAAAATTACTTTTCTTCTTCCTTGATTGACTCTATTTCTTTTCCTGTCTCTTCTTTTTAGCTTTATACATTTGCAAAATTATTAATACAGACATCGCAAAGTTGGTTCCATATCCTACTGCATATGTAATTTATTTCAAGTTCTCTAAATATTGTTGTCTTGCTTTTTTTAGCACGCTCTACACTTTTCAATAATAATTAATGCACTTAATTTTCTTTCCTACTTACCTCAAACTTTCTGTCGTTGTTTGGAGTTAGAATTTACTGACTCATGGCTGCCTGCAATGAGTTTGTGAGGTTATAAAATGCAGGGGAAGTATGTCCATCTTTCTCCTGCAAAACTATTAGTGGATTAAAGTGCTAGATAACACAGCCTTTGGATTCTCAGTGCAACTCAGTAAAAGCTAGAAAGCTTTTTCTACTTATTTTTAAAAAATGTATTGCCTTGAAGTTGAAACTGACTCATGATTGACCTTACAGCTAGTTTTCAGAGGCTATAGAATCCAAAGGAGGCAATTTCTCATCTTTTTGCCCCCAAGGAGCCGGTGCATTCAAATCATATGCCTTTTGAATGGCAGCACCATTCTCTACACACTGGGCACATCGACCTGCCTACTACTTTATCAGGTTGTTGTTGTTGTTGTTATGTGCCATTGAGTCTTTTGCGACTCATAGCAACCCTGTGTACAACAGCCCTAAACTCTGCTCTATCCTGTGCCTGTCGTACTGCCTCTGACACACCCATCCCGATTACCCCAGTCACTGAATCAATCCACCTCATAGAGGGTCTTCCCCTCCTGCGCTGTCCCTCCACCCTCCCA
>NW_006399793.1:10835555-10837649 GCF_000299155.1 Elephantulus edwardii | reverse complement strand
CTTGTTTTTGACAAGTCCTTCAAAGCAGCTTGAACTTCCTCCTTCATCATAATAGGCTCTTGATCACATGTTTCATGAAATTCTTCTTTTTCAACAAATTCTTTATGGTATACTGACTCTGTGTACTCCTTTCATCTTCTTTTGAAGATTCCAGTGTCATTCAACAAGCTGTCCATAGCATCCTTCAGTACTGCAACTCCACTGCTTTAATTCCTTAAAAAAAATAAAATAAAATAAACTCCCCCCTTCTCATCAAAGCTTGAATTTGTTTTTAATTTCCTTCTACTTAAGAAATGCTGGGTAAGTTCAGCTCTTTTGATTTTCCAACTCCAGTTCCTTGCACATTTCATTATAATTCTTTGCTTTGTTTTCTTGAGCTGCCCTTTGAATTCTTCTGTTAAGTTCCTTACCTTTTTGATTTCTTCCCTTTGTTTCTACTTCTTGGCATTGTAGTGTGATATTCAGAGTCTCTTCTATATTCAGAACCTCTTCTGACCTCTGCCTTGGTCTTTTCTTTCTCCTCAGTCTTTATAATGATTTTTTGCATTCTTAATGAATGATATATACTTGAAAAATAATGCATCCTGATTGCATGTTCCGTCAATTTCAGACTACAAAATTTGATAAAAATTCTCAATTTTTTTCCTCTTTGGCACTCGATGTAGGAGCACATACTTTAATAATAGTCATGTTAATGGGTCTTCCCCTATATGCATATGTATGTTATCCTATCACTCACAACATTGTATTTCAGGTTAGAACTTGAAATTGACTTTTTTTTTTTTTTGAAATTGACTTTTATGCTATAAATGCAACATTGTTCTTCTTCTGTTTTTCATTTCCTGCATAATATATCATATGATTACCTGATTCAAAGTGGCCATAGAAGGTCCATTGCATCTCACCAATGCCTAATATGTCAATATGTGTTCCATTTCATTTTAAACAATATTCAGTTTTCAACATTCAAGCTATGAACATTTCATGTACCAATTGTTAAATAATGTTTGTTACTGATTTTCCTCATTTCAACTAACTTCCAATCTCTGCTGTACCACTACACTACTATAACTATCATCTGTGTTTAGTATTCATAGGATTTTAGAAAGCCTTTTAATTAGGAAGTAAATGGCCTATCATGCTTCCTAGTCTGTCATAAACAGAGAGCTCTACCAAAACCTGTCCATGATGGAAAATTCCTTTAGAATTTGACACACAAGTGGCAAAGATTCCAGTATCATAGCAAAGTAATCGTAATACAGCAAACTGACAGACAAGTGCCTCACCACATATAACAATGTTCTTTCTAAACATGATCAATAGCCTACACACCAGATCCTGTTTGCCAATACCAAGGCTGATTGTAAACAAGATCAAATACAGTTAATCAGTTTATTCTTGATTGCTAACGCAGTTTAGAAATATTCAAATAGTTTGCCCTAGTTTTCAAGTAAACTACAAACACTCAACCCCAAGGATCCAACTTGGCCGAGATAAAAGCTCACTCACAGGCAGGACTAGACCAGATTTTAAATACCAAGTCCACTTACTACATCTAATCCCAAAGAGGAAGAAATGGAGACCTTTTACTAAATGTTTCAATCTGAAATTGAGTGAACATGCAATCAGTATGCTTTATTGATAATTGGTGACTGGAATGCAAAAGTAGGAAACAATGTAGAAGGAACAGTAGTTGGAAAATATGGTCTTGGTGATAGAAAGGAGACTAGAAATAGAATAATTTAATTTTGTATTTACAATGACTTATTCTTTGCAAATACTTTTTCTAAAAGACACAAAAGATCACTTTACACATGGATTTCACCCAATGGGCTGCATAGGAATCAGATTGACAACATTTGTAGAAGAAATCTTTGAAGAAGCTGCGTAACAGCAGTCAAAACAAAGCCAGGGCAGACTGTGGGTCAGATCATCAATTACTCATACGCGAGTTCTAATTAAGGAAAAGAAAATTAAAATAAGTCTATAGGAAGCAAGATATGATCTTGAATCAATTCTATTGGAATTTCATGATCATCTTAAGAATAGATTTGAGGCATTGAACACCAATGATAAAAGACAAAATGAGTTGTG
>NW_006399793.1:10816846-10818227 GCF_000299155.1 Elephantulus edwardii | reverse complement strand
GTCTGCTGTTAGGGACCTTTCCAAAGTATTGAAGAGCAATGGTGTCTCTCTGGAGACTAAGGTGCATCTGATACAGGCCATGGTCTTTGCAATCACTTGTTATGCATCAGAGAGCTGGACAGTGACTAAGGAGGATAGAGTAAGAATTGATGCCTTTGAGCTGTGGTGCTGGAGAAGCGTATTGAGGGTGCCATGCATGAACTGCTAGGAAAACAAACATATTCATCCTGGAGAGGGTTAATCGGGTTGCTCCTTGGAGGCAAGGATTGTGAGACTTCATTTGACCTACTTTGGACATGTTGTAAGGAGGGACCGGTCCTTGGAAAGGGACATCATGCTTGGGAGGGTGGAGGGCCAGTACAGGAGAGGAAGGCCCTCTATGAGGTAGATTGATTCAGTGACTGGGGTAATTGGGATGGGTGTATCGGAGACAATGCGATTGGCACAGGACAGAGCAGAGTTTAGGGCTGTTGTACATAGGGTTGCTATAAGTGGCAGGCGACTTGACGACACATAACAACAACAACAACAACAACAACAACAACAACAACAACTCTTTTCTTTCTAGTTTTTCTTTATTTTCATTTTCTATGTATGTCTCATGTAGACAGCATCTTGATGGTTTTTGGTTGGTTTTTTTTTAAAATCCCATCGAATAATCTTTTTCTCTTCAGTAGTGTGTGCAAATCGTTCCCATTCAGTATAAAGACAAGGTTTTATTGCTTTAATTTTATTGAGTTCTTTATGGTGTTTTTGCTGGTTACTTGGGTCCGTCCTGCTTTTTTTGGCATCTCTGTAAGAAGGACATCTCTCAGTGTTTCTTGAAACACTGGTCTTGTTTTCATAAATTGCCTTATGTTCTACTTTTCTGAGAATATATTGATCTCCCTTTTATATTACATGGACAGTTTTTCTGGGTATAGTATTCTTTGTTCACAGTTGTATTTTTTGAGTGTTCAATATATGTCATCCCACCGTCTTTTTGCTCTGATGGTTTCTGCTGGGAAATCGGCATTTAATTTAACTTACTCTCCCTTGTAGGTTACTCTTTGTTTCTCCCTGTTTGCTTTCAGAATTCACTCCTTATAGATGGTTCTGGCAAATTTGGCTATGATATGACATAGTGTTTTTCTTTTGGGGTCTATTCTATATGACGTACATTCAGCTTCTTAAATATATGTTCTTTCATTCTTCATGCAATGTTTTCTTCTAGTGTATTTTTCACAACTTCTTGGTGCCTTCACCTCTTTCTTCCTGTTCTGAGATTCTGATTATGTGCATGTTATTCCTTTTGTTGGTGTCCCATGTAATTCTTAGATGTTCTTATTTTTCCTTCATTTTTGATTCTGGTTTTTGTTCTAGCAGGCCATTGGTGATAATT
>NW_006399793.1:10805929-10815696 GCF_000299155.1 Elephantulus edwardii | reverse complement strand
TTAACAATCTACACTTTCCCTGCGTTCATACATCTCACATTTCATGTTCCAATCTTTAGTGTCTGTTTCAACTGTTCTTCCTCCTTTGTGATTCCAAGTGAGAAGGTTCTGCTTCTGATGCTGTACTTGGTAGTCAACTCTAAATGTGCTCTATTGTACATAGAGTATTCTGCAGTCTGTTATTTCAGGACTGGAAACCAATCCTTCTTCCTTGTCTGCCTTAATTTGGTTGCTCAATTCTAAAGCAATATTTAAAAGACAAAGAATTTTGCCCCAAATAGCAAAGGAGAGACTTTCTCATTTTTCAGGTAATGGATCAGATGTTGGCCTCACCCACCACTCCATAAGTGCATGTGTCTTGTTTCCACCCCCATGCCTGCTCTGCTAGCAACTAGTTCTGTTATCTCTCTTTACTACTCCAGCAACTCGCTCCCTGCCTCTAGCCAATCCTGATTTGATTGTTCAGGCATCCATCCACCTCTCCACTCCCCTTGATGTTGGTGTTCCTGTGCAGCATAGGTGAAAAGTCATCCTGACGACATCTTCTTTCTTGAAATCTGTTGTCCTCTTTTATCTCTGAAGTGGCATGAGACAAGAAGCACCAATGTAAACGATTTTTTTTTTGTCTACTTTTGTGGATCTGTGAAGTGGCATGGTCAAGATCCTCAACTCTCTACTCCCTGTGATGGTTCAGTGGCAGGCAGATTCTTTTTTATTATTATTATTAATTTTAACAAAAAATTAGAGAGACCTTGGATTTCCATTCATTCATTGTTGCACTTTTCTCCCTACCAACCCGTCCCCCCAGTTCGCTCTTATCTTTGAAAAGTAAAAGAAAAATTCTTTCATTATTATACAATCTCTTCCCCAATGTCCACTCCACTATGCAGCCTTCATTCTGGACTCTTGTCATGACAATAATATCTAATCATATATCTCTTTTAAACAATTCTCTCCCTTATAAATTTCAATGCAGCATACATAATTTATCTCATCTTTCTCAGTCTCCCCTCAACCCTTTTGTCAGTCCTGTTTTACAACAGTGGCACTATGCAGTATTTGTCCTTTTATGACTGATATATTTGACTCAGAATAATGTCCTCCAGGGTCTCCCATTTTGAATAATATTGCATGAGTTCCTTGTTTTTCAATGTAGCATAGTATTCTATTGTGTGAATATAATATACCATAGCTTCTCTATCCATTTGTTTGTTGATGGGCACTTGGGTTGTTTCCAACTCTGCTATTGTGAACAAAGTCGTGATAAACATGGAGGTGCATATATCTGCTTGGGTGGCAGTTATGTTTTCTTTGGGGTATATTCCCAGTAATGTAATTTCTGGGTCAAATGGTATTTCTATTTGCAACTATTTGAGAAAGCACCGTACAGCCTTTCTTAGTGGTTGCACCATTTTACACTCCCACCATCAATGAATAAGTGTTCCAGTTTCTCCACAAACCCACCAGAATTTGTTGTTTACTGTTCTGTTAAATTTTGCTAGTCTTATTGGGATATGATGATATCTCATAGTCATTTTGATTTGCATCTCTCTTAGAGCTAGGAGGGATTTTGAACCTTTCTTCATGTGTTTATTTGCCATCTAGATGTCTCCTTTGTGAAGTCTCTGTTCATATCCTGCTCCCATTTTTCAATTGGGTTATTTACCTTTATCTTGTGGTGGTGCTTAAGTATTTTATCAATTCTAGACATAAATCCCTTGTCTGACATGTCATTACCAAATACATTTTCCCAGTCCCAGTTGCTTCCCTTTTTACTCTGTTGGAGAAGTTTTTGGATGTGCACAGGGATTTGATTCTTAGAAGGTCCCATTCATCTGTTTTATCCTCTCCTGATTGTAGATTTTCCAGGATCTATTTTATCCTCTCCTGGTTGTAGATTTTCTAGGATACTTAGAACACTGTTTAAGTTGTGGATTAGGACTTCTAGAGTTCTTCCAAGCTTTTCTTTAATGAAATTTATAGTCCTTGATTTTAGTCGTAGGTCCACAATCCACTTTGGGTTTTGTGTATGGAGTGAGGTATGGATCTTGCTTGAGTTTTCTGCAAATAATTTTACAATTTTACCAGCACCGTTTGTTAAAAAGAGAGTTATAGCTACAAACCCATATAAATGTACAGAAATGTTGTTAATCATAGAACAGATTTCAGGTCTTTTGTGCAAAGCTTACTCTGAGTCATATTCGACTCCACAACACTTACCCACTGCTAAATGAGACTAGTGTTATATCTGGAGGAACATTCTTCCACTTTGTACATTATTTTTTATCAGTGTGCTATATGGGTTTGCTATGATGCTGAAACTTGTGCCGTGGGATATCAAATACCAGAATGGTTTCCCATTGTGACAGTGTTTGGTGGAGCTCCCAGTTGTAAACCAGGTATGGAAGCAGTAATGGCATCCACTTCCTAAACCACATGCTTCTGGAAACTCTATGAACTTGGAGAAAAAAATAATAGCTATGGAAAGGAATTAGGTCTTTTGTTCATACAGTCACTTTGATTTCACCTTGACTCGATGGCTATCAACAATAACAACAATATTGATAATATAGTGAATAACTTAGAAAGTCTCAAAAGAAGATGGAGAGAATACATAGAATCACTGTATCAAAAAGAACTGACATTCAGGAAATATTTCAGGAAGTACCATATGAACAGAAGCCAATGGAATGAAGGAAGAAATAGAAGCTGCATTGAGGCATTGGGGGGAAAAATTAAGGCCCCCTAAATTGATGGGATACCAATTGTCTTGTTTTGATTAACAGATGCAACCCAGGGTGTATTCACTAGTCTATGGAGGAAATTTGCAGGAGAGCTGTCTTGTCAATGGATTGGAAGAGAAGCATATGTGCTGCCCCCATTTCCAAGAAAGGTGATCCAGTAGTTGCATATCTAGAACCACAACATGCAAAGACACTTCCTCAATATAAAAAAAACCAACAAACTGACAAAATATCATCCATGAAGAAAGAGAAAGAAAAATATCATTAGACAGACAGAAGGGGAAGAAAAGACCAAGATGGATGTCAGAGAAGACTTTGAATATTGTATTAAAATGACAATAAGCCAAAACAATAGGTAAACAATGACAAAATGAAAACACTGAACAGAATATTTCAAAAGGCAGCTCATGAAGACAGAGAAAAGCTTATAATGAAAGGGCAGAGAGATAGAATCAGAAAATCAAAAGGGAAAAATTCATTCGGCATTTCTCAAGCTGAACTGACTGAAGATCAAATCCAAAATGCAAGTTGCAATACTTAAAGATGTTCTGAACAATATAAAGAATAATCAGGGAAGCATCAAAGAAGATGGTAGGAAACAATCACTGTATCCAAAAAAACTTAGCTGACACAGAACCTCTTCAGGAAGTAGCATGTGATTAAGAACCTATAATAAAGAAGGAAGTTTAAGGTGTTATGAAAGAATTGACAAAAAATATAGCCCCAAGAATTGATAAAGCACCAATTCAGTTATTTCAACAAACAGATGCATCCCTGAGTGTGCTTACCAGATTCTGCCAAGAAATATGGAGTTAACTGGCAAATTGTCTGGAAGAGATCCTTATTTATTTCCATAAAGATTATCCAGAGAATGTGGAAATGATAGAACGATATCACTAATACCACCCTGCAAATAAAATCTTGCTGAAGATAATCCAAAAATGACTGGAACAGTACATTCACAGAGAATAGACAGAAATACAATGTGGATTTATCATTGGCCATGGCACTAGGGATATCATTGCTGATTGTTCATGACTAAAAGTAGAGAGCATCAGGAAGACGTCTAGTTGTGCTTTATCAACTATGTAAGGGCAAATGACTATATGGATCACAACCATTTGTGACTAACATTGAGAAGAAAGGAATCCAAGATCACGTATTTATGTGAAGTATTCAAAACTTATACCCAGATCAAGAAGTTATTGCACAAACAGATTAAGGTTCAAATTAAAGAAATGAATGTGTCTCCATAACTTTTCTCCACACCTTTTCAATCTATATGAGGAAAAGTTTACTCAAAAGACTGGATTTCATGAAGAAGAATGTGACATTAAGATTGGAGGAAAACTCATCCATATTCTGCATTATGCAGATGACACAACTTTGCTCATGGAAATTGAAGAGGACTTGAAGTGTTTGTTAAAGAAATTCAAAGACTGTAGCCTTCAATAAAGATTGCCTCTCAACACCAAGAAAACAATAAATTGTTCCTCACTGGGACAATAAGTAATATGATAGATATAGGAAGGATTGAGGTTGCTAATGATTTAATCTTGCTTGTATCCACAATCATCACTCTTGGCATCAGCAGAAAAGATAACAAAATATGAGTTGCATTGGGAAAATACACTGTTAGAGATTTCTCCACTTGTAGAAAGAGTCTCAACTACAACTCTTTAGAGTGCTAAAGAACTATGGAGTCAGTATAGAGACTAAAGTGGGCCTAACCCAGACCATGATCTCTGTTGCTTATTAAGTGTCTGAAAAGTGGACAATGTATAAAGATGACACAAGAAGAGTTTATGGTGCTGGAGAAGAGTATACCATGGACCATCAATGGAGGAAAAATATTGATCTTTCCTGGGGAAGTTGAAACTAGTTTCAGCCTTGGACACAATGATTTGAAGCTCTGTCTCACAAACTTTGGGCATGTCTTGAGGAAAGACCAGCCCTTGGAGCAAGACATAATTCTAGTGAGGGTCAAGGATCAGCAAAGAAGAAGAGGACCTTGGATGAGATGGACTGACACAATGACAGTGGCAAATGAACCAGATGTGTCAGAGATGGTAAGGTTGTCTCAGGACAGAGAAAAGTTCACAGCCGTCGTTCATAGTGTTGCTGTGGCTTACAGTCAACTCTACGACACATAACAACAACAAGAATAACAAATAACCACCTTTCCATTCTTACAATTTGGAAGCAGGAATGGCCTCCACTTCCTAAAGAACGTGCCTCTGAAAACTCGATGAACTTTGATAAATGTCAATAGTTACAGAAAGGCTTCAGGCCTTTTGCTCATAGGATAGTTATGAGTCATGCTCGACTTGATGGTAATCAACAACACAACAATTTTTGCAATAATGATGATATGCAGTGTTTGTCCTTATGATGTTAAGTTATCACACCTATCATCATGCTCTCTAGACTTCCCAACGTTGTATAATATTTTATTACATCTTAGCTCCTTATTACATCATAGCTCCTGGTGCATTGTATTCCATTGTGTGAATGTATCATATTCTCTCAGTTCACTTGTTTGTTGATGGAGATTTAAGTTATTTCCATTTACTTGCTAATGTGTATAATGCAGCTATGAATGGAAATGTACAAATGTCCGTTTGTATCTCAGGTTTGTTTTCCTTGGGGTATTTCTTGCTAGCAATGGAATAGCTGAGTCATATGAGATTTCTATATTCAGCTTTTGTGGAAAAGCCATACTGTCTTCCAGAATGGTTTTGTACCATTCTACAAATTTCACCAGTAACTTTTGAGTTAGGAGCACAGTTAACTTCTGCAGATTATATAATTAAAGCTCAGTAGTTTAAAAAGATCCCCTGATCTATATAACATAAAGGATAAGGGATAATGAATTTTGTTGCCAATTGGAAGGTTATTGCTGCTATTGTTATATTCAGTAAGTCAGCTATGACTCATAGAGACCCTATTAACAATGGCTCTGAATCTTGGCCTATCCTGAGCCAATCTTATCTCAGACACATCTCCCATTGCCATAATCACTGTATCAATCCATCTTATCTGGGGTCTCTATTTCCTAAGCAGACCTGTCGCCCCCCCCACCCCGACCTTAACAGTTCATGATATATTCAATACTCTTCTATAGTACCACAGCTCAAAGTCTTCGACTCTTTTTCTGTCATCTTTAGTCACTCTCCAGCTCTCAGACGTATAGAAAGAAATGGAGGTGAGCTTATTGGATGTGCTGGATTTAGCTAACAAGGAGCTATGGGTGGGAAGCCACTTATTTAGAGTCAACAGGATCTGGTGGAGGGTTTTGATGTTTAAAAGTTAGCTGGGCCCTAAGTCTTCAGTTTAGAGGATCATGTATGAAATGGTTGGACTTGTGTTAAATGACATGTGGAACCAACATTCTTCTAAGTGGTACAGTACAAGTGTCAATTTGCTTTACTCAGGTAACTTGAAGCTGCTGTGATGTTTAACACTATGCCACTGGTGTATCAAATGCCATAATGGTTTACCCGTGGTGGACAGTGTTTGGTGGAGCTCCCAGATTAAGACAAGATTTAAAGCAGGACTGGCATCCACTTCCTAAACAACATGCCTCTGGAAACTGAACTTAGAGAAATGATCATAATTATGGAAAAGGGTTCAGGTCTTTTGTTCGTAAGGTCACTATGAGTTGCCTTTGACCCAACAACAACACTTAACAATAGCAACAACATGGCTTAGCTTAAATGCATCTTAGTCTCTAGACGGACATTGTTAGCACTCTAGAGAGGTCCCTGAGAGCAGACTCTCCTAAGGCAACTCATCTTTTGTTTTCCTGACTGCTCATTACAAGGGTGTTGATTATGGATCTGAGCAAGATGAAACTATTGACAACCTCAGTCTCTCTTCAATTCATCATAATGCTGCGGATTGGCCCAGTAGAATCTTTGTCTTCTTGATGTTGAGTTGCAATCCATATTGAAAACTGTAATCCTTGATCTTGAAAGCAAATGCTTGAAGTCTACCTCTGTTTTGATGAGCAAGGTTGTGTCATTTTCATAACACAGGTTGTTGATCATTCGTCCTCCTGTCCTTATATCACATTCTTCTTCATAATGTCCAGTGTCACAGATGATCTGTTCTGCACATAGATTGAAAAGCTATGAAAAAGGAGACATCCTTGACTCACTCCTTTCCTGATTTTGAACAATATGATGTTCTCTTGCTTTGTTCACACAATAGCTTCCTGGTCCAAGTATAGGTTTTGCATGAGCATAAGCAAGTGTTCTGGGATTCTCATTCTTCACAATGACTAGACGGCAATGGGTTACTTCAATCCGGATACAGTACAGTAATAATTATCTATCTATCATCTATCTATCTATCTATCTATCTATCTATCTATCTATCTATCTAATTACAATGATTATTATATCATGGATTGCATTTTGATGCATTTCTGTTATTTCAGTCTTAATATTGTAAATTGCATTTTCATTTTTGTTATTTACTGTATTACCCCTTCTATATTGTGACCATTTTTTAGGTTTTTGTACCTTTTTATCTATAGTTTAAATTCTTTCCTGCATATTTTTCATTTCCTTCTCTAGCTTTGCAAGTTCCTCTTCATCAATGTATTTCTTCTGGCTCTGTGTCTCTGCAGTGTGTTTTTTCTTAATAACTTCCATTGTTTCTTCCATCATTTAAACCTGTTCCATAGCTTTTAAACAATTCCTCATCAATATATTTCTTCCAATTCTCTACTTCTGGGGTATTCCCTTTACTTGTGTCATCTGTTGTTTCCCCCATCATTTGTACTTTCTTTTGTAGCAGTTTGAATGTCTCCATATCACCATACATCATCTGTCTTCTAGACTCTGGGGTATTCTTTGGGTCTGTAATATTCTGTTTTGAATTGGAGAAGGCTTAATTTGTTTTTTTTATAGTGTGTGAAGCTGCCTACTGCTTTCTTGACATTATATGAAGTTTTTATTGATAAATATTGGGCTGTTTTTATTGTGTCTGTACAAGTTGTTGGTAGTTCTTTATGCTGTCGTTGCTAGCTTAAATTGTTTAATCTATGAGGTGAGCCACTTACTTGACTGAAAGTCATTTCTAGGAAAATTTACTTCTCTTAAATTCCTTCATATTCTCTCTGTTCTACACTGCAGCCCTGCAGGAATCTTGCCTTAATTTAGTCCCCTGTCCAAAACTCTATTGCCCTCTTTCTTCTGTGAAGTGGCTGAGTGATGCTAGATCTGGTGCATCACTTGAGCAGTTTCTGTCCAGTGGGGTTTCAAGTCAGCTCTCCTTCTTGCAGTTCAATATTATGCTTGAGAAAGTTGAGAAAATTTTTCTCCTAACTGTAACTTTCTGTTCCATACTCTCTTGTCCTTCTTGATATCTGAGATGACCCCATAATGGAGGGACCTTGCCCCAATGTCAGTCCCTTATTTCCCTTCCAGAAAGTACCAGAAAGTTGGCTCTGGGGAAGAATGTCACACCAGATAAAGATTTCTCTCCTGAAGCTTAATGTTTTCCTTTGTCTCTGGAGTGGCATGTGATTGGGGGCACCAACTTAAGCAGCTTGTGTGCACGAATATCTTCAACTCTTCCTCTCTTAGAGAGCTGAGAAAGTCCTTCCTCTGCTTGTAGCTCTGTGTTCCACGCTCTCTTATCCTGTGGAACGGCCCCATAGCTGCTGGAGCAAGAATTCACAATTAGTTTTACTTATTCTTGTATGTTCAGTGTATTGTTCTATATTTGACACACAATGGGAACAACCTACATTCTTTTGGTTTATTGAACGAAACAATGAGTTGTGGTGTTTTGACTATAAATACAGATGGGGTTGTTTGATGAATTTTATACTGTTACTTTAAGTGAAATTTAGATATAATTTGAATAGTAATAAAATTTCTGGAGCTTCCTTTTAAAATGCTACTCATGTAATAATACAAAATAAACAAATTAAAACATGACAAAATTTCCAAATCCATGTTCCTGCTAATATCAATTTGAAGTGACATATCCTTTTTTCTAATATTGGAACTCAGTAAGTTGCTATGGAAGTGCTTCCCACATGACAACTTGAGAAAATGAAACTGTGCTGTATAAGATTTTAAATGGCTGATGCTTAAGGCAAATTGTCAGTACTTTCTTCCAAAGCACTTCTGAATAGACTCAAATTAAGAGCTGACCACCTTAACCATTTATATCACTCAGGGAGCTCTTTTAAAACAGTAAAATTCTTTCATAAAACATTGTTACTAACCATAGCAAGATAAAGGTAAATAATCCAATTGAAAAATGTGCACAGGTTATGAACAGACACTTTACCAAAGAAAACATTCAGATGGCTGACAAGCACATGAAGAAATGTTCAAAATCCCTAGCTCCAAGAGAGATACAAATCAAAACAACTATGAGATTTCATCTAATCCCAGTCAGAATAGCAAAATTTAACAGAACAGAAAGCAACAAATGCTGGCAAGGTTGTGGAGGGACTGGAACCCTTATTAACTGTTGGTTGGAGTGTAAATCACTGTGGAAGGCGGTATGACGCTTTCTCAAAAAGTTGCATATAGAGATACCTATTGACCCAGCAATTTCACTACTGGGAATATACCCCAAAGAGACCATAACTGACATCAGACCCATGCTCATTGCAGCTTTGTTCACAATAGCAAGGAGCTGGAAACAACCTAGGAGTCCATCAACATACAAATGGATAGAGAAGCTGTGGTATATTCACACAATGAAATACTATGCTGCATTGAAAAACGAGGAACTCATGCAATATTATTCAAAATGGGTGACCCTGGAGAACATTATGCCGAGTGAAATACCTCAGTCAGAAAAGAACAAATACTGCATGGTGCCACTGTTGTAGAAAGTGACTGGCATTAGGGTTGGGTAAGACTGAGAAAAACTGGATAGATTATGTATACTGAATTGAAACAGATGAGGGAAAGAACAGTTTAAAAGTGATATATGATAGCATATTATGATTATCACAGGAATCCAGAATTAAGATTGCATAGAGGAGTGCAT
>NW_006399793.1:10797110-10803329 GCF_000299155.1 Elephantulus edwardii | reverse complement strand
TATGTACAACAGAACTCCTAAATAGATCACCTAATTCGGTGAGGTGAGTCAGTGAGACTAGCTCAGGCTAGGGAACAGTTCGGAGATTTTGTACATAGGGTTACCAAGAGGTAACTCGATGGCACCTAACAACAACAACAACTACAAAATTACATTTTTCTCCCTTTAAGGTTATATTTTTGGTACTCTATTTGAACTTCTGGTGGCTTGCTATTTTGTTATGTGCTACTGAGTCACCTGCCACTCATTGTGACCCTATGTACATCAGCCCTTAACCCTGTTCTATCCTGTGCCAATCTTATTGTCTCTGACACACTTAGCCTCTTTACCCCAGTCACTGAATAAGTCCACCTCATTTCTCTCTTGAGCTGTCCTCCACCCTCCCAAGCATGATGTCCCTCTCCAAGGACTTGGTCCCTCTTTGTAACATGCCCATAGTATGTCAGGCAAAGCTTCAGAATCTTTGCCTTAAAGGAGCAATCTGGGCTCCTGTTTGTTCTCTCAGCAGTCCATAGTATATTCAATACTCTTTACCAGCACCACAGCTAAAACACATTAATTCTCCTTCTATCATTTCTAATAATTGTCCAGCTTTCTGATGCATGGGAAACAATTACAAAGATTATGGACTGGACATTGTTGGTTTTCAGTATTTTCAAGAGGTCTCTGACAGCAGACTTTCACAATGCAATTTGCCTTTTAATTTCCTGGTTGCTGGTACCACGAGTGTCCATTGTGGAGCCAAGCAAACTAAAGTTGTCAATAATCTCTTCACCGTCTATCATGATGCTGCCAATTGACCCAGTGGTGAGAATCTTTGTTTTCTTGATGTTGAATTTCATTCCATATTTAAGGTTGTAATGTTTGACCCTTTGCAGCAAACACTTCAGGTCCTCCTCAGTTTCAGCAAGTAGGATTGTGTCATCTGCATAATGCAGATTGTTGATAAATCTTCCTCCAATCCTGATGCCACATTTCTCCTCAAAGAGCCCAGCCTCCTGGATAATCTGTTCTGATAGAACACATCCTGCCCAATTTTAAAACATTCAGTGTTTCCTTGCTCTTTTCTGACCACTGCTTTCTGATCCAAGTATAGATTTTGTATAAGCACAGTCAAGTGTTCTGGATTCCCATTCTTCTCAAAGTTAGCCACAGTTTGTTGTGATCCATACAGTCAAATGTTTTCCAGTGAATACCACTACCATTCAAACATATGCACCAACAACCAGAGCCAAAGAGAGGATATAGAAGCTTTCTACCAACTTTTGCAGTCAGAGATCGAATCTGGTGACTTAGTGGTAAGGAATTTCCCTGCCAACACAAAGTTTCGTGGAAGAATTCACTAGCTGCTCAATGGAAGAAAGATTGGAATTTCCTGTCATGTAGTTTACTGCCTCTGAAAATCTGTTGGAGATTCAGTTATTAGTTCAGAGTCAAAACTATACAACAACAATAAGAAGATATGTAAATAAAGGTGACAAAGTTGCATAGTTTGTTGTAAGTTTAACTTCTAAAAAAAATGCCAGTGTTTCAATTCCATGAGCTGCTCTCTGGAAGAAAGATAGGTCGTCTTTTCCGACAAAGATTTGCACACAGACCTGGAAAGGTGGAAGGTTGCCATGAGTCAGAAATCTATTTAATGACGGTAGATTTGATTATGTTTATATGTATTATTTACATTACTCATCTGCAAACTTTTTATGGTTTTGTGTGGTTCATATCAACATTACCTTTCACTGTAACATATTTCATAAAATATAATTTTATAATTTTATAGTTTTATAATTTAGTGCTTCCTGTATTCTTCAGAATAACTATGTTCTCAACAAGAAAGATATCTTTTTTTAAGGTATAACTAACCCCCCACATTTAAAGTATATTTTTAAATTGAGCTTCTTTTTTTTGTTTTTTACAATAATGCCAAGATTAGAATCCAGGTCTCTGGATGTCATATGCAGTGATTTCTCACTAGAAGGCAAAATTAACATTAGGTGAATTGACAAATGTGTAAATTTAACCACTAAATACATCTACAGTAAAATGGAGGTGGTAATTGAACATGGAAAATTAGTTTACATATTTTCTCTTTACTTCTTTCAGAGTAGATCATAAATATTTGACTACATGAATACTAAAGTCCAAAAGCATAATGTACACACAAAATAATAGTAAGTGAATATAAAAACACTTTCAGATTTGTTTATTTTCTGTGCCAGCTAATTTTTTGTATGGTAAGACTAACTATGCCTCTACAAACAGTGTGTAGATTGATAGATTTTTAGCTATTGGCACATGTGCATTTATTGCTATTGACAAAGCTTAACTCTTTTAAAGAACATTCCAACTAATATTGGCATTCTGTTTTATCCGTCGACACTCAACATGATGTACTGCGGAAGACTTTAAGGCTTTCAGTGTTTGACCAAGCTTTACAGTCATTAATGGTTAATCACTTACAATTCTGAAAGCATTGTGCTTTCATTTTTATGCAGCTTGTTTAACTATGTAAAGTAAATCAACAGTGCCTTTTTGATAGTCTCCTGGTACATTTATAATCAGTCCCACTTGGTGATGAGTGATGAATATGGATACTACTATATGGAACTGCTATCTGGAATTGCTTTATCATTCCATACAGATTCTGAATTCAATTTCTCATTCACAATTATTCTACGTAAATACTAACCAAACTCTTCAAAATAATGGACATCTTCGGGAGAGGGACTAAGATAATGCTTTCCTTTTTTCTTTCCTTAACGCACATTTAAAAATGTCTTATATTTCCATACAACAAACGATAATATATAATATATATATAAAACATAACATTCCCCTATAATAAATCAGAAAAAATAGTAAATAGAAATATTTTTTAGGAGTTCTATTAATTTTAACTACTGAGAAAATTACAGTCCTCTATCTAATGCCCATCCTTAAGGACAACTAAAACTTACTCCCTGAAATGGTTGTCCCAAGGAAACAATGGAGAGAACTTGAACCTTAGTTCTGCATATGCCATTGCAATGAATGCACACCATTGTGTCATCATCAGGGCACTAGTGAGAGGCAAAATGAACTTGGCCAAAGCTGGGGGAAATGGGGACACAAAGAACCCAATTCAAGCAACGCACAGTGGGTAGAGGATACATTTGTAGAATTTTAACAGACTCTTGGTACTTGTGTTTACCCTTTGTTTACATTTGGGCTTTTATAAAAATGTTGAAGTAAATTTTTGCAAGTTCTCTTAGTGTATAGCAAAACTGAAAATTTAAATGAAAGTACAATTTGTGACTTATAAAATTTATTAAAGCTCTCCAAAGTATTTTTAAAAATCTGATTTCAAAAGAGGAACAAAGAACCTGAAACTATTCACATAACAAATAAAAATGTCATTTGCTTTTTACAGCTCTACAAATGGAAAAATACAGTTCTATTATTCCCTTTCATGAAACTGGTCTGAAGTGTGAACAAACAAGCCACAACCAGGCTGACAGATACTCAGTTATACTTTATTGCTGTCAGAGTCTCACCATAGTGTCAGATATCATATTCTCCATTCACCTGTGTGTATCTGCAAGAAAAGGGATTTTCTTGTATAGCATTTTTAAAAGTCTGAATTCATATTTATTCTGCACCATAGAGTTTAAATAGACACTCATCTTTTATTAATATGAAATTCTTGGTCAGTAGAGGGGTAGCAGAAAAAGAAAAATAACAAGTAAAGTTTCAGAAAATTAATCAATCCATTGTAACCTTGAAGAGAATGAAAGAAATGGTTCAAGCAAATGTGTAAATATGCTGACCAAAAGCGAAAGTTCAGACTGTTACCCTGTATTGGAAGTACACACTAGCCTGCTACTACCCAAACTAGGTTTGGTTATGTACTAGTTCTACTCTGGATTTGTATAACTGCATCCACTTCAGTCTCAGTGCATAACCCTGTCTGTGAAGTCCTCTGCCATTCATCAGGACCATTCTCAGGACTTTCAGACTGATTTCCCTGATGTCTTTATCATTGGCACCATCTCAGTATACACACTTGCAAGAATACGTGCTCTGCAGGTTTGCCCCTCTGAGGTATATTGGCTTTCTATTCTGCAAGTAGATATTTATGTCTCTTAATATTTACCAGTCATAGCTTCTTACACCCCCCCCCCCAGTTTTGCATGTTGTTGTTGTTGTTAAATGCCGTCGAGTCGCAGGCGACTCATAGCAACCCTATGAAGGAGAGTCCTCGATGCTTGGGTGCCTTTCATCCTCTCTCCAGGTTCATAGTGTTTCCAGAGACAAGCTATTATGGAAGTGGATGCCACTCCTCCTTCCACCTGGTTTTGTATAAGTTGGAAAATATCAAACTTATGCCATTAGTGATACTGAGAGTTTGTTCCAAATTCAAATTCATGATTTAAATGTATGAGTCTAATTCAGGTCTTACTTGGAATTAATATTTTTAAAAAACTGTAATTTTAAGGTAATTGTGTACTATTATGTACATTATTTTTACTGTAATTTTAAAATGTCTTTGTAATTTAATTTATGATGACTTTTTATCATAAGTGCAACTCTGAATTTTAAGAGTCATTGATATCTATCTATCATCTATATCTATCTATCTATCTATCTATCTATCTATACACACACACACACACAGAGAATTTGAAACTCTAAGACCAAGGCTATTTGTACTACCAGTTAGTTATTATTGATTTGGATTATTTGTTAATTTGTTTATCACAGAATTAAAATAACAAAATATTGTTATTTTTTTATTTATTTCATAACTGTTGTTGTTACATGTTGTTGAGTCAAATCTGAGTCGTAGCTGATCCTCCAGTGCATTTTCAGAGGCTGTAAATCACACAAAGGAGATTGTCTTACTCCTATGAACAGCTGGTGGACTCAAACTTTTTGGTTAGCAACACAGCTCCTTACTACTAAGCCACCAGAGTCCTTTCTTATCTAGAGAAATTAAACTCTTTTATTGATATTTTAGTTATTTTTTGTTTCCTTATATTACTAGTTACATTTTATCTCACCCTTGTTGTTGCTAGGTACTGTGGAGTTGAGTATGATTCATATTGATCCTATGAACAACAGATATGAACCCTGTCTTGTCCTGTGCCATTCTCACAATCTCCAGCACCCTCAAGCCCATTGCTGCAGTCACTGTGCCAATCCACCTGGTTGAAGGTCTTTCTATTCTTTGCTGTCCCTCCACCTTCCCAAGTATGATGCCTCTCTCTAAAGAATAACCTCTCCAAGCAACGTGCCTGAAGTATGTGAGACAAACTTTATCAATGTTTCTTCCAAGAAATCCTCTGGCTGCACCTTCTCTGAGACATAACTGTTTGCTTTTTGGCAGTCCATGGGATATTTAGTACTCTTCTCCAACACCACAATTCAAAAGCATCAACTCTTCTTTTGTCATCCTTCGTTATTGTCCAGCTCTCAAATGTACAGCAAAAGACTGAAAAGACCATGGCCTGAATCAAGTGCACCTTAGTCCTCAAACAGATATCATCGCTTCTCAAGAATTTGGAAAGTTCCCTGACTATAGCCTTGCCCAGTGCAATATGTCTCCTGAGATTCTAGAGAGCTGTGCTTCTAATCTAGAAACACCAGTTCAAATTAACAAGTAGAACCGCAGAATGAAGTGGAATCTATAACATATAGGAAGCTCTATTTGTCTGGTCCAAAGCGAGTTTCATTGCTAAATCAAAGGCTGCAATTCTCTGGTGGTCTGAATTTACTAGGTGTAATCCTTGCCCAAGTCATTTACAACCTAGAAAATCCCATGGAAGATCAGCTCCAGTTGTTTTTGATGTTAATTACAATTACAATATGAATTTGATTGCTAACATCAAGTGGATCATGAATGAAAGCAGCTAATACAACAATGCATATCATTAACAAATTATGGACAACATTGCAAAGAATTGTACTCATGCATGTAGAACCTAACAGACCAAGAAGCAATCATTTGAACAGAAAAAGAGGATATTATAAATCTGGAAATATGTATAGTAAAAGCTGTATTTCACTGACAAAGGAGATTAATCAGAACTGGCTTTGACAAGCACTGTGGCAATTGGACAATTAAAACAGACTTGGGTGGGGGGGAGAAGAATGACTGGGGAGGAGGGTAGAGAAAACAGTGCAACAATGAATGAATGGAAACCCAAAATCTCTGTAAATGTTCATTAAAACTAATAAAATGTA
>NW_006399793.1:10796067-10796932 GCF_000299155.1 Elephantulus edwardii | reverse complement strand
GGAGCAGGGTCGGGGTCGGGAGAATTATATACCAATGAAGAAGTTTATCTTTTGCTTTTTAAAGAGAGGAGCGAACTGGGGGTGGGGGTGGGGTAAAGAAAAAAGTGCAACAACGAATGAATGAAAATCCAAAATCTCTGTAAATGTTCATTAAAATTAATATAATAAAATTTTTTTAAAGACATTGTGTGCTCGCTTCGGCAGCAGGCAGCACATATATTAAAATTCGAAGATACAGAGAAGACTAGCACGGCCCCTGCATAAGGATGACACGCAAATTCATGAAGTGTTCCATATTTAATTAAAAAATAACAAATATTGTTACTTACCACATATCATATTTAATTAAGCGCATGTTGTTGTTATGTATCATCAAGTCTGAATTGACCCATAGCTGACCCTCCAACAGCTTTTCAGAGGCTTTAAATCACAGGAGAAGAGATTGCCCATCTTTCTTTCATGGAGCAGCTGGTAGATTCAAACCACATAACTTCCTTTAGGTTTTAGCACCATTCCTTACCACTAGGCCACCAGAGTTTAATTTTAATTAGAATCCTATGGGCCAATTGGCAGCATCAGTATGGATGGTGAAGAGATTGAGATAGTTAACAGTTTTAATATACTTGGCTCCACAGTGAACTCTCTTGGTAACAGCAGCTAGGAAATCAAGAAAGTCGGCTGTGAGGGACCTCTCAAGAGTACTGAAAAGCAACGATGTCAGACTGGAGACTAAGGTGTGCCTGATCCGGGATATAGTCTTCGCAATTACGTGTTATGCATCAGAGAATTGGACAGTGAATAGGGTTGATAGAAAGAGAATTGATGCCTTTGAGCTGTGGTGCTGGAGAAGAGTGTTGAATATACC
>NW_006399793.1:10788872-10790272 GCF_000299155.1 Elephantulus edwardii | reverse complement strand
GTGCAACAATGAATGAATGGAAACCCAAAATCTCTGTAAATGTTCATTAAAACTAATAAAATGTAATAATAATTTTTTTAAAAAGCTGTATATTTTTTACCATCAAATGACTATGGTCTGAATTAGGCATACCTTAGTGCTGATCAAATAATCTTATAAACTAGACTATATGAAGAAGAATATGGAATCATGATTAGAGGAAAACTTATAAAAAATCTAGAATATGGAAAGGACAAAACTTTGCTTGTAGGAAGTGAAGAAGGCTTGAAGTACTTCTTGAAGAAACAGAACAATTCATATACATCATTCATATGCATGTGTTTTTACATGTACTTTGTATTTTATACAGTCCTTCATATACGTTGTGTATCACTCATGTGCTTGTGGTTTATACAATCATTTATATGCATTATATTCTACATAATTAATTACTATTTCTCTATGCCTATTATCCCTCATTTTTCAAAGTTCTATTGAACATTTTTCAATTCTTTAACCTCTCCACACACACAAGAAAAGAAAGAAATAAAAATGTAGCCTTCAGTGTGGATTATATCTCAGCATAAAGAAAACTAAACCCCTCATAACATTGTGGTAAGTGGAGAAAAGATTAAAGTTGTAAATTATTTAATATACTTGGATTCATAATCAACACTTGGGGTAGCAGTAGTCAAGAAATTCAAATACATATTAAATTGGGAAAAGCTGCTTCTAGAAAACTTTTTAACCATAAAGAGAAATGATGTAACTTTGAAGACTAAGATGTAGCTGACACAACCTAATCTTTTCAGTTATCTCAAGGTAAATAAAAGAAGTGATGCCTTTGAACATTGGTGTGTTGAAGAATATTGACTGTATATCATGGATTACTAACAGAACAAGCAAATCGGAACAAGAAGAAGTACAGCCATAATAATCCTTAGAAGAGAAGAGATCAAGATTGTGCTAGACATACCCCTCCTGATAACATGCCCAAGTATGTGTTGCTCCAGAGAAGGACTTGGCAAAATAGAGGTTCAATAAAAAATAAGCAGACTTTCAACAAAATCAATTTACACAGTGACAGCAAAAATGAGTATAACCGCAGCATTGACTGAAGGATGGTATAAGATGTAGGATTGAGCTTTGTTTTGTTTTTTGTATATAGAATTGCTTTGAGTTGGCACCTAACAGTGAAAACAGGGTGTATATTAACTATTTCTTAAAAGTTTTAAAAAATTCTCTGGGAAATTATTCTAGCTGTAAAATGATTGTGATAGTAATACTTGATAATTTCTCCCACAGTCTTCAATTCTTATATATTAGTACATAATTTCTATTTTTATTATTGTTTTCTAACCACTTTTTATTGTTTTCTTACCAACTTTTTAATTAATTTTTAACTTTGGTGTTTACTTTCA
>NW_006399793.1:10775751-10787057 GCF_000299155.1 Elephantulus edwardii | reverse complement strand
TTGTCCTAGACAGGGTGAGACCCGGCTGCTCCTTGAAATCAAGGATTCTGAAGCTTTTTCTGACATACTTTGTACATGTGGCAAGAACGGACCAGTCCTTGGAGAGAGACGTCATGTTTGGGAAGGTGGAGGGACAGTGCAAGAGATGACTCTCAATGAGATGGACTCATTCAGTGACTGGGATAAAAGGGGCTAAGTGTGTCAGAGAAAATAAGATTGGCACAGGATAGATCAAGGTTAATGGCTGTTGTCCGTAAGATTGCTATGAGTCTCAAGTGACTTGATGGCTCATAACAATACCAATATCAATACCAATACCAATACCAATACCAATACCAATACCAATACCAATACCAATAGCAATACCAATACCAATACCAAAATTTCTAGTTTTTATGAGCAAATTCAGGCATTTTACTATATAAAACATAAGTTAACATAATTTCAGTTTTACATTCAATTACATAAAGTTAATAGTTCATATATTTTCTAGTAATTAAATGTTTCTTCTAAAAAATTTTGTACTCTCTTAAACCAGCTTTGATTTATTTGGGAATTTATCTTTATTATTAATTAAGATTGCCAGAGGCTTGTTTATTTTATTAAATTTTCCCAATATAATTTTCGTTTCTGTCTTAGCAATTTCATATTTTAATTTTTGTGATATTTTAAATGTATTTTGTTATTATTTAAATATCGTATTTCTAATAATTTGTATGATTCTGCCACATCCCAGTGATTATCAGCAATGAAAAGTTTGGTTTTTTTATTAATATTTTCAATCAGGTGTACTTTTGGGGTATATTTGATATTCTGTTTGCTTATTTCAATATAGCAAAATATCTCAAAATCCAGTAACATGAAAAAACAATTTATCTATCAGCTTGTGCAGGAATTCAGTATGACCTCATATTGGTGGTTGGCTTTTGAGTCACATGGAATGGAATTAGCTAGAGTAATTACAACTGGAGAATTTATATTTATTATGACTTTTTCATGAACATGCCTACACCTCTCTGATGACCTTGTGTAAGTATCAGTCCTATAATCCTGAAGCCACCTCGTTCAAATCCACAAGCTGCTCTGTGGGAGAAGAATGGGCAGTCTCCTTCCATTGAAATTAACTGCCTCTGAAAACACACCAGAGGGTCACTATGGGTCAGTTCCAACTCCATGGTACATGACAATAGCACCTCTCTAGGGAACTCTGGTGACCTAGTGGTAAGAAGCTGTGCTCCAAACCTCTCGGTAAACCATTCAAATCCACCAGCTACTCCGTGGGAGAAAGATGGGCAATGACTCCGAACAACCCTAAGAACAGAGGAGATGAATGATGCCCTATCCTCTGCCATTCCCAAAATCTCGTGGTACAAAACAGTTTATTTTGCGCACAATTTTGTGCAGGAATTCAGGACAGTCTCAGATTGGTGATTGGCCTTTGATTCACATGATTTTGCTGTTATGGTTAGGTGCCTTCAAGTCAGTTCTGATCTATAGAAATCTCATATACAGTAGGATGAAACATTGCCTTTTTACGTGCACCCTCACAGACATTGTTTTATTCAAACTCATTGTTTCAACCACTATGCCAATCCATAGCTTTGAGAGTATTCCTCATCTTTTGCTAGATTCTTTAACAAGTTTATTATCTTTTTTCTAGTGAGTAGTCTCTCTCCAGACTGTTCAAATAAGTGAAAAGTCTCACAATTCTCACTTGTAAGAATAATTATGACTTTAGTTCTTCCAAGACAGTTTGTTCTTCTTGCAGTCTTCCAGCATTCAATATTCTTTGCTAATATGGTGATTCAAGTCCATTAGTCTTTTTTTGGCCATCTTTATTCATTGTTTAGTTCACATATGGCTATGAGAGAATTGAAAATGTCATAGCTTCAATCAGATATATCTTTAGTTTTCCCAGTGTTATGTTTGTTCTTTAACACTTGGGCTTTGCCAATTTGTCTAATAGTGTTGTTTCATTTCTTAACTACAGCATACTTGGGCATTAACTGTAGATACAAGTTTCATGAAACTATTGACAACTTCAATATTTTCTCCATTTATCATGATGTTCCTGACTGAAATTTATCTCTATATGTGTTTCATTCATTCACAAGTCTGCAGCTCCAATATTTACTTAATTAATACATACAGATTGCCATGTACTGTTGAATCAGATAGACCCATAAGGTGGCCCTCCAGCAGGTTTTCAGAGGCAGTAAAACTCCCTGTAGGAAATTTCTCATCTTTCCGCCATGGAGCAACTGGCGGAATCGAACTGTAACCTTCAGGTTGAGAGCACAACTTTTTACCACTATGCCACCAGAGCTCCCTGACACATACATAGGCAAATCTAAAGTAATGAAATAGTATAAGGAGTTTCTTTCCTTTAAATATTTTTTTATCTTCAGATTCTATCAGTTTGATATAACATAAGCACAATTGTCATTTGCCATCAAGTTAGAATCAATACAGAGCTGACCCTTCCGAGGATTGTCAGAATCAGTAACTCACATGAGAGGCCCATCCCTGTCCTGCGGTAGATTAGAACCGCATGTCTTTAGGATTAGAGTACAGCTTCTTACCACTAGGCCACCAGATTTCAGTAGATCACCAGACCAAACAGAGAACACAATCGTTGTAAATATAAATATATCTTTGTGAGGTCCAATGAAATTACATAATAATTAACTAAAAGTAAATTATACTTTAATGATTCATTAACATCTGCATGGTTGATAACTAAGATTATCAACTAATAATTTTCAATCACTAATTTTTTTCTAATATGTACATAAGCTATTCTTCATTTTTATGCTCAGATATCTGCTACAAGAGGATATTGATTATACAATTATAATCCAATTGTTGCTTTTGCTTTATAATAGCAACATCAATCCCATGTTTTTATTGATGTAAGCTATGTTGGCTCAATTAACTTTCAGAAGCAAACTGTAATGCACTACTTGACATTAGGCTTCTGAAACTGCTCAAACTCTTGCTTGTACTGTTTTCATGACTTTTATAAGTTTTTTCTTGTGGGTTTTTTTTCCCCCTCAGCTCATCAAACAGAAATAAATTCCTGGGAATTACTGAACATTCTGATAATGATAAAATGGTTAAATTTCCTTACAGTTTGCTAATTTCCCTATTTATGAGTGTGAGAAATTATGAATTAAAATTTTGAAGAAATTATCTTTGCTTTTATCTCTCCTTCTGTATATGCATATGTGTTTATTTGTATTGCAGTTTTATTAATTATTATGACTTTTTTCTTTTTCTATTAACTTTATCATCTCTGAACCTCTATTTGATTGCCTTTGTTATTCATTTGGTACTTAGAATTTGCCATGTATTAAATACTATTCTAATGAGTCCTTAACTAAATAGTTTTAAGGGTAGGGCATGCCTCATTCTTCTTCAGTTACATATCTCAGACTCAATACAGGGACACTCTGGTGGCCAGTCTGTAGGCAGCCGTGCTGCTAAACTCTAAGGCTGTGTAATCGCCTCCCTTGCCTGAATTTAATCAGTAGTTTTATATCCATATGACTCTATCACTTCTGCCACTGATACATTACTGTGAAGAGGGCTAAAACTGTTAGTTTTGAGTGCTTACTTTGTACCAGCATTGGATAGGTACCTCTTACAGATTTATTTCTTTCTTTCAACCAGAATTTCACAATGACTTTATGATATAGGTGAAGAAACTGAGTTTTGGAGAGACTAACTAATCACTCAGGCTCGAAATCTTAGCCAAATTCTGATTTTAATTCCAAGCATTTCCTGATCTTACAGGACTGAACTTTCAGGCCACTTCTGGAACACCTTTCCATGAAATCTCTAAAATAGATTAGTTAATAAGGACCTGTGTACATTCTACTTTGCATGATAAAAACCAACCAATTCTCAGTCTCCTCATCTTTCACAGGAAACAGACAAATGTTTCATGTTTTAAGAATGGAATGATACATAAATTCAGGAAAGAATTAAAAATGTTCAGACACAGATGACAGCATGATAAAAACCATCAGTAAAAGCTATTTTGAACACTCAGTCTTATCCCCACACTCTGAATAAATTTTTTTTTTTTTAAGAATGAGGTTAGCTTATAGTGGGCAGGCTAAGGGTGTGGAAAAAGGATTTAAACTAGTGTTCTTTTTTACTTTTTCCACATTGTTATACTCCTAGATAAAATAGAATGACAATCTTAAGCATAGATAAAGCACCTAGAATTCTTTAGATGAGTAAACTTATTTAAAATGTTTCTTTTATTGAGGAATACAGTGAAATATCTTTGCATCTTTCCAACTGTGTTTTTCTTGCCCCCAGGGAAAATCACTTTGAAGAATGCAGCAAACTATTTTGTATAGTACATCCAAGGCTACTGAACCAGAAGAATAAGGACATACTGCTTGTGAGCTCCGCTGGATCAATACGTCAGCCCTGGGATTTGCTCGACTGTTGGATACTGAATGAAAAGCACTAAGCTGCCAGTTTGTACCATAGATATTTAAGACCCCAATACAACCAAGTGACATTTTTCATACGACAGAAAGCAACTTACCTGTAAAAATGTTTAGATATATGAGGACACAAAATGCAAAGACTATTAAATCGACTTGGCACGTCATGTAGGAAATTTTCCCTTGCTGTTCTATTACTAGAGTTTTGAAAAAGTGCACGCACTCGCGCGCGCGCGCACACACACACACACACACACACACACATTTATTATAAATGCAACATGATTTATATTTATGTGTGATTTATAATAAATTATTTCGCATCAATTTCTTTATTCTAAAGTCCTCAAAGCATCCCCAGACATGATCAAATCCATTCTGTGAGCGAACAGTGAGCATTTGTGATTACTGTATCTTCCTGATGGAGCACATTACACCGCTGGCCAGGCAGGCTACGGAGCGAATTTCTCCTCCCCATTTGGTCGACAGCACTCTCCCCTTTTGCAGGCTGTCTGGTTGTATAATGTGCGTGCAATTTGACGAAGCATCAAATCAGAGCTCTAACAAGGAATCACTTCTGGGTTTCTTGTTTTTTATTCTTTTTCTCTTGCTGCTCCGGATTTCCCTCAGTGGGCATCCAGATAAACAAGCAAGACTGTTAGGTGGAATGAACGCAATGAGAAGATATTAGACACAGGCTCCTATGCTTAGCTTGAGATCTCTGTGGTATTGTCACTGTTGTGAACATAAAAAAGATTCTCCAAAGTGGCATTTAGAAAGTGCCATGAGGAAAGGAGCAATGCAAACAAAGCAATTAAAACTGAAAAATAAAAGTCATCCAGCTGAACAATAGATATGCACTGAGGCAACAAAAAGTTTCTGGCAGCTGGCTGTACTTATTCTTTTTCTTCTCTCATCCATACTTTGAGTAGAAGCACATAATCCAGAACGCTAGGCTCTGCGGAAGCTTTCAACATCCCCCGCAGACTCAGTTGCTATCCTGATGATCACAGAGTACTTTCCTGGCACGTGGCCCTTTGGGATCCACCAGAGAAGAAATACATCACCATTTTGTCATTGAAAAGTGCGTTTGTCATTGCTGTTTCTCCTCTTCAGCATTTGTTTCAAGTAGTGGTGGAGCTACTAAACTATCAGGAATAATAAAATTGAAAAGTGGAAAAAATGTGGGACAACTTCTTCACTAAATGAAAAAAAAAATGGAAATGCAGCCTTGATTTGACAGTTTTCATTCTTCCTTCACGTTTGACTGAAGATTTCTATCTTTTACATAAAAATATCTGATCATCAATCAAGAAAGTGAGAAATAATTCTTGTTCTTTTCTTCTCTCTCTTCTTTTCTGCTTCCCCTTTTTATTTCAATAATGTTTCAATATTATCCAAAAAGTTATTAGTGAAAATTTGTCATATTTTTGAGAAAACTCGATCTTGAGTTCTGTCACTATCAATCTCTTAGAACTATCTTTTCAAGCACACTCCAGAGGACTCCAGGCAGTTTATGAAAATTTTAATATAGCATAGCTTTTGCATCCGATTGAATATGAATCCAAGGTCCATCTGACATTGTCTATGATGTCCATAGTGCCACTGCCTCTTCTAAAGGCAGCTTGTATTTTTTTTTAATAGTGTTCTGTTGATGTATTTTTCTAGATGTTTTTGGATAATCTTCAACAAGATTTTGCTTCTGTGTGATAATTAATGAAATTGATAGTTTCACAAATTATTGCATCACCTTATTTTGGGAATAGGGATAAATATGGATCTCTTCCAGTCAGTTGGCCAAGTAATTGTCCTCTAGATTTCTAGGCATAACCTGGTGAGCATATACAGGGCTGAATCTGTGTCTTGATATATGTCAATTTGTATTCCACAAATTGCTGGAGTCTTGCTTTTTCCAATTTCTTCTAAGACTCTTCAATTACCTCCTTCATCACCATTGCCTCTTGATTATATATTGTTTCATGAAATTCTTTTGTGTAAGCCAATTCTTTTTGATATAGTGACTATGGTACTCCTTCCATCTTCTTTTGATGCTTCCTGGATCATTCAATATTCTGCTCATAGCATCTTTAAGTATTACAATCAAAGTTTGAATTTGTTCTCCAGTCCTTCAGTGTAAGACATTTTGAATCATTTCACCCCTTTTGATTTTCTGACTCCAGGGTCTGATTTCTTCCCTTTGCTTTGACTCCTCCACATCCTAGTGCAATATTCAGTCTCTTCTAACATTCTTCTCAGGCTTTACTATAAGGTAAAAAGGTGCAGAGAACCAGGTGAAGTGAAACAAGAGTTTCTTGGGGCAGATTTGCTGTCTGAGGTCAGAGACAGCCAAGGTCAGGCAAAAAGGCACAAATGAGGAAATTGAAGGCCAAATTTTATAGGTAGGGGTTGGGTAGTAGGTGGTCAGGTTGGTGGTCAGCTTTCTGTGGAGAACATTGATTGGGTGCTTTTTGTTAGTTCCCAAATATAGTCACTCAGTCCTTTTAGGGGAATTATGTCATGGCTAAAGGTTAAGCAAGGTGTAGCTGGTGGTCATGCTCTTTTCTGATTGGCCATAGCTGTCTTACACCAGGCAGAGTAAAATGTCTCCCAGAAGGTGTGGTCATTGTGGAATGTTGCCCAGCTCCCAGGTGACCTTTAATTTACTTCCCCCTCTGTCTTTGTAATGACCTTTTACATTATTCATGGATGATATTTTTTTATATCCTCCCACAGATAAAGTCTTCATTTGTGTTCAAGGCCTCAAACCTGTTCCTGAGATTTATTTTTCTTTTTTCTTAATTTTTAAAGTCAGGTAGGATGGACTGAAGGTAAATTCTTGTGGATTTTATTTAATATTTTTTATCTTGTGTGTATGAAGTTGATCATCTGTTCCACAATCAGCACCTGCCCGAGCTTTCATAGATGATAATTGAGTTTCTCTGTTGATTTTTTCCACAGAAGTAGTCATCTGATTCTGTTTAGAGCATCATGTGAAGACCATGTGTACAGTTGCCATATGTTTTTCTTAGAAAAGGTATCTATGATGAATAAATAATTGATTGTACAAAATTCTATCATTCTGTCTGCAATCTCATTTATGTCACCAAGTCCATGTTTTCCAACTACTGAAACTTCTTCCTTGTTCCCAACATTTGCATTCCAGTCACCCACTATTATTTTCTCTTTGTTGTTTTAAATTGAGATTTTAATGAAAGTTTACAGAGAACTTGAATTTCCATTCGTTCATTATTTCACGTTTTCCTCCCTCCCCTTCCCAAACCAATTCACTTTTCTCTTTGGAAAAAAAATTCTTTCATTATTGCACAATTTTCTCCCTCCCCGCACCCTTCCCCAAGTCTGCTTTACTGTGCAGCTCTTATTCTGGACTGCTGTCATGCAAATAATACCTAATCATGTATTCCTTATAAACAGTTCCTTCCATCATCTGTTTCAATGGAGTGTATATTATTTAACCCTTCTTTTCTTAGTTTTCCCCGAACCTCCATGTTGGTCTCACTTTACAACAGTGGCATTATGCAATATTTGTCCTTGTGACTACGATATTTCATTCAGCGTAATGTCCTCCAGGGTCATCCATTTTATATAACATTTTATGAGTTTCTTGTTTTTCAGTGCATCACCCACTATTATTAATATATCATGGTTGCATGTTCAATCAATTTCTGATTGCAAAAGTTAGTAGAGATCTTTTTCCTCCCTCCTACTTTCCTTTGGTTATTGTGTGGGCAAGTCATCTGGGGGATGGGTTACTGGAGGGTGGGGTCCTGGGGGATGAGATCCTGGGGTCAGGGTCTTGGACCTGGGGTCTCTCTGCTCTTGTCCAGGCATGTGTCTTACTCATTTAATCTATAGTCCCACTGGCTAGCATTTTTATTTTCTTGATATTGTGATGCAATCCATATTGAAGGCTGCAGTCTTTGATCTCCTGAAGCAAGTGCTTCAAGTCTGCCCCATTTTCCTCAAGAATAGTTATGCCATTTGCAAAACATAGGTTATTGAAGAGTCTTCATCTAATTTGATGCTTCTTCATAGAATCCAGTTTCTTCAATAATATTCTCAGCATACTTATTAAATAGGTATTAAGGAAGGATACAACCATGACACATACCTTTCCTGATTTTAAAGAATGTAGTGTTCCCTTGTTTTGTTTGCATAATAGCATTTTGGTTTAAATATAAGTTTTGCACAAGCACAATTACGTTAGGAGAGGCTTGATTATTGGAGAGGAACATCATGCTTAGAAAGGTGGAGAGACAGTGAAGAAAAGGAAGAATTTCCACCAAATGAATTGACACAGTGAACTGCATCAATGGGTCTAAGAGTGTAAGAGATTGTCAGAATGGCACAGAGAGGACAGGCTTCAGATCCGTTGTTCATCAGGTCGTTATAGGTTGTACGTGATTTGATGGCATCCAACAATGACAATAACATGATCCTTGGTGAGTTAGTTCATGCCTTTAAGCCTCAATTTACTTCACAGTCAACTGCCAGTGACAATGTTTATATCACAAAATTGTTGTGGAATATAATTGTAAAGAGGACAAAGCCAAGACAACCTCATTGCTGGGGTGTTGGAACCAACTTATCCCTGACCCTCTATTGAATTTCTGAGGCTGTAACTTACACGGCAGGAGGTTTCCCCATTTTTCTTCTGTGGAGTTATTTATGGTCTTGATCCACCAGAGAAGTAAGGCCTTTGGGTTAGCAGCACAACCCTCTGTGTACTCTACTGCCAGAGATCAAATAGTTAAATGAAATTCATAGTTACATAATGAATAGTACATGAATGACATTTCTTTAAAGCTCAAGTTTTCCTCTTCTTATACCAATACAAATTTTCAAATGAGGGTGCTGTTCACATAGTTTCACAGATGAGAATAGCAAATTGATATGTATATCAAGGCTATCTGTAAGAGTTTCTCCTCTTTTTTTTAAAGAATTTCTTCTTTTAACTTCAGTCTATTTTAGTTTTAGCATAATTTTGAATAGTACTATCTTAGTGGAATACTTGGGATCTCTGATGGCCTAATGGAAATAAGCTGCAATGCTCCCAAAAGCACTCAGTTCATATCCACCAGGGGCTCTGCAGAAGAAGGGTGGGAAATCTCCTCCTTGACTGCCTCTGAAAACAAACTGGTGAGTCAGCTATGGGTCACTTCTGACTCAACAACACACAACATCAACAGCAACACTAGTATAGTGATCAAGTACTTGACTATTAACCAGAAGTTGATTTTGAACCAAAAGTTCAAAACTTGGGTTCACGAAGATTGTTACTGTTGTTATCTGGGGGCCTAGCTGGTCTCACAAAGATTGATGTTGTTATATTGTGGCTTAGTCTATAGCCGGCTGAGGTGCTAACCCTAAGGTCACGTGTCTTCTGCAGCTTGACTCCATCAGTCTTTCAGTGGACCGTCTCCTCCTATTATGATTTATAATCCTGGAAACAGGGGTCGGGCAGAGTCAGAACTGACTCCACAGCAGTTTGTGAATGAGTCTAGTCGACTCCAACTCACAGCAACACTATACGCAACAGAACTAAATACCTTTCTTTCCTGAGCTATCTCCACATTCTCTTATTTGCTTATGTCCATTGTGCTACCAATACAAAGCTAAGTAGTTCACATCCAACAACTGCTCAATAGGAGAAAGTTAAGTAATCTCCCTTAGGGGAATTTATTGCCTTTAAAATCCACTGGAGGGTCAGCAATGAGCTGATTCCTACTAGATGGGGCACAAAAAAAATAGCAAATCCATCCATGAGAATCTTTCTCTGTTGCTAACTCTCTAATGAACATTATGTATTTCTCTAGGAACTAATTTCTTTTGATAAAATGCACAAAGCCATTGAAAAAAAGAGCATGTCATCTTTACTTCTAATGAGCATATTAGCTGTTATTCCAAGATAGATTTGTCAGATCATCTGGTAATTCATGTCGCTACTGTTGTTGATTGCCTTCGAGTCATAGCGACCCTATGAACAAAAGTCTTGAAGCTTCTCTACAATTATGGACATTTATCAAAGCTCATAGAGTTTCTGGAGGAATGTTATTTAGGAAGTTGATGTTAATCCTGCTTCCAAACCTGTCATAGTATGTTGTTTTTATGTGCCATTGAGTCAGCTGCTATGTATAGAGACCCTATGTATAGAAGCTCTGAATCCTTCCCTTTCCTGAGCCAGTCTCACTAATTCCCACACACCAACCCCCATTGCCCCAGTCACTGTATCAATCCATCTTATCTGGGGTTTCTCTCTCCTGGGCTATCCGTCCACCCTTCCAAGCATGATCTCCTTCTCCAAGAACCAGTCTCTCCTGGCCATGTGCCCTAAGTAAGTGAGACAGGGCTTCAAAATCCTAGCCTCCAAGGTATATTCATATATAATCAAAGGGATGTCAGTCTAGAGACTAAGGTGTGCCTGATCCAGGCCATAGTCCTAACACTTGCTATGCATCAGAGAGCTGGACAATGACTAAAGGTGAAAGAAGAATTAATGTCTTTGAGTTGTGTTGATAGAGAAGAGTATTGAGCATACCTTGGACTTCCAAGAAAATGAATAGGTCTGTCTTGGAGAGGGTGAAACCAAGTTTGTGCTTGGAGACTAGGATTTTTTTTTACTTTTTTTTAAAATTATATATAAACATCCTTTATTGAATCTTCGAAAAGTGATTTCATAGAACCATACAACTTTCAGCTTGAAGGGACCGTAGAGAACAAGTAGTTTAACACTCTCATTTTCTGGATGCAGGAACTGGGGCCCAGATAAGTGATTTAGTTGATGTCATATAGTGAGCTAATAGTAGAGCTGGGACAACAGTGCTG
>NW_006399793.1:10765184-10775651 GCF_000299155.1 Elephantulus edwardii | reverse complement strand
TTTTTTCTATAATTATATTTTATTAATTTTCATAAACATTTACAGAGATTTTGGGTTTCCATTCATTTAAATTCCTTCTTAAAATTAACATTTTAATGACAGTTTACAGAAAACTTTTATTTCTATCCTATCATTGTTGCACTTTTTTGTTCCTGTTGTTGTTATATGCCATTGAGTCTCCTGTGACTCATAGTGACCTTATCTACAACAGCCCTAAACTCTGCTCTATCCCTTGCCAATCTTATTGTCTCCAACACACCTATCCCCATTACCCCAGTTATGGGATCAATTAATCTCCTCAAAGGTCTTCCTCTCCTGTGCTGTCCCTCCACTCTCCCAAGCATGACATCCCTCTCTAAGAATTGATCCAGCCTTGCAACATGCCCAAAGTATGTCAGATGAAGCTTCAGAATCCTTGCCTCCAGGAGCAGCCTGACTTCACCTTCTCCAGGATGAATATGTTTGTTCTCCTAGCAGTCCATGGTATATTCAATACTATTCTCCAGCACCAAAGCTCAAAAGCATCAACTCTCCTTCTGTCATCCCTAGTCACTGTCTAGCTTTCTGATGCATAGCAAGCAAAGACCATGGCCTGGATCAGGCACACCTTAGTCTCTAGACTGATATCATTGCTCGTCAGTACTTTGGAGAGTTCTCTGACAGCAGACTTTCCAACTGCAATTCATCTTTTACTTTCCTGGTTGCTGGTACCAAGAGCGTTGATTGTAGACACAAACAAACTGAAGCTGTCAACAATCTCAATCTGTTCATCTTCTGTCATGATGCTGCCAATTAACCTAGGCCCCCCACAATTTGCTTTTCCCTTTATAGAGATTTTTTCATTGTTGCACAATTTCCTCCTCCCTCCTCCTGCCTACTCCATCACCCAGTCTACTTTGCTATGCATCTTTTATTCTGGACTGTTGTTATGTGAGTAATACCTAATCATATATTCATTTTAGACAACTCTTTCCCTCATCTATTTCAATCCAGTATTCATTATCCCTTTTTCGTTTTCCCCCAACTTCCATGCCCATCCTGTTTGTAACAGTGGCATTGTGCAGCATATGTTTTTTTATGACTGAAATATTTCACTCAGCCTAATGTCCTCTAAGATCACTCATATTTAGTATTTCATGAGCTCCTTGGTTTTCGGTGCTACATAGTATTCCATTGTGTGACTATACTACAGCTTCTCTATCCATTCATTTGTTGATGGGCACTTGTATTACTTCCATTGCTTTGCTATTGTGTAGGCTTTTGAAGTTTTGTCTCACATACTTTGGACTGAAGGACACCATGCTTGGAAGAATGGAGGGACAGCACAGAGAGGTATGCCGGACCAAGCCATGATATTTGCATTTATCAGATACTATAAGAAAGTTGAGTAATGAATAAGAAGGACCAATAAAGGATCAATACTTTGATTATGTTGTTGTTGTTATTGTTGTTAGCATATGCCATTGAGTCACCCTCAAAGCAAACCTATGCACAACAGTTCTGAAGCCTGTCCTTGTCCATGTCCTGAATCTCACTGACTCCGACACACCTCCATTGTACCAGTTACTGTATCAATTAATTTCATTTGGAGTCTACCTCTCTGTGCTGTCCCTCCATTCTTCCAAGCATGATGTGAAATATTTCAGTCATAACAACAGTCCAGAATTAATCTTTTAATTTCTTGGACTACTGGTGCCAAGAGCGTTGATTGTGGATTTCTTTGCTTTCTAACCCTTTAAAGAAATTTTGCCACCGATTCTGCACAGTATATTGATTCTGGACTCCAGTAGGTGTTGACTGTGAGTCTAAGAAAAAAATTAATACTAAATTTCAATCATTTTTTTCCATTTATCAACACATTATTGGTCCAATTGTGAAGATTTTTGTTTACTTATGTAATCCATACTATAGATTGTATTCTTTGGTCTTCAATACTAAGTACAGGTTGTGTTATCTGGATACATTGGACTGTGAATAAATCTTCCTTTGAATGAATGAATACTACTGATGTTTTGTTCTTCATTTAGCCAATACTATCAGATGAAATTCATATGTACATATTGACTAAATATAGTGAAAATATTTTATTTACTTGCATACTTGCTTGCTAAAACTGAGGTGGATCTGAAGCACTTGCTGAAGGAGGTCAAGGACTCTAGTCTTCAATATGAATTGAACCTCAACATCAAGAAGACAAAGTTTTCACCACTGGGCCAACTGGCAGCCCCATGATGGATGGAGAAGAGATTGAGGTTGTTAACAGTTACAGCTTGCTCAGCTCCACAATCAAAGCTCTTGGCACCAGTAGTCAAGAAATTAAAAGATTAATTCAATTAGGTACACCCACTGTCAGGAACCTTTCCAGAGAAGCAATGATGTCAATCTAGAGAGTAAGGTGTGCCTGATCCAATCCACATTCTTTGCAATTGTTCACTAGCTATCAGAGAACTGGACAATGACTAAGGATGACAAAATAATTGATCCCTTTGGTTTGTGGAACTCGAGAAGAGTCTTGAACTTTCCATAGACTAATAGATCTGTCCTGGAGAGGGTGAAACGAAGTTTCTCCTTGTAGACAAGGATTTTGAAGCTCGATCTCACATACTTTGGGCATGTGGCCAGGAGAGATCCATCTTTGGAGAAAGACATTATGCTCATAAGGATTGAGGGACGGCACAGGAGAGGAAGATCCCAGATGAGATGGATTGATACAGTAACTAAGACAATGGGGCTGGGAGTGTCGGAGTCAGTGAGACTGGCTCAGGACAAGGCAGGCTTCTGAGCTATTGTACATAGGGTTGCTATGAGTTGCAGGTGACTTGATGGCACATAATGAGAACAACATCTTAGTGAATATACCATGTCCTGCTTTTAAAACAGAATTCCATATGAAAGACTGTTTCTTGGTCCTTGTAAGCTCAGTTAAGTGTTCTGGAATTCTTATTCTTCACTATGTTATTCATAATGCATTATAACCCATATAGTCTAAGAACAATATATAATACATGTTAAACCATTCTGTTCTTTAAAGAGCAAGTTTTATGCGGAAGTATGTTGGCATAATGGTTGAAAACACTCTTTAGAATTGGACCCAGATAGCTTCTATTTTTACTCTGTGACTTAAATTGAATTAGAAATCATTTAAATATCTGGTTATTTTTCTTTTTCATCAGTGATATTAGGATATTAATTAATTCAGAGAGTGTAAGAAGTCTTAAAAGAGGATAATTTATGTCAATTAAAATAAGAACTTGGGTCTTCTCTATTGGGATAATATCCCTAAGCATTCTGTGTAATCATTTCATTTGTATTACTCAACATTGTAAAATAAAGATGCATACAGAATAAATAAGCAAAGTGTTAAAACAACACACCACACACACATAAACATATTCCTAGTTATATGATGAATTATTTAAATGAAATCTTAATATATTGGTCTTTTACCATGTAAATTTACAAAGTGAATTGAAATATTCAATTTAGTATAAAATCTATGTCTTTTTTTAGTGCTTCAGCTCAAAATTACCAGAATATTTTGCTTTCTCAAATGAGATTACAGTTCTACTCAAAACCACTAAACAAAAGTATTTTTATTAATAGCTTCATACATCTGTTAAGTAAATATGAACTGCTGACCAATTTTATTAAGAGCTGGAGCTGAGACTGTAAGAAAAACTCATCTAGTTTATCTGCACCACATCATGTTGTTCTTAAGATGACAGAAAATTTGCTGAGCCCAAATACTATTTAATTTATAAATTGCTCCAGAAAGTGAAATCATATCATGATTTCAAATTTCTAAGGAAAACTACTGTAAATCACAAAATATCTTAAATGGAAGACAATGCAAATCTCCTCTTCAGTTCACTAAGCATGCTACAAATAGACCATATTGTTTTGCTTTATGGATGGCACAGCAATTTGTTAAATGCACAACAGGAGAAAATGTCCATTAACACCATAGTGAGCTTTTGGTTACCTATTGTTTTGGAAACACACAAAGTTTTACAAAATTGTTCATTTCTATATAGCTTTGAGACACATAAAACCAATTTTATTGGGTTACAAAAAACATAGGTTTTACTATAGTTAAATAAAAAGTATTCATAACACTTTTATATTAAAATGGAAAAATGTTTCTATTTGTTCTCAGTTTCCTAATATTTATTTCTGAAGGACAACACATATTGTCAATAGGTTTCAATAGGTAACCCTAGTGAGAAAAAAATAATTTTAAAAACTTCTATACTGTTAGTAGAAAACTTTCAAATTCTACAGAACTTATGAAACATTTAAAGAAAACATATGTATTTCTTGTGTATATATTTGGTGTTGTTGTTATTTGCTGTCAAGTTGCTTGGGACTTGTAGTGACCCTGTGTACAAGAGCTCTGAACCATGCTCTATCTGGAGACAAATTCATTTTCTCTGGCACACCTACTCTCACTATCCCAATCATGGAGTCAATCCATCTCATCTACAGTCTTTCTTTCTTTCAAGGTTCCTCTACCTTTCCAAGCATGATGTCCTTTTCCAAGATCTGGTCGTTATAGCAACATGCTCAAAGTATGTGAAAGAGAGCTTTGAAATCCTTGCCTACAAGAAGCATCCTGATTTCACCGTCTCCAAGAGAAACCTGTTTGTTATCTTAGCAGTTGTATGTTCAGTAGTCTTCTTTAGCACCACGACTCCAAGGCATCGATCCTTCTTCTGTTATACTTAGCTATTGTCTAGCTCTCTGATGCATAGTAAATAATTGAAAAAACCATGGCCTGGATCAGGCTAAGCTTAGTCACCAGATTGACATAGCTACTGTTCAGTACTCTGGGAAGTTCCCTGTCAGCTGACTTTCCCAATGCAACTTGTCCTTTGATGTCTTAGCTGCTGGTACCAAAAGTGCTGATTATGGAGTCAAACAAGCTGAAGCTGTTAACAATTTCAATCTCTTTTCCATCTATCATGATGTTGCCAATTGCCCCAGTGGTGAGAATCTTTGTTTTCTGACGTTACATTTCAATCCATATTGAAGGCCACAGTCCTTGACTTTCTGCAACAAATACCTCAGCTTCTCCTCAGTTTCAGCAAGCAAGCTTGTGTAATCTGCATAATGTAGGTTGTTGGTAAGTCTTCCTTCAATCCTGATGTCACATTCCTTCTCATAAAGCCCAGAGTCCTGGATGATCTGTTCTGAATATAGATTGAAAAAGTATGAGATAAGACACATCCCTGGCATACACATTTTCTGATCTTGAATCATGTAGTGTTTCCTTGCTCTGTTCTGACAACTGCCTCCTGGTCCAAGTATAAGTTACACACAAGCTTAATCAAATGTTCTGGCATTCCCATTCTCCTCAAGTTTAGTCACAACTTGTGGTTCACACAGTAATGTGCGTCTTTGTGTAGTCAATGAAACACAGATAGACATTCCTCTGATGTTCTCTGCTTTCAGCTAAGATCCATCTAATATTGGCTATAATGTCACTAGTGCCACAGCCTCTTCTAAACTCAACCTACATGTCTGGCAGTTCTCTGTTGATGTATTTGTTCCAATCATGTTTGGATAATTTTCAGCAGGATTTTGCTTGCATAAGATATTGATACTGTTTGATAATTTCCACTCAGTCAGATCATCTTTTTTGGAATGGGAATAAATATGGACCTCTTCCAGTAAGTTGGCCAGGTGGTTTCTTGGCACAAAAAATTGTTTGTCCCTGACTACAGGCTTTCACAGTGTAATAAATCTCTTGATTTCCTGACTGCTTTTGCTAGGGGTGTTGTGAATATAAGTTTAATGAAATTATTGACAACTTCAATCTTTTCTCTGTATTTTATTATGTTACCTATATGTCCAGTGCTAAGAATTTTTCTTCATCTTGAGATGTAATCCATATTTAAGGCTTTATTCTTTGATCTTCTACACCAAGTGCTTCAAGTACTCCTCATTTTCAGCAAGCAAAGTTGTGTCATCTGTATAATATAGGTTATTGATGAGTCTTCCTCTGATTTTGATGTCACATTCTTCTTCATAGAGTCCAGCTTCTCGAATAATTTACTCAGCATAAAGATGGGATAGGCATTTAGAAGGAATACAACCCTGACACACTCCTTTCTTAATTTTAAACCATGTGGTCAGGAGTGATGGGTCCTTGGAGAAGAACATCATGTTTGGAGGGGCGGAGCGACATTGCAGGATAGGAAGGCCCCTGATGAGATAGATTGATACAATACTTGGGCAATGGGAGTAGGTGTATCAGAATCATTGAGACTGGCTCAGGGCAGGGCAGGCTTCAGAGCTATTGCACATAAGGTTGCTATGAGTCACAGACGGCTTGATGGCACATAACAACAAGTTCTTCCTTGCTTTGTTCATTAAAACCTCTCCATCTAGGTATAGATTTCAGTGAGCACAAATAAGTATTCTGGGATTTATATTCTGTATTTTATTCATAATTTGTTATGATCTACATGGTCAAATGCCTTTGTACTGTCAATAAAGCATAACTAGATACTCTTCTGGTATTCATCTGACGTCAGCAATGATATTTCTGGTGATTTGATCTCTTCTAAATAATATTTAACATATAGCTGTTCCCTATGTATGCACTATTCTAGCCATTTGTGAATTATCTTCAACAGTATTTTACTTGTGGAATTTATAGCCTCTAAGGACTGCATCCTTCAGTATAGACTGAGGTTCAATGTCAAGAAGACAAAGATTCTCACCACTGGACCAATTGGCAGCATTAGGGTGGATGTTGAGGAGATTGAGATTGTTCACAACTTTAGTCGTCTTGGATCCATAGTCAACACTCTTGGCACCAGTCGTCAGGAAATAAAAAAATGTATTGCGATGGGAAAGTCTGCTGTTAGGGACCTTTCCAAAGTACTGAAGAGCAATGGTGTTACTTTGGAGACTAAGGTGCATCTGATACAGGCCATGGTCTTTGCAATCACTTGTTATGCATCAGAGAGTTGGACAATGACTAGGGAGGATAGAAGGAGAATTGATGCCTTTGAGCTGTGGTGCTGGAGAAGAGTACTGAATGTACCATGGACTGCCAAGAATACAAATAGATTCATCCTAGAAAGGGTTAAACCAGGCTGCTCCTTGGAGGCAAGGATTCTGGGGCTTCGCCTGACATACTTTGGACATGTTGTAAAGAGAGACAGGTCTTTGGAGAGGGATATCATGCTGGGTAGAGTGGAGGGACGGTGCAGGAGGGGAAGACCCTCTATGAGGTGGATCGATTCAGTGACTGGAATAATCGGGATGGGTGTGTCAAAGACAGTGTGATTTGCACAGGATAGAGCAGGGTGTAGGGCTGTTGTACATAGGGTCGCTATGAGTCGCAAGTGACTCAACGGCACATAACAACAAAAATATACTGTTAAATAATTGGAACATGGGATGTACAAAGCTTGAATGCTGGAAAATTAAAAAATGTGAAACACAAAAGGGAATGCAGTAACACTGACACTCTAGGCATTAGTGAGATGAGATGAACTAGCTTTGGCCACTTTTAAACAGAAAACCACATAATATACTATGGTAGAAATGAAAAATAGAAGAAGAATAATGTTGCCTTCAATGTAAAAACATCAATTTTAAGTTCTGGCCTGAAGTAGAATGTTGCTAAGTGATGTCCATAAGTATACAAGGAAGACTTGTTAATACAAATATTACTTAAATGCACACTGCTACAGCTAGAACCAAAGAGGAAGAATTTAAAGTTTTTTACCAAATCCCCCAGTCCAAAAATTGATCAAATATGTAATCATGACGCATTAATAACAACTGGTAATTGGAATGCAAAATTTGGAAACAATGAAAAAAGAGTAGTAGTCGGAGTATATAGACTTGGTGATGGAAATATGACTTGAAATAGAATGAATTTTGTATTTTCAATGATTTATTCATTGCAAATATCTTTCTTAAAGAACACAAATGAAACTTTACAGTGGAACCTCACCTGATGATTGTGTAGGAATCAAATTGATCACATCTGTGGAATAAATCACTGGAGAATCTCATTATCAGCAGTAAAAACTAGGCCATGCACAGATTGTGGGTCAGACCATCAATTATATTATTCAGCTCTTGTTCATATACGGTCACTATGAGTTGTAGTATTCACTGCGGCAGTTCACGAGGTTGAAAAAAATTAAAACAAGTTCACGAGAACCAAAAGATGATGTTGAATTTACTCCACATGAATTTCAAAACCGTCTTAAGAATAAGTTTGAAGCATTAAACACCAATGATTGAAAATGAGATAACCAGGACAATATCTATGAAAAGAGCAAAAGGTCATTACAAAGGCAGAGGAGAAAGAAAAAAAATGCATATCAGTAAAGAATCTAAAAATTGCACTAGAGCTTCCAGGGCCAAAAACAAAGGGGAAACTTGTCGAAGTAATGAACTCTACAGAAGATTTCAAAGAGCAATTCAAGAAGATAAAGCAAAATATTTTAATGAAATTTGCAGAGAACTAGAATTGAAGAACAAAAAGGGAAGAGCTTTTGTTTGCATTTCTCAAGCTGAGAGAATTGAAAAATTTGACCTTGAGTCACAAGATTGAAAGATGGTATGGGTTATATGTTGAAAGACTCAGGAAACATCAAAAGAAGATGGAGGGAATACACAGAGTTTCTATAGCAAAAAGAATTGACCTTCAAAAATTTCAAGAAATACTATATAAGCAGGGGAAAAAAGGCCCAGCAATTGGTGGGATACCCATTGACTTGTTTTAGTGAACTGATTCAACCCCGCTGCCATCACCATTCTATACCAGGACATTTAAAGGAAAGCTGTCTGTCTGGCCAGAGATTGGAAGAGGTCCATATTTATTCCCATTCTTAAGAAAGGTGATTGAACAGAATGTGGAAACTGTCATACAATATCGTTAATATCACATGCAAGCAAAATATTGCTGATGATCATTCAAACATGGCTAGAAGAGTATGTAGATGAGGGGCTGCCAGAAGTATAAGCCCGATTTAAAAGCACGTAAGGCACCAGGAATAGCATTGCTAACATCAGATGGATCCTGACTGAAAGTAAAGTATACCCGAAGAATGTCTATTTATGCTTTATTGACTATGCAAAGACATCTGACTGTTTGGATCATAACAAGTTACAGAAGTGTGCTGCAAACGGAAGAGCAGAGGCAGTTAAGTTCTGCAGACAGTGATGGAGCAGTTGCTGAGAGACAAGGACTTTTCTTCAGAACTGCCTCAGAGAGAAATCTTTTCCTAATTTGGTACCCGGGATTCAATCTTAATGCCTCCAAAACCGATGAGAGATTATCAACTCTTGATAGACACACAACAACACAAGCTGTGAGACATTACCGAAGTGTCTTGAGACCTGAGCCATCTATATCAAGGTCTGACAGGGGGAGGAGGGTGCTGTCTGGAGTAGCAGGGGTGCAAGGTAGTGGTGGTAAGGTAGAAGTGGATACTGGTGGAGCTGGCAAAGGAACGGGACCATGAGACATGTGCCAAAGGGCAAAACCCACACTGAATCTATTGTTTACTTCTATAATGGAGGAGTGTCCTTCATCTGCTTCTTTAGGTAAAAATGTTTGTCTATATATAGTGTTCTAAAGTTGAACATCCAAATTAAGTTATACTAGGAAAGAGAATTGGCCATCCACGTCTTCGAAAACCCTATGTACAATAACGCACATTTAGAGTTAGACAAGCAGATATGGCACTTGAGGCTGAGTCCTCCTATTAAGAAACAAAATGAGAAGGAACAGCTGTAAACAGACACTAATGATTTTAACATGAAATGTGAGAACACGAATATTGGAAAATTGAACACTGTTAAGAAATAAATGGAAAGTATAAATATTACAATACTAAATATTGGTGAAATGAGATGGATCGTCATATAATATTTTTAATCAGACAATCATGTGATTCACTATGCTGGATGAAAAGGTGAGGAAGAACGAGATTGTTTTCATAGTTAAAAAGGCCATTTTTAGATCCATCTTGAAATACAATATTGTGAGTAACAGGATAATATCCATATACATACATCGAGAATCTGTTAGTATCACTATCATTCAAATATATGCACCAACAACCAGAGCAAAAGAGGAGGAAATACATATTTACCAACTTTTACAGTCAGAAATTAATTGAACATGCAAACAAGACACACTAATTATAATGGAAGACTGGAGTGCAAAAGTTGGGAACAGAGAAGAAAGATCAAAAGAAGTCAGATATTATAGAATTGATGACAGAAGTGAGGCTGGAAATAGAATGATAGAATTTTGTACAAACAATGATTTATTACATAAATGACAGTTATACATATGAATTTTCCCAGATGGTATACACAGGAATCAGATCGATTACATCTATGGGTGGGGGAAAATCATTGGAGAAGCTCACTATCTTCTGTGAAATCTAGGTCAATTGTTGATTGTGGAACAGACCATCAACTACTCGT